>NC_090932.1:1687722255-1688027833 GCF_040938575.1 Ambystoma mexicanum | reverse complement strand
TTGATGGGGTACTCACGTCTGGAATAGAGAGATAAGAGAGATTACCAGTGCTAAAGTTTGGTAGGATATAGCAGTGTCTTGTGGGGTTTTATTGGGTCCCTTTCACAAGGTGCAGCTTTGGTATGCAGCAACAGTGAGTACTGTGATGGTGAAGAGTGATGTTGAGGTAATGCCCCGATTACTTGGTGGTAATTTTCATTATTCCTAGTCCTATTCTTCCACATCAGAGTACTGACACCCTCCCTACCCCCACTTTTCCCGTCTTGGTGCGAAATGTCCCATAATCTGGTTTTGGAAAAGAGTAACTTGGATTGTAGTTAGATAGGAGCATATGTACTGAAATAAGGCTTCTTGGGCCCCTCACGTACATGACAAGGCCTTTTATTAACACACCACATGAAACACCATCCCCCACTAGGGTTCTCGTTCTGGATCGGCATGATGTTGCATGGAATCCAGTTACAACACAATGCAAGATACTGCATAGGAATGGTTCTTGTACCCCATTACTTCTCCCTTTGAAGACACAGTTGCATTATTTTTTCCAACTATGCTACTACCAAAAACCAAACAACTGCCTTGGAAATGCACTGCTATGAATTAGTCTATCCTTCTGATGAATACAAGCCTTTTCTGCTCCTAGATACTGTCTTTGGCAAAGCAAAGTGGATATGTGTATCTTGGTGGTGACCGAATAAAGCGTATATGTGTGATCTTGTACGCATTTCACATGAACAGATTAATAAAGCACATTGGGTACAGTAGACCCATTGGCAAACATAGTGTTAGTATAATTAGCACTTTTAATAACACTTAGCATTAATATAATTATACATGCAAAGCCGGCACTTGGGGAGAGGGAAATGGGGCTTGCAACATTAATTCTATTTGCCATTTCCACTCATAGAATCGAAGGCCACAGCTGACCTATAATCACACTCACTGTGGTATACAAGCAAAACCAGCACACGCTTGACATATGCAGATAGACGATTTCAATAAGGTGGGCAGGGAACAGCCCACATTGATTTACATGTACTCAAGTGCTTTAGTGGAACTGCCTAAACACAAGCTGCATTGACCAGTTCTCCAAGATTATAACATAAGTGTTCAGTCTGGCAGTCCATGATGCACATTGGTGATAAAATAGCATAATTGACAAGAAGGGATGTTTTAAATTAAGCATCACACCTGTTTACTGTGAAAAGATATCTAAAATCAAGATGATGCAAATTGGCCATAAACACTGAACGCAGTGAACAAGCTTAGGATCCAAAACAAAATCACAAGAAAAGATAACAGATATGTTTTTTATTTGATAGTCCAAAACAAATGCTCCCCCATGAGAAAGGATTTGGGTTGAGATGTATAAGTCACAAAACAAACCCTGATAAGACACAGTACTGTGGGGTGCATTTAAAGGCCCTAAACATACATCACTTTCATTTGAAAAACCGCATTGAAACGCTGAACCAAAAACGTATGTGCCTTGCTTTCCCTCTCACATGAGTGGCAAGCAGTTGAACCATGCATTCCAAAAACGGCCCTGCATTGCTTTTGTTTCACTTGAATGACTTGAGGTCATGTACTGCATCAAAATAACCAGACACAGCTTTTGCTTTCCATTTCACTTGAATATCAGCCCTTTAAAAAACTGCTAATGAAAAACAGATTGGCTTTTTCTCTATTCAGTGTCCAGTCAAAGAACCCTGTGGAAGGGGGCCTACCCCTCATTGTCAATGGACCAACATCAAATGCCAACTAACTCAAAAAGGACACATTAGAAAATCCTGTGGCATACAGATAGGAGTTCAAATATTAGATGCAGAAACGGCTTGCACACATGCAAAACATCAAATAAAGAAATTACTTTAAAAAGCCACTTAGAAAGGATAGCTTTGCTCGCACAGAAATGTCAGTGAAAAATGTTCTGGTGAGGGGGTTGACAATGCAATGCACATTATGTCCCCACCCAAAAGACTTACATCACCTTGGAAGAGGCTCACAATACCGGAAAAAAGTGTTTTGGGCTAAGTCAGAAAACCTATTAATTGAAAGCCTGCTCTCCACTGAAAGTCACACCTAATAGTAAATGAGCCTGCAATGACATGTGATGTACTGAGGGCTTTATATTACCCTGCTCTGCCAGACTTGAAGGCAGGGGCTCAGGGACTTCAAGGAAAGCAAGTGTGGCTAAAAACTTGACTGGGAGGTATGAGTTCCTCGTGCACCCACTACCAAGGACACACTGGCAACTTCAAAGGGGCAATCAAAATCTCTGATCACCGGCTGTGGGGGATAAAGTGCCCCTTGCACAGAGAATCTCCAAATTGACATTAAAGGACTGAGTCCATTTTTAGGCATTTATGTAAAATTTAGTATGAGACATAATTTCATTTTATGCTATGTTTTTATGTAATTTCCAGGCATTTTTTAAAAGCTATAGTGACATTTTCCTAGGACATTGGGGACTGAAGTAGCCAGTTAAGACTAGTTTATGGCTGCTCTGAAGATATGACAAGTATGAGATTTGATGGAAAGATGGAAGGTGAAATTAGGAATATGCTTATCATTTGCACAGTCATAACTGTTATATATTTTAAGAAAATGACATAAATGTGCCAAAGGGCCATGCTACCTCGTACAGAGTTGGCAATCGGCTTACCTACTTCCCTATAACCCCCCCCAAACTGCATATCTAATGCATATGTCAAGGGGTCGTACAAATATGAAGTTATGAGACTGAACTGGATTTTTGACAAAAAGTGGCCAAGAGAACAAAGAAGGATAATAAAATGCCAATAGACAAATGGTGCTCTCTTCCCTTGGACCAATCATGCCAGGGGGTGGAGAGAGGAATGGTAAACTGGCCTATCTAAAGGCTAGGGTTAAATATAGAGTACTCCCCCTAGATTGTAAAGTGTATTATGTCATTTGGGCTATATAAAGGGGACTGTACTAAGTCAAGACACACACAAAAATCTGGGTAGACAGGAGAAGGTAGACGGAGAGGAGGCAGCTGAACCATACCAAGGAGACTGCAGTGACCAGACCACACCCTTAGCTGTCCAGAGTGTCCTGAAAGCCAGATGACTTTCCAGAATCCCAAACCAAGGCTTACTTTGTAAGTAGCAAACAACCCCGGCTCTAAATTGCATAAACTCTTCCTTTTTGTGGCATTGCACCCATTGAAAACCCATCGAACCCCCATTGAAAACCCATTGAAAACCGCAATTGAAAACCCCATTGACCTCACAATGCTAGTGTAATGCAGTTACCTTCCCATAGAAAAATCTGTGTTGAGCCTGTGTATGTTAGCATATTCCCTTTGGCAAACCTCTCAGTGTCTGTGTAAATCCTGCGCATATTCTTAAGTAAATCAATTAATTCCCCATTGAAATTCACGGTACAAGTTGGTTAAAATTTGAAATGAACCCCCTTGTCCCTAGTGTCTTTTTTTAGATTTAGTCTCCTTCTAACTGAAAACCGAATTTGCCCGTGTATTGTGTGCATTACCCCACACATTACTATTTGCACCTGTCCCATTTAAAACCCCAAACCGTAGCCCCATAGATAGCAATCCCTTTTGCCTACAAGTCTATCCATCATGTGTCTATGTCCGTGTCAATGAAAACCGATTTGCCTAGTCTGTGCTCTACCCCTTCCCTGAGCTGCCTTTCATTGTAAATCCAGTGTTCCCTCGCACGATTTCCCCTTTTCCCCTTTACCATGCACTTGCGCAATCTGAATGACACCTGGCCTAGAAGGATCGCTGTCTGTCTTCCCTTTATTCCCCTTCCCTAGCCTCGTCGCGCCTTGAAACACTTGTGTATAGGCGCTTTATGAATGCACATCAATGTAAAACGAATTTCCATTTGCCGTTTTTATTTTTCCTTTCGCATTTGCTTTCTCCCCAAAATCAATTTTCCTACTTTATTTCCACGTTGCCCTGGTGTGCTGATTAGTAGTCTCTTAACTTCCCTACCTCCTCAACACGAATAATTTCCTTTAATTCTGTCCCATAGCAGTTGTGAGTAATGATCAAAATCTGATTCTGCGGTTATGCTCCAAAAACGGGGTTTCATTTTCTTTGCCGGCCCCCCATCAAGGGGTGGTGATGCTTTACTCAAAATCCAATTTTCTCTCTCCATGCCTACCCCTCGCCACTGCCTTCCATTCAAATGAATTGAGTTAGCTAATGTTTGGGGGTGAATGGTGCAGGGGGAGTGCTGAACCATTGGGGTTATCTGTTTCAAAAAAATTGCTCTTTTTCTGTGTTGCTATTAAAGATTGTGAGAATGATAACAGTATAGCTTCACTGAATTGTTTCGTAGAGATTAGTGCAATTGTGTACTACAACAGTAGTGGCTGTAAAATTGTTTGATTTTCCTTTTCCATTAAATAATAAATGAATAAATATCTTATTGATATACACCAGCCTGATTCCTGGTCCATTCTGACACAGGGTATTTGTGGAGGTTGGGTGCGAGACCGGTTGGAGGCCTTCTCTAATAAAGGTACTTGTGGTTTATTAAAAATTAAAAGTGCTTTATTGTACGCCACATTCATTGTCGGGGAAGGAGTTCCTGGCTGAAGTGTGCTGTGTAATAAAACCGTGACAGTACAGGAAGGACGCTGGATTCCGCGTGCTTGGCAGGCAGAGAGAGGTCCTTTAGCAGCTGAGATTCAGAGGATGACGTAATTGAAGACTGCATCAGCTAGCAGCTAAAGGTAGAGCTCCTGCCTCATCTACACATTTGCTATGTCACATGAAGCCAAATTAAAAATCTTCAAATTGTTATTAACGAGACTTTGGAGGACAATGCATAACACATGATGCTTTCATTTGTTTGAAATTAGCCCATTTGATCTGTAGACACTTAAACAATAAGGCAACCATCTAAACATATAGCAGTGAGCTTTGGAAAGCAGAGCACAAGAGTGTGATGTTCTATTTTTGAAATTACAAGAGCCCATTTTAATGTGTTTAAGTGTTATGTTAATCTAAGCTGAGCTGCAAGAGAAATAGTGCAATGCCTACACAAAATAGTTAACTATTAGTATAGTCATAGTAACAAGATGACCAGGCAGGGTAATCTGAACTGTGTGCAACACACATTCTGCAGGTGCAATAGAACATTTTAAAAGCTGATATATTGTATACGCACTAACTTTTAAATTTGCTTTCATATTCAAAAAATAAGGTTGGGGGTTTTAGCAACTAGCAAGAATATTATTGTGGACGTATTAAAAAAAGAAAAATCATTGTGTTAGAAATCAATGTAGCATTTAATGCAATACAGAGAAAACATGCTACTCACATGCTAATCACATGCTACTCAAATTATTGTGAAGAGCAACAAACCACTGCTGAATGACAATAATTGATTTTCACAAATGCTAATAGTTACATATCTAACTTGAACTACGCTGCTTTAAAAATGAAATAAATTAAAAATATCCAAATTGTGTTTATTGAAACCTTCATGATCTAAGTGACTTGACAAATAGTTGAATGCATGTTAGTTTATCAACAATAACCCAAACATTAAAATGTGTCCATAACAGACTGATTGATAACCCCACTTGATACACTAATTAAAACATTTTGGTGTGGGGGAAGCACATTGTAAAGCATGCTTGGGGGGAGGGGAGAGTGGGTAGAATAATTGATCACATACTCAATTCCTCTACTTTTGACAGTTGGATTATCATAGTTTTGCATTTTAACACTTGAGAAGACTTCTCCCCAAAACGGAGTCTTCTGCATGGCCAGACAGGGTGATGTCAGAATGAGAAGCCTTTGAAATTAAGATTGTTTTGTAAATGACATTTATTTTAGTGAGTATTTTTTTTTTATTTAATTGTTTTAAATTTTTACAAAAAAAGGATAGAAACCCAGGAAAGTGAAGATCCATGTTCCAGGTTGGCTTAGGAATCCATCCCCGCATCTTTCGAGTCAGGCTTGTCCATGGCTCTCTATGAAAGTCCAATTTTATCTATTGAGTATTTGTAATGCGCCCATGCAGCAAAAGGTGTTTCAAGGCACATCACATATGCATAGTCCTTGAACCTTTCCTGTGCAACTCTGTTGCTACTCGAATGTTAGAGCCCCTCAAGTGAATGTTCATCGCAGCTGAAATGCCCCCTGCATACTCACTCTTATCTCCTTGAACATACACTGCCTGGCACCAGTGTCTGCAACCTCCCAGGTCCTCCTCAAGCTGCCCACCATGCACCCTGGGTGCCCTGCACAGGTGCAGGTCTCTATCTCCACAAAGTCCCTCCTCCAATCCAATGTAACCTGCACTCACCTTGACAACATTGAGGGGTGCTAGGAACCCTTGCTCAGTCAAACACCTTGGTTTCCGTACCCTGACAGCATTCCCCACATGCACAGGATCACTCGTTGACTCCGCCTCACATTCTCCTTAGCTGCACCCTGCCCTGCCCTTGTTTTTATCTAAAGCTTTTCACCACATCTTTAACATTGTCACAGGGCATGCACCCCCCACCTAACCATCTGGTCTTCATTTGGAATAGGCCTTCCTACCCGTCATCATTTCAAACAGTTAAGTAAAGAGAAAAAATACCAAGTTGAGAATGCGCCCAGTTTTCTCAACAAGCGTTTTATTATATTGATGCCCTTAGTGATGACACGTATTTCGTTCCCTCTTGGACCTTTCTCAGATGAGGGCTGATGTTATGTATCAATCAAAAGAAATGATCACAAAATTATAAAAATATTTTCAAAATCATATGAAAGCAAAATGAAACGATGACAGAAATGTTCATTCACATGTTCTATGAATTATGACAGTAATTGATGGATTAAAGCAAACCATAAAAAATAAATCAAAATATACCAGACAAAAAATGGAGTGGGGAATAGGGAGGAATAGTGGGGGTCAAGAGATAGGCAAAGCCACATTTTCGTTAGTCAATGTTACATGTTGTGTCACATAGGAAATCAAGGAAATTCGGATTCAAGTTATCTTTTTTACCTTATTTTCATCTACTACCCCTTATTGGTTAAAGCAGATAGTAGTCTCTCTTCGAGTCTCGGGTTAGATCCCTTCAAAAAAATACAAATCACACAAAGTTGTCACCTCCAATTATGTGTGCAAGATCTCCATATGTATCACCGAATATTGTGAAATAGTAATTCTATAAATCACCAAGGTAGGTGTGTTTCTTTTAATTCTTAAACGTTGAATTGTTGTAAGGATGTTCATAAGTCTCCATTACTTTGAGTACCTAATTAATAGTACTGTGCGTTATGCATAAATTTCATACCTACATATTATGAGAAAGTAATGCCCTTATTCCTTTTATATATAAATAATCTTTAAGGTTTTTCAAGTCATTCTTAACTGACTGTGTATTCTGGCTTTTATAAATGTTCTAATAAGGAAACCCGTGCGCGCGTAAACGCCGCACACGGCAAGACAATAATAATGCTGCTGAGTGTTTATATCGTAGTCCTGAAGTCGCGGCAGGCATTTCTAACAAACGCAGCGTGTGCTACACTTGCAGGACGGTCTCTTACCTGACAACATTGTACTCACGTCTAATCGTGTGCCGCAGATTCTCCTGAGGGGCCAGCGATAGGCGCCAAGCCCTTTATTATTTTATTTGTGTTGTCATGGAAACGGATCCTAGCCCTGGTCCGTTTTCTAATTGTGTGACAGCATTTCACCTATGCTCTCGTGGCGGCCATTTTAAGCAAATGTTTTTAAAGTTACTCTGGTGTATTTCGGGCATGTTTTATATTCAATTTCATTCACCATAACTTTTGATATATTTTCAGAAATTACTAAAACTTACTATGCCATGTACTACATCATTCTGAGATTAAATTGACAGTGTTATATACTTACGAAACTTTTTAAGACACCCATATTTTTTACAATTACGTAATTGTTGCATGCATGTTAATCCTGGGTTTTAGTCTCATTTAATGGATTATTAATGAGACCACTGTCTAATATAATTCGTTTAACTATTGTCACTTTCTATGAGTGCCAGTCGGAGCATTACAATTCTCATATGAAGATACAATGCTAGAGTGCCGTACTGAAACCTGTTCAGAGAGATAGGTACAAGTATAGACATTACAATATATTCGTGGTAGTTCATTTGGCCAAATAAGGTTATGAAAGAGAAAAGGGTCCTCTATAGAAAGGACACCATTTCATTGTCTGTGTTTAATCCAAGTACTGTAGAGTTCAGTTTGCAAATTATTCTTGCTTCCACTTGTCTTAGTTTCTTTTCTTTATATCCATCTCTCCTGCCTAGTGAGATCTTCTCAAGGCCAATAAATCATAATTCAGCTTTATTAGCCATCTGATGTTTTTCCTTCCAATGGCAGGCCAATGGTAGTCTTGGATCTTGACTGCCTATTTTGGCAAGATGTTCTCTGACTCGTATCCTAAGTTCTCATATAGTGCTACCAATGTAGACCAAATTGCAAACACATATAATTCCATACACTACATAGTTTGAACTGCAGTTGATTGGTTGTAGAATCTTCAGTGTTTTATTATTAGTGCCAGTAAATGTGTCCGTTTTGTTGTGTGCAAATTTGCACATTGTGCATGTACCACACTTTCTAAAACCATTTGTAGATGCTTTAAGCCAGTTTGTTGGTTCTTCCCCAGTTAGATCTGGTAAGTATGATGGACTCAATTTGTTCTTTATGGTTGGTGCCTTATTGTATATAATCCTTGGTTTATCGTCCACATTGTTCGCAATGTTCCCATCCAGTTTGAGAAGGTGCCAGGGTTTTGCTAGTATTTTGTACAAATGTCTATGGTCACTAGTGTATCTGGTAATAAATCCTATCGTTGGTTGCTCCATCCCTTTAGTCTTAGTTGTTAGTGTACGCTCTTGGGTTAGTATTGAGCTTTTTTCCAATGCTCTTTTGACACATTGTTCTGTATACCCCCTTTCCAGAAACCTGGATGTTAAAAGAGTACATTCCTTCTCGAAGTGTTCATTTGTTTGGCAATTTCTTCTTGCTCTTATAAATTCACCTGTAGGTATGTTCAAAATTGTTGGTCTGTAGTGGCAGCTCCCTGCGTGGAGAGTTGAATTCACTTCCGTTGGTTTCCGATATGTTCGGGTTCTGATCTGATTGTGATCAATGTATATTGTGAGATCGAGAAAATCTATGCTTGTCTCATTGCAGTTGCCGTAAATTGTATTCCCATTTGATTTTGATTTATTCTGTCTTTAAAGTCTGTAAAGTCTGAGGTTGTACCTTTCCATATTATTAATACATTGTCGATGTATCTCATCCAATGCACAAGTTCTCTCTCATATGCGTTGTCTTTGTAGATGATTGCGTCTTCAAACATGCCCATAAAGATGTTAGCTAGGTCTGGGGCATATTTGGTGCCCATTGCTACGCCCTTTGTCTGAAAAAGTTATTGTCGAAGTTGAAGATATTACTCTTAAAGGTCAGTTGCAACATTTCTTTCACCATTTGAATTTGTAGGTACATCGATGCAGAATCCTCCTTAAAGGTATGATCAATTGCTTTCAAGGCCCATGTGTGCTGGATCGATGTATATAATGCGCATACATCCAAAGTTGCAAGTTGATAATTGCTTTCCCAATGTATGCTTCTCAACTTTATAATGACATCAGTAGTATCCTTTATATATGCTTTCAATCTTATTGCTCTTGGTCTTAGGATGTTATCCAAATATTGAGAAATGTGCTCTGTTGCCCAGCCTATTCCGCTGAGGATAGGTCATCCTTCCGGTATGTGTTCGTATCTCTTATGTATATTGGGAAACAAATACAAGATTGGTATAGTAGGTTCTTTAATTGTGAGAAAACTCCTTTCATCGTCCGTAAGTAGACCTTTGTGGTGCCAGATCTTAATGTGTTGCTCCAAGTTAAGTTTTATTTGTTTCGTTGGATTAGAGAGTAGAATTTCGTAACAATCTGAGGTACTCAAATGCTTTCTTGCCATTTCCAAGTAGTCTTCTCTATTCATAATGACAATGTTTCCCCCCTTGTCTGCTTCTTTTATCACAATTGAGCGGTCAGTCTCTAGGGTCCGAAGAGCTTCTTGTTCCTGTGTGGTCAAGTTATGTTTAGTTCTAGTTTGTCGTCTTTTCGAATCCGTCTGGTACAATTCTTGTGATACCGCCTTATAGAAGGTGTCTATGATGTTATCTGTTGCAAATTGTGGTACAAATTTGGAGACCGATTTAAGCTCTTTAGTTGATAGCATGTCTGATTCCACATTAAGATCTCTTAGTACTTTGTTAATATCATAGCTCGTGGGTTCTGCAATGGATCTGAGTAGGTGTATCTCCTCTATTTCCTTAATACTCAAATCACTCTGTTGTATTTTAGGTTGTGATTGGTAATTCACTGGCGCTTTGGTGGCAAAGAATTTCTTCAATTTCAATTTGCGTGCAAACTTGAAAAGGTCTATATGCAAGTCTGTTGCATTATGTTTCGTCGTAGGGGTGAATGACAATCCTTTATTGAGTAGCTGCTTTTCTTCAGGTGTTATCTCTCTTCTGGATAGGTTCAGGACAAGATTAGGTGTTATTTGGTTCTCTTTAGTTCTTTTGCGTTCACTCTGGTAAGCCTTTTGTTTGTGTTTCCTTGTAATCCTGGATTCGTTGGACCTTGTGCCCCCCCTCCTTCCTCTCCTCCTGGTGTACTGATAGTTGCTCCTGTATTCACAAGTAACTGAAAACGGACCTGTTTGGGTGGAAAGTTCCTATTACCTTTCTTTTATCTTTTTTATTTGATTCATGAAGCCTGAGGTTGTTTTCCCACTTACACTTGTCTTCTCTGTTGTATCTTCCGCAGTAAGTGCTTCTCCTTCTGAATTTGAATCCAAAATAAATAAATTAACTGCATTTCCAGCACTGGTGGACACCGAATTCCAAGCCACTCTCCTGTCTAAAAAGGCATTTGAGCAAATCAATTCAGGAACGGGGGGAGTCACCAAATTCCCAGCACATCTCTTCCTGGACAACTCCAGAACTTCGACATTGAGGGGACTGTGGATATGGAGATCAAAATTGGGTGACACAAGATGAAACACCAGGTCATAGTCATGATTCCAGAGGGAACCCCATATCTCTTAGGGAATGACCTCCTCTGGAGCACTAATAGACAAGTGAACAAGGTCCTCTGGACCTAGACTAACCAGCCAATAAAATAAAAACAGAGCACCAACTATGTAAGCCTAAATGACACATGCCACATGGTTGAGCAGCGGTCTGACAAAATTGAGTTCCATTTTAAGAACAATAAAGTCCCGGACATCACTGTAATAGCTGTAGGACAACAAACTGGTGAATGGAACCCTTCTCCATTCCTGAAAATCAACCTTCCTTCCAGTTACAAGTGGCATTCCACACTGGAAGGAAATACCCTGACATTCTATGCTGATCCACAATTTGAAAGCCCAGATCCCATGATAAAAAAGTGATGAGAAACCAGCACCAGGCTGGGCCAAAATTCAGAAAAAGGGTGAACAGCTGTTCCTCCCCATTCAGGTAAATGAGGGGGAGGGGGATCCGTTCTCGGCAGAGTAGGCCTGAATACTGAGGAAAGCTTCATCAGCAAAGCGTTATTCAGGAAACTCCAAAAAGATCAGACCACTCCCACAGTTGGGTTGTTTTGTCAGTGGGTATGGGGTCTGAAAATATATAACAGGGAGTAAGTAACTTTGTGGTAGTTGATGTATAAAAATTGCAAGTTGTTTTTGTTGTAAATTATTTGTAAATCTTCCATTAAAAATGTCTATAAATAGTACTGAAACTTGTTTTTTTATATCTTCTATTAGAGAACTAAAAACCTTAAATTCCAGCCAGTTGAGGACCCCAAGGACCTGGAAAGGAAGGAAGAAAGGGGGTGCCGTGCCACACTTACCAACCCAAAGATGGAAAAGGATACTGCAGTGCCCGCTGCCAAAGAAAAGAAGGAAAGGGGGTGCCATGCCATACCCCCAACCCAGAGATGGAAGGGGATTCTGGAGTGCCCACTCCCTGAGGAAGGAAAATCACCCCAAAGCCAATGCCACTCTGCCCTACCCTTCCCCAACAAAAGATCATGGAAGAGCGGGGGGGATTTGTGGGGTGCATTTAAAGGTCCTAAACAGAAATCTCTTTTATTTGAAAAACAGGATTGAAACTCTGCACCGAAAATGGCTGTGCCTGTGCTTTGCTTTCCCTGTCACATGAGTGGCAAGCAGATCAGAAAATGTCCCTGCATTGCTTTTGCTTCACTTGAATTACATGAAGCCATGCACTGCATCAAAAACAGCCATATTGTACTTTTCTTTGACATGAGGGGCAAGTATTGCAATCCTACAACCATACAAAGCTTTTGCTTTCCATTTCACTTGAACATCTGCCCTTTAGAAAACTGCTAATGAAAAACAAATTTGCTTTTTCTCTATTTAGTGTCCAGTCAAAGAACTCTGTGGAAGGGGGCCTAACACTCATTGTCAATGGACCAACAGCAAATGCCAACTCACTCAAAAAGGACAAATTAAAGAATCCTGTGGCATACAGATAGGAGTTCAAATATTAGATGCAGAAACGGCTTGTACATGTGTAAAACATCAAATAAAGACATTGGGCCTCATTCCAAGTACGGCGCTAACCAATGGCGCTATTAACGCCTTGGTTGACGCCGTTCCCGGACCGGCAGCGCCTTGGTGGATGGCGGAATTACCGCCCCATTCCAAGGTTGGCGGGGCGGTAATTCCCCATTCACCAAGGCTCTTCCCCATTCCCAAATGAGCCCCCATAGGGCTCAATGGGAATGGGGAAGATGCAAATAACGGTGACTGTTCATTACGGTCACCGTTATTGGCTTGGAAGCCCCTTTGCGCCCTCGACTTTAACACCTGCTCAAAGCAGGCGTTAAGGGCGAGGGCGCAAAGGGAACTCGGAGTATGGCGGTAAGGGATCACCGCCACCGGTCTCGTTACCGGTGGCCGCTATCCCTTAACGCCATACTCGGAATGAGGCCCATTATTTTAAAAAGCCACTTAGAAAGGATAGCTTTGCTCACACACAAATGTCAGTGAAAAATGTTCTTGTGAGGGGGTTGACTATGCAATGCACATTATGTCCCCACCCAAAAGACTTACATCACCTTGGAAGAGGCTCACAACACCGGAAAAAAACTATTTTTGGGCTAAGGCAGGAAACCTATTCATTGAAAGCCCCGTTCTCCACTGAAAGTCACACCTAATAGTGAATGAGCCTGCAATGACATGTGATGTACTGAGGGCTTTATAATCCCCTGCTCTGCCAGACTTGAAGGCAGGGGCTCAGGGACTTCAAGGAAAGCAAGTGTGGCTAAAAACTTGACTGGGAGGTATGAGTTCCTCCTGCACCCACTACCAAGGACAAACTGGAAACTTCAAAGGGGCAATCAAAATCTCTGATCACCAGCTGTGGGGGATAAAGTGCCCCTTGCACTTGCTCCAAATTGACATTAAAGGACTGAGTCAATTTTTAGGCATTTATGTAACAATTAGTATGAGAAATAATGTCATGTTATGCTATGCTTTTATGTAATTCCCAGGCATTTTTTAAGAGCTATAGTGAAATTTTCCTAGGACTTTGGGGACTGAAGTGGCCAGTTAAGACTAGTTTCTGGCTTCTCTGAAGAAGTATGAGATTTGAGAGAAAGATGGAAGGTGAAATTAGGAATATGCTTGATCATTTGCAAAGTCATAACTATTATATATTTTAAGAAAATGACAAAAATGTGCCAAAGGGCCATGCTGCCTTGTACAGAGTTGGCAATCGGTTTACCTACTTCCCTATAACCCCCTAAAACTGCATATCTAATGAATATGTCAGGGGGTTGTAGAAATATGAAGTTATGAGACATAACTGGATTTTTGTCAAAAAGTGGCCAAGAGAACAAAGAAGGGTAATAAAATGCCAATAGACAGATGGTGCTCTCTTCCCTTGGACCAATCATGCCAGGGGGTGGAGAGAGGAATGGTAAACTGGACTATTCGAAGGCCAAGGTTAATTATAGAGTACTCCCCCTAGATTGTAAAGTGTATTATGTCATTTGGGCTATATAAAGGGGACTGTACTAAGTCAAGACACACACAAACATCTGGGAAGACAGGAGAAGGAAGACGGAGAGGAGGCAGCTGAACCATACCAAGTAGAGTGCAGTGACCATGCCCCACCCTTAGCTGTCCAGAGTGTCCTGAGATACAGCTGGCTGTCCAGAATCCCAAAGCAAGGAGAGTGTTGTGACCAGACCCCTTGTCTAGCTGTCCAGAGGGTCCTGAGAGCCAGCTGACTTTCCAGATTTCCAAACCAAATAACCCCAGCTCTAAATTGCATAATCTCTTCCTTTTTGTAGCATTGCACCCATGGAAAACCCACCGAAACACCCATTGAAAACCGCAATTGAAAACCCCATTGACCTCACAATGCTAGTGTAATGCAGTTACCTTCCCATAGAATAATCTGTGTTGAGCCTGTGTATGTTAGCATATTCCCTTTGGTAAACCTCTCAGTGTCTGTGTAAATCTTTAGCATATTCTTAAGTAAATCAATTAATTCCCCATTGAAATTCACAGTACAAGTTTGATAAAATTTGAAATTAACCCCCTTGTCCCTAGTGTATTTCTTTAGAATTAGTCTCCTTGTAACTGAAATCCAAATTTGCCCGTGTATTGTGTGCATTACCCGACACATTACTATTTGCACCTGTCCCATTGAAAACCCCAAACCGTAGCCCCATAGAGAGCAATTCCTTTTGCCTACAAGTCTATCCATCATGTTTCTCTGTCCGTGTCATTGAAAACCGATTTGCCTAGTCTGAGCTCGCCCCCTTCCCTGAGCTGCCTTCCATTGTAAATCCAGTGTTCCCTCGCACTTTTTCCCCTTTTCCCCCTTCCCATGCACTTGCACAATCTGAATGACACCTGGCCTAGTAGGATAGTTGTCTGTCTTCCCTTTATTCCCCTTCCCTTGTCTCGTCGCACCTTGAAACACTTGTGTATAGGCACGTTATAAATGCATTACAATGTAAAACAAATTTCCATTTGCCGTTTGTATTTTTCCTTTCGCATTTGCTTTCTCCCCAAAATTGACTTTCCTACTTTATTTCCACATTGCCCTGGTGTGCTGATTAGTAGTCTCTTAGCTTCCCTATCTCCTCAACATGAATAATTTCCTTTTATTCGGTCCCATAGCAGTTGTGAGTAATGATAAAAATCTGATTCTGCCGTTTTGCTCCAAAAACGTGGTTTCATTTTCTTTGCCGGCCCCCCATCATGGGGTGGTGGGGCTTTACTCAAAATCTGATTTTCTCTCTCCATGCCTACTCCTTTCCGCTGCCTTCCATTCAAATGAATTAAGTTAGCTAATGTTTGGGGGTGAATGGTGAAGGGGGACTTCTGAACCATTGGGGTTATCTCTTTCCAAAAAATGGCTTTTTTTCTATGTTGCCATTAAAGATTGTGAGAATGATAACAGTATAGCTTCACTGAATTGTTTCGTAGAGATTAGTGCAATTGTGCACTACAGTAGTGGCTGTAACATTGTTTGATTTTCCTTTTCCATTAAATAATAAATGAAAAAATGTCTTATTGATACACACCAGCCTGATTCCTGGTCCATTCTGACACAGGGTATTTGTGGAGGTTGGGTGCGAGACCGGTTGGAGGCCTTCTCTAATAAAGGTACTTGTGGTTTATTAAAAATTAAAAGTGCTTTATTGTACGCCACATTCATTGTCGGGGAAGGAGTTCCTGGCTGAAGTGTGCCGTGTATTAAAACCGTGACAGTACAGGAAGGACGCTGGATTCCGCGTGCTTGGCAGGCAGAGAGAGGTCCTTTAGCAGCTGAGATTCAGAGGATGACGTAATTGAAGACTGCATCAGCTAGCAGCTAAAGGTAGAGCCCCTGCCTCATCTACACATTTGTTATGTCACATGAAGCCAAATTAAAAATCTTCAAATTGTTATTAACGAGACTTTGGAGGACAATGCATAACACATGATGCTTTCATTTGTTTGAAATTAGCCCATTTGATCTGTAGACACTTAAACAATAAAGCAACCATCTAAACATATAGCAGTGAGCTTTGAAAAGCAGAGCACAAGAGTGTGATTTTCTATTTTTGTAATTACAAGAGCCCATTTTAATGTGTTTAAGTGTTATGTTAATCTAAGCTGTGCTGCAAGAGATATAGTGCAATGCCTACACAAAATACTTAACTATTAGTATAGTCATAGTAACAAGATGACCAGGCAGGGTAATCTGAACTGAGTGCAACACACATTCTGCAGGTGCAATATAACATTATAAAAGCTGATATATTTTATATGCAGTAGCTTTAAAATTTGCTTTTAGATTCAAAAACTAAGGTTGGGGGTTTCAGCAACTAGCAAGAATATTATTGTGGACGTATTAAAAAAAGCTAAATCATTGTGTTAGAAATCAATGTAGCATGTAATGCAATACAGAGAAAACATGCTACTCACATGCTAATCACATGCTTCTCACATTATTGTGAAGAGTAACAAAGCACTCTGAATGACAATACTTGATTTTCACAAATGCTAATAGTTACATATCTAACTTGAACTATGCTGCTTTAGAAAATAAAATAAATTAAAAATATCCAAATTGTGTTTATTGAAACCTTCATGATCTAAGTGGCTTGACAAATAGTTGATTGCATATTATTTTATAAACAATAACCCAAACATTAAAATGAGTCCATAACATTCAGATTGATAACCCCACTTGATCCACCAATTAAAACAGTTTGGTGTGGGGGAAGCACATTGTAAAGCAGGCTTGGGGGGAGGGGAGAGTGGGTAGAATAATTGATCACATACTCAATTCCTCTATTTTTGACAGTTGGATTATCATATTCTTGCATTTTAACACTTGAGAAGACTTCTCCCCAAAACAGAGTCTTCAGCATGGTCAGACAGGGTTATGTCAGAATGAGAAGCTTTTGAAATTAAGATTTTTTTGTAAAACACATTTATTTTATCGAGTATTATTTTTTATTATTTCAATGTTTTACAATGTTTACAAAAGAAGGATAGAAACCCAGGAAAGTGAAGATCCATGTTCCAGGTTGGCTTAGGAATCCATCCCCGCGTCTTTCGCGTCAGGCTTGTCCATGGCTCTCTATGAAAGTCCAATTTTATCTATTGAATATTTATAATGCGCCCATGCAGCAAAAGGTGTTTCAAGGCACATCAGACATGCATAGTCCTTGAACCTTTCCTGTGCAACTCTGTTGCTACTCGAATGTTAGAGCCCCTCAAGTGAATGTTCATCGCAGCTGAAATGCCCCCTGCATACTCACTCTTATCTCCTTGAACATACACTGCCTGGCACCAGTGTCTGCAACCTCCCAGCTCCTCCTCAAGCTGCCCACCATGCACCCCGGGTGCCCTGCACAGGTGCAGGTATCTATCTCCACAAAGTCCCTCCTCCAATCCAATGTAACCTGCACTCACCTTGACAACATTGAGGGGTGCTAGGAACCCTTGCTCAGTCACACACCTTGGTTTCCGTATCCTGACAGCATTCCCCACATGCACAGGATCACTCGTTGACTCCGCCTCACATTCTCCTTAGCTGCACCCTGCCCTGCCCTTGTTTTTATCTAAAGCATTTCACCACATCTTTAACATTGTCACAGGGTATGCACCCCCCACCTAACCATCTGGTCTTCATTTGGAGTTGGCCTTCCTACCCGTCATCATTTCAAACAGCGTGCACCCCGTGCAGAAAGATGGTGGGTGTCCATGAGCTGTGGCAGCCTCTGGTAAAGCACCCCTCCAATCCATCCTACTGGCCAATGCTTGCTGGTGTATTAGTTTAGCTAGCCCAATAGGCCTAGCCATTTCAAGCACCCTGTCCAAAGTGGAACCCTTAATCATTCATTGCTGCCCACCAACATGATTCCCGCAACCACCTTGTGGTAAGTGTCCTGTCCAAATGCCCCTCATCTGAACATGCTAACAGCCGACCGCTCAAGAAAGCAGGCAGCATCTGCCTGTTTCCTCAGGTGACTCCCCGAAGAACTTCGTATGATTTGTCCGAGTGTGTCCATCCCTCTTGCAGATCCATTCAAATCCACTTCAATTCAGGATCCTCACCTGGCTCTTTTGGCCATTCAACCTTATTCATAGCTGGTATTTTGCAGTTGATCTGCATATCAACCTCCTCATGCCCAGCATCCCCAGGAACTGGAACACGTGATAAGCAATCAACCCCAAGAGTCCTCTATCTTAGCAAATATTCTACAATAAATGTATAGTCCTGTGAAGCAGCCCAGTGCTGCAAGGGGACACAGGCCCTAAGCCTTACGAAGGAGGTCGTTCCGAGTGAGGCGGTAAGGGGTTAACAGCACCGGTAATAGTAATGGTGCCGGAGCCGTCAACCCCTTACCGCCTCATTACGAGTCTGCTCACGGAAACCGGCTAAGGGCGCCTGGTTTTAGCAGGTGCCCTTAGTGGGTCCGCGAGCAGACCCGGGTGCTGGACCCATTGTTAGCACCCTCCCGATTCCCACTGAGCCCTATGAGGGCTTGAATGTGAATGAGAAATGGTTCTCGAATGAGGAATTACCGGGCCTTCCAAGGTCGGAATGGCCTGGTAATTCCTCATTCGAGGAACCCGGACCCAGTACCCGGTAAGAGGGTAGCCATGCCGCTAATACCCTAACTTGTAATGACCCCCAATGTGCGTGAGGACTTTATGAGCAGACCTATCCATGTATGGTATGCTCCACAACAATGTACAAACATGTTCAAACGCCCACCACACAGCCAATACTTCCGCTCAACGACCAAATATATATTCTCCCAGTCTATTGATGCACACGCTATATGGCGGGACTCTGTGCTCTACGTACAACACTAGCACTGACTGAAAGCAAAGTTTTTGTTACGCTCACCTGGTCTCTGAGGAGGTGTTGGGGCACGGTTGCAGCCCTCCCGGCGGTGAGGTCGCTCAGGTCCAACTTCGCCCTCTGCGCTTATGTGGTGACTGGTGTTAATAGGTGATGCTGCTCGGGACTGCTCCTGCATGGAGAATAGCGGACGTGAGTATGCCATCTTGTTCGCCTGATCCCCTTCCAGACCCCTTCTCCCAAACTGTGGTACCCGTGGGATGCGCTGTCCCTGGAAAATTCACCTATTGATTAGTTTTGGTGAGCACTCCGTCCTGCTGCTTCTGGCAGGGGCGCTTGTATGATCTGGACAGAGTTCCTTCATTGGTCCCTTGCACATGGTAGTCCAGTCCTGCTGCCACTAAGCCACTATACTTCAGGTAAGTGTTCCTGTTTGCCTTTGTCTTTCCTCGTCTGTTTTTGTTGTATTGTAAAGATGGTTGTCTTGTATTGCTCTCAGTTCCACTTTTGATGTTTGCTCTTTTGCTTTCTTCCCTTGCAGGTGATGTTGCCGGCCCGGCAGAAGCTGCGGAGCTCGAGGCGGCAGCCGGAGGGAATGAGGAACAAAGCTACAGTGGTATAGTAGCTGGTAGGTAAGTTGTTAACTAGGGGGTGAGCAGGGTTCAAATGCGGTGCAGCCCTACGAAGGATGTTCTAACCTTGTGTTTCTTCTTCGTCACCGAGTCTGAGTTTGTGGATGCAGAGTGCGGTGCTGCGGTGTCGGGATCAAGATCACTGGATGTCAGGAGATGAGTCTGCATGAAGCACCAGTGTCCTGGAGGTGATTATTCAGGAGAATGCCTGATTTCAAAGGTAAGTAAACTGGTCCAAGCGGCGGTGAGCGTCACGTTGCACGCGAGTGCACAGTAACGCGAAGCACCGGTCTTAAGGATGGTGCAGCTTATAAAGCTGAGCTTCTGAAGCCACGCCCACCAGGTTCAGCCTGCCTGCCACACCCTGCCACACCCGATGAGTCAGCACATGAAGACCAGGCCAAGGGAGCCACACCCAATGAGTCAGCACATGAGGATGTTCTCTGGAATAAAGGCTTTCAGATCCTGGAAAGTTCTTGTAAAATAAAAGCATTTCTGCACTGAAATAAAGTAAAAGCATTCCTGCACTGAAATAAAGTGTTCCTGCTCACATCTCTATATGAGGGTGTACGGGAGGGAAGGCCCAATCTGAGCTCAGGACTATGGGCTAACAATGGCAGGAAAACACAAGGGGGGTGGTCCTGGCTGAAACAGTCAAAGCTGGTTGCAAATGATTGGAATGCAAATAAGATTTAATATGTATCTGATCCTTGGTTGTAATGCTTATTCATATCAATCCAAAGGAAAGATGGAAAGGTACCCAGGAGGACAGATATATACCACAAGCATTTACTTGATAAAAGACTGGGAGTATTTTTATTTGCTCTCCTCGGTCAAATGTTCATTTTTTTGACAAACAAAAGGTTGCATAGACCTGTAAATGGTACGAGCTTTACAATGTATAATATTTACATTATTTCACATAATCATACATGTAAAAAGCAAAAGACATATTGATGCATAGAACAACAAAACATTTTAGTTGCTATAACACAGATCCTTGGATGGGTCTGACAGAAGCCAGGCTAAAGGGTGACCAAAATTAGATCGACGTCACTGACATAAATCAAAACCAATTGGAAAACGGGGACCTGTTGACCCCTTTGGGGGAAAGGTCCCTGGACGTTTCGGCTAGACGGTGGATCTCAGCCTTCTTCATGGAGCCAAGGATTTGGAAACCCCTTGACCAGGACTGAGTCCTGGGTGGTGGCCTGATGGCTAAAAAGGCAGTTTTCAATGGATAGCTGTGGACACCGAGCTGACGATCACACGCTGCCGCAGTTTACATCATTCAGACTCCAGCCGACTCTGCCTACTGCTGTTCGCCAGGTTTCCAAGCCGGCTACTTGGGGTACTCCCCCAGTTGTTTTGCTCTGGCGCCGGGACCACCACCTTGCAACCCAAGTTCCTCAGTATTAGAAGCAACTTCGACTTGTCCCTCCACAGCTATCCATTGAAAACTGCCTTTTTAGCCATCAGGCCACCACCCAGGACTCAGTCCTGGTCAAGGGGTTTCCAAATCCTTGGCTCCATGAAGAAGGCTGAGATCCACCGTCTAGCCGAAACGTCCAGGGACCTTTCCCCCAAAGGGGTCAACAGGTCCCCGTTTTCCAATTGGTTTTGATTTATGTCAGTGACGTCGATCTAATTTTGGTCACCCTTTAGCCTGGCTTCTGTCAGACCCATCCAAGGATCTGTGTTATAGCAACTAAAATGTTTTGTTGTTCTATGCATCAATATGTCTTTTGCTTTTTACATGTATGATTATGTGAAATAATGTAAATATTATACATTGTAAAGCTCGTACCATTTACAGGTCTATGCAACCTTTTGTTTGTCAAAAAAATGAACATTTGACCGAGGAGAGCAAATAAAAATACTCCCAGTCTTTTATCAAGTAAATGCTTGTGGTATATATCTGTCCTCCTGGGTACCTTTCCATCTTTCCTTTGGATTGATATGAATAAGCATTACAACCAAGGATCAGATACATATTAAATCTTATTTGCATTCCAATCATTTGCAACCAGCTTTGACTGTTTCAGCCAGGACCACCCCCCTTGTGTTTTCCCACATCTCTATATGAGCCTGGCGTCAAAGACACCATGAGTGAGTCCAGCCAGGGCCACTGTGTTTATGGGTCCTAAAGGGACATAAGTGTTTCAAGTGACCCATTGCCCTCATCACTAGATGGTGTGGTTTTTGTGTTCTGGGGCCTGTTGCCATGACAGCACTCCCCCTCAAGAACCCTCTCATGGGTGGTTTCCCCCTGGCCCTGGTTTAGTGGGGTTATTGTGGTGGAACTGCCTGATTAATCATGGAGTGTGGATATGCTCACTGGGTACCCAGGTCCGATCTTGGGGTCCATAACCTTTCCAGTCTATAAGGTAGTATAACTTGAACCGGGCTATCTTAGAGTCTAGGATCCTTTTAACTTTGTATTCTGGTTCTCCTTCAACTATTTCGGTATCCAGTGGAGTATCGATCCACGTACCTGGTCTCAATGGTTTTAGGAGGGAGACATGAAACACCGGGTGGATGCACATGTTGTCCGGTAATTCTAATTTCATTGCCGCAGGGTTGATCACAGCCTTGATAGTGTAGGATCCCAGATATCTGGGACGGAACGCCTGTGGTTTTTTCAGGGGAATGTTTTTGGATGCTAACCAAACCTTGTCTCTGACTTGTTGGGAGCTTCCCTTTGGTGTCGATCCGCAAACTGCTTCTGTTTCTCTTTGGCTCTGGCAAGATGCTCTGCTGCTTCCTTAAAAACCTTGGTAGTGGTTTTGTGTGAGGTTGTTACAGTGGGCCTTTCTAATGATTCGAGTGGGTCGAAAACGGATGTCCGTGGATGTCGACCGTACACTATGTAAAATGGGCTTTGTCCCGTACTGGGTTGTTATATGCGTATTCTGCTAACCAAAGTATGTCCTTCCAGGTATCCTTGGTTTGTTGCAGCATACACCTTATGTATTGCTCGTGGGTCTGGTTAGTCCGATCGGTCTGGCCATCGGTTTGGGGGTGATGCATTGTAGATAACCGGAGGTCGATTTTGGCAATTTTACAACACCTTTTCCAGAATGCAGAGAAAAACTGAGTTCCTCGGTCTGATATCAATATTGATGGGAACACGTGTAGCCAGACAATCTGTTCCAAAAACACGGTAGCCAGAGTAGAAGCAGTTGGGAGAACTTTCAGGGGAATAAAGTGGGCCATTTTGGAAAACAGATCTACGACAACTAAGATGGTATTGTATCCGTTACAGGAGAGAAGGTCTGTAACAAAATCCATTGATAGTGTATGCCAAGGTGCTGGGGGTATTTCTAAAGGATGTAGCAGACCTGTGGGACTTTGTTTTTGGGACTTGTGCTGTGCACAGGTGCCACAGGTTGCGATGAACTGCACAATGTCCCTTTCGCCAAGTTGGCCACCAGTAATTTTTCTTTATTTTAGTTTGGGTTTTGGCTATTCCCGGATGCCCTTCTACTAATGAATCGTGATAGTTTGTGATGATTTGATTCTGTAATTTCTTATCCGGGATGTACAATCGTCCTTGGTAGTATGGTAGGTTGTCCATGATCGTATACCAGTCTTCCTTCCCTAGCCATTGCTGTTGAGCTGGTGGACTCATCAAGTGTTGCAGGTCAGATTTTAAGTTGTCTAGAGTGGTGGTTGCGGCAATCATGCATTGGATTCATCCTTCAGGGATGATGGCCACCGTATCTGGTGTATTGAATGCCTCTTCTCCCTCAATCATGCGAGACAGGGTGTCCGCTTTTCCATTGCATACTCCGGGTCTATAGGTGATGACAAAGTCGTATTCTGCAAAGAAGAGAGCCCAGCGGAGTTGGCGTGATGATTTCGCTTTAGCGGTCTTCAGATATTGTAGATTGCGATTATCCGTGATGATGGTGACTGTATGTCTAGCTCCAAGAAGATAATATCTCCAGGCTTTGAATGCTGCCTTAATTGCTAGTACTTCTTTATCAGTGATTGCATAATTCAATTCAGGGGCTGAAAACTTGCGAGACCAGAATGCCACGGGATGCAACTGACCTGTTTCGGGGCCTCGTTGTGACAGGACTGCTCCCATTGCTATGTTGGAAGCATCAGTTTCCACCACATATGGTAGTTCTGTTTGAGGATGCCGTAGAATTGGTGCTGTGGTAAATGCTTGATTTGTCTCCTGGAAGGCTTTCTCTGTCTCTGCGGACCAATCAAATTGTTTATTTTTCCGTAGTAAAGAGGTGATTGGGTGGACGATCTGGGAGAACCCAGGAATGAACCAGCGATAAAGGTTGGCGAACCTGAATACACCCTGTACTCCCTTTATGGATGTCGGTGAGGGCCAGTTAAGGATAGCGTCTACCTTGCGCATGTCCATGAGTACGCCCTGCGGTGTGAGAATAAAGCAGAGGAATTCTACCTCTGTCACATGAAAGAAGCATTTCTCCAAATTGGCATAGAGCCGGTGTTGCTGCAGTTTCTCCAAAACTGCCCGGACATGGCTGACGTGGTCTCCTTGGTGGTCGAATAGATAAGAATGTCATCAATATAGACAAGAGCGCAGATGTCCAAAGGTTCGCTGAGCATGTCATTCATGAAAAATTGGAACGCCCCCGGGGCATTACATAGTCCAAAGGGAATAACCTGATATTCATAAAGGCCATATTTCTTGTGAAAGGCTATTTTCCACTCGTCTCCTTTTTTTCACTCTTACTAGATGGTAGGCCCCTCGTAAGTCTAGTTTTGTATACATCTGAGCATTTTTGACTTGATCCAAGAGCTCGGGGATAAGCAGTAACGGGTACCTTTTTTTACCGTGATCTGGTTAATTGCTCTGCAGTCAATGCAAGTGCTCAAGTCTCCCTCCTTTTTAGGCACAAAAAAGAGGGGCGTGGATGCAGGGGACTTAGATGGGCGAATTAAGCCATTTGCCTGAAACTGATTGAGGTAGATTTTTAGATGCTGGTTTTTCTGTCCTGTTAGGGCGTAAATTGGGCTGCAGGGAACTTGAGCTCCAGGTACCAGATCAATTTGGCAGTCATACGGTCAGTGCGGAGGTAGGGTTTTTGCACGCTCTTTTTGAAAGACATCTTGGTAATCAAGGTATTCAGGTGATAGTGAACTGGTGAGGCCCAGTATGGTTTTTTTCTTCGACAAACCTGGGTTGGTAAGACCTTTTAATGAGAATCCCTTGCTATCTCGGGTGTCCGCACAGTCTTGGGGAAAGGTCAGAAGAACTCGTTTACGACAGTCAATCCTGGGATTGTGGGTCTCCAGCCAGGGTATTCCTAATATCATCTGGAACTGAGGAGCGCTGATAAGATCGAAGGTGATGTCCTCTTGGTGACCATCCTGACACAGAAGCGTGACCTTCTCGGTGTAATGCGTCACTGGGCCGGATGATGGCAGAGATCCATCAACTGCTGTGACATTTTCCGAAACCTGCTTCTGTCGGAGAGGAAGGCCTATCCGGGTAGCCAGATCTTGGTCCATGTAATTTCCCACAGCCCCACTGTCAATGTATGGCCCAAGGCATGTATTTTCAACGATTGCTTGTGGTTTACCAGGAGCACAGGGATGACCAGATGTAAGGTCTGTATAGGTTCCTTTTAACCGCTCGACAAGTGGACCCCTATGCTTGCCTAGCATTGGAGTTTCCCCGAGTCATGCTCTTCTTCTTCACCCTTGTCAGTTGCTCAAACTGCCTTCCTGGGTGGTTTCACCAGGCATTCTCAGAGATAGTGACCTGCCTTACCACAGTACAAACACAGCTGTTGCTGTCTCCTTTTCTCCCTTTCTGCCTTGGTGCAAGCCTCTGATTTGCATTGGCTCAGATTGATCGTGTGATTTGGTTTGATTCTCACAGGGTCGCACGTAGACTGACCGCCCCTCGGCCTTGCCCCATCCATCTTCCGATCCTGCAATCTGTGATCGAGCTGCACTGTTAGGGCGATGTATTCAGTACATCTTTCCGGGGGATTTACTACTTGGGCTAATACGTCCTTAAGTTCCCCTCGCAAGCCTCGGTAAAGGAGCGTAGTTCTTTTCTCCTCTGGCCAGTTAGTTTGTGCTATCAGATGATTGAAGATAGTGATATATGTCAGTAAATCTCGATTACCTTGCCGTAGTGATAGTTCATTGTCCAGAGCCCGCCCTTGAGTATGCCGTGCAAATAATTTCTCCATTTCACACTGAAAACCTCCAAAGTCTTGAAGCAAAGGATCATCCTGGTTTACCAAGAGTATTGATCAGTCCGCTGCACTACTTCCCAAATATGAGAGTACAAATGCCACTCTTGCTTGATCGTTGGGGAATGCCCCAGGTCTCCACAAGAAACGTAGGCAACATTGATTCATAAAGATGGTGTACTTATTCAGATCAAAAGGGAGATGGCGAGGCGTGCACTCCTGTTCCCAGTCAAATTAGACCTGATACAAAATGTTACTGGGTTGGATCCCAAAAACAATTTAATAAGGATTAACAGGGTTGAATCCCAAAACATTGAAAAAGTATTAACAGGGTTGGATCCCATCTGATGTTCAGTTGCTCTGTTTTTGTTCTCCTCCTAGCACTTTCTCACTATTCCCAAAAGAGAGCACATATCTTAAACTAGAAAGCACTACAGGTGGCTCTCTACACTTGACAAAATCATCCTAAAAATCTGCCTCACTCACAAAGCGCTTAACTACCAAGCCCCCCCCCCCTATCTCACAGACAAGTTCACATGGAAGGTATCCAACAGAATCACCAGATCATCCAACATACTATGTCTGGCGGTGCCCAGATACAATCTAAAAAGAGCCTAGGAGGAGGTTCTAGCTTCCCATTATTAGCCGCCCAGCTTTGGAACACTCTCCCTCAGAATATTCAGACTATTCAAACCTTCAACAAATTCAGAAGCCATGTTATCACATGGATACTCAACAAAACATAAAATAACAGCTCTTGATACCAGTAACTGCAAGATGATCTGCACAACTAGTATGTGTTATCCATCCTATACTACTGCTATGACCTATGCATAATATGTACAATGTTTAATATGTATATATGTTCCATTGTAATTCTTTCCGCGAATGCTATACTATGCCATGTAACCATTACTATCCTCTAGCGCCCAATTACCTCCCGGTCAGGTGCGCGATATAAATAAAATAAACAAACAAACAAACAAACAAACAAACAAACGTTCCTGTCACAAACAATCATCAGTGAGGCTGTGCTGGTATGCAGGTGATTCCAATTAGTAGCTGTTATAGTCTCTAGGGATTTTGGTAGCTGTAGTTTTCACATGTTACCAAATCAGGTGACCAGGAACCGACACCCCTCCAAGTCCACAAGTATATTCCAAATTTGGGGGAGGGGAGAAAACCATCATTGTGGTTCTCTAAAGTGGGGCACAGTAAACCCGGTGCTGCTGCCTTTGGAGCCCGGGACTCCAACATGGTAAGAAAAAAGGGAGATGGCGAGGCACGCACTCCAGTTCCCAGTCAAGTTAGACCTGATACAAAAAGTTACTGGATTAGATCCCAAAAACAATTTAATAAGTATTAACAGGGTTGAATCCCAAAACATTGAAATAGTATTAACAGGGTTGGATCCTGGTCACCTGATTTGGTAACATATTAACACTACAGCTACCAGAATCCCTAGAGACTGAAAGAGCAACTAATTGGTAACACATGAATATAAGCACAGCCTCCCTGATGATTGTGTATGACAAGAAAGCACTAGGAGGAGAAGAGAAACAGAGCAACTGAACAGCAGATGGGATCCCACCCCGTTAATACTTGTTCAATTTTTGGGTTTCAACCATGTTAATACTTGTTCATTTGTTTTTGGGATATAACCCAGTTATTTTTTGCATCAGGTATATTTTGACTGGGAACCGGAGTGCGCGCCTCACCATCCCCTTTTGTCCTTATTCGGATCGCCTGTGAAGCATTCTGGTGGGGCCAGAGGAACCCCCCCTAGAAGAACCACCAGTTCTGGCGTGGGCTGTGGAGGCACGGCAGGAGGGGCATACCTTGGCAGTGGGACCTGGCCTGTCTATGCCTGGAGCACTTGACTTGCAAGTTCATCTGTCCGTTCCCGGTTCGCAATTAGATCCCTCCTTAGGGCATTGGTTTCCTGTCTTGAGGCATGAACTTTAGCCCGTAACTCTCCCAGTAATCGGGCCAACTGGTGAGTTTCAGAAGTTTCCATAACGCCCAGGCAGAGATTCAAAGAGGCTTTGCATTCTGATCCGCTCACCTGGTCTCTGCGGAGGCGTTGGGGCATGGTTGCAGGCGCAGCCCTCCCGGGGGTGAGGTCGCTCGGGTCTGACTTTGCCCTCTGCGCTAATGTGGTGACTGCTGGTAATAGGTGATGCTGCTTGGGACTGCTCCTGTGTGGAGAATAGGGGGTGTGAGTATGCCAGCTTGTGCGCCTGATCCCCTTCCAGACCCCTTCTCCCAAACTGTGGTACCCGTAGGATGCGCTGTCCCTGGAAAGCTCAACTGTTGATTAGTTTTGGCGAGCATTCTGTCCTGCTGCTTCTGGCAGGGGCGCTTCAATGATATGGACAGAGTTCCTTCACTGGTCCCATGCACGTGGTAGTCCAGTCCTGCTGCGACTAAGCCACTATACTTCAGCTAACTGTACCTGTTTGCCTTTGTCTTTCATCGTCTGTTTTTGTTGTATTTTAAAGTTTGTTGTCTTGTATTTCTGTCTGTTCCACTTTTGATGTTTGCTCTTTTGCTTTCTTCGCTTGCAGGTGATGTTGCCAGCCTAGCAGAAGCTGCAGAGCTTGAGGCGGCAGCCGCAGGGAATGAGGAACAAAGCTACAGCGGTACAGTAGCTGGTAAGTTGTTAACTAGGGGGCATGCAGGGTTAAAATGTGGCGCAGCTTTAGGAAGGATGTTCTAACCTTGTGTTTCTTCTTCTTCACCGGGTCCGAGTTCGTGGATGCGGAGTGCGGTGCTGCGGTTTAGGGATCAAGATCACTGGATGTCAGGAGATAAGTCTAAAGATGAAGCGATGAGGCACCGGATTCCTGGGGGTGAGTATACAGGAGAATGCCTGATTTCAAAGGTAAATAAACTGGTCCAAGCGGCGGTGAGCGTCACGTTGCACGCGAGTGCACAGTAACACGAAACACCGGCCTTAAGGATGGAGCAGCTTATATAGCTGAGCTTCTAAAGCCACGCCCTCATGTTCAGCCTGCCTGCCACACCCTGCCTCACCCGATGAGTCAACACATGAAGATGTTCTCTGGAATAAAAGCTTTCAGATCTTGGAAAGTTCTTGTAAAATAAAAACACTCCTGCACTGAAATAAAGTGTTCCTGCTCACATCTCTATATGAGTCTGGCACCAAAGGCGCCAGGACTGAGTCCAGCCAGGGCCTCTGTGTTTTTGGGTCCTAAAGGGACATAAGTGAGTCAAGTGACCCATTGATCCCATCACTAGATAGTGTAGTTGTTGTGTTCTGGGGCCTGTGGCCATGGGAGTTTTGCATTTAACATCAAAAGTAGCCAGATCCCCATCCTGCTCAACCACGTTAGATTCCTCCTGACATTGCTGTGTCACTGAAAAAGCCACATGTTATTCCGAGTCATGCCCAAAAAAGATCTATGCTGTTCCTTAGTTGATGACGCTGGTATCTGTAACACAACTGTAACTAGTCGTGGAATGCAGATGGCACAGACACTAAACCAAATGGTCTCTTAAAAAACCTGTATGCTCCAAAAGGCGTTATAAAAAGGGGTGACTGGGGATGAGGCCTCATTCAAGTTCATTTTGGTTGCTTGCTAAAGTGGGATAGAATGTGAACAATCAAGACACCCCCCACCCCATTGTGACCAAAAACTCATTAATGTTAGGCAGTGGATGCCTATCCACCCAAATATTGTTTTTAACTCGCATAAATCTACACACATTCACAAACCACCATCATCATTGTGAGCAAGCACAACAGGAGACAAGCACTCTGAAGATGTAACCTCATCTATCACCCCAATTGTCTTGAGTTTGTAGAAATCAATTTTGACAGTCTCCCTTGCTTACATTGGCATACCTCACTCCATGCACAGTCGGTATTCACAACTTTATTAAAGAAATCTTGCATGAAAATCCCTTGAGTTTACCAGTCTATTGGTAAAAGCACCTGGTACGCTATCTTCAATGCCTCAGGAGACACTCTTCCGTGACCTATACGCAAAATGGGAACTTCTTTTGCAGGGCATATGGGAATTTCTAAGGCCTCTTGGTCCTCCGACCCAAACACACTGGCCCCTTTATGTGTCACAAACAATTTACCTGTAACTACTGTGAAGGCACCATGAAGTAAGAAGGACAGAGGCAACAGGCTTAAAGTTCAAAGTAAAATACTTTATTAAATCAAATGACAGGATGGTAGAAGGCCTAAATTGCCCTTTACTAAGGTGGGATTTCCCTACTTGAACTAAACTAAGGAAAGTCTGAGTCAAAGAGTTCAACTTAAAAGTCTGTCTGTGTCCAACAACTATGCTTGCCCTCACAACTTAAGCTAAACAATGTGTAGGGATGTCAACAATCAAAGAAATACTGTTTAACTAAAAGTTCTGAGCTTCTTCCAGCTCCCAGATTTCTCTCAGCTCCCTTCCCCAAGTATAACAATAAATATTCCCAGGAAAATTATCAAGATTACCTTTCTCCAGTTCAAGGTAATATAGTCCAAAGCCAATCCCTGGGGTTCTCTTCACCAAGATTCAGGCACCAGTGTTCACAGAAAACAAAAGAGCGTGAGTCTTTGTTCCCAATACCATGCAATGTAGCTCCTCAAGTCTCATGATTCCCTTCCCCAAGACGTTATCTCCGTTATTACAATGTCTCTGAGTTTTCAATGTGTAGGGCTCACTGGTCTAGGTGCAGTTGTCAGACGAAACGTTCCACCCATCACAGGTCACGCAACCAGGATCCCTAATTCTCAGCCTTTTGTCTTTGATGTGATGAATGTTAGTCTTCTGGATTATTCTCCACAGACTCTTGGCTTTGCCATTACTTGTAACACATCCTTTCAGACTTTTAGGCCTTGCCGCACTGCATTTATTCATACAAGTTCAGTTGAGGGTGTTTTACTACCACCCACCTTCTTATGTTGATTTGTCACCCTTGTGCCCTCTGCTGTAACCGCTTCCCACTTGGGCATTTGGGTTCTTCATTTTAATTGCTTGAGTTTATTCCATTCCACCCTTAGAATGCTTAATTTCCGTATTCATTGCATTTAATGTTCAATAAGCAATCATGTTGCTTAATCACAAAGTTCTGTTTTGTGCAGTTCGCAATAAGCATTGGTTTCCCTGTATTTTAGAAGCATTAGATTTGTTTTGTTTTTAAAGACCAACTTCGTTCAGTATTCAATTATCTGTGCATTTCTTAATTTTCAAACGTTCTAGTCGGTCTTCAAGGAGCCTTGTTTCATGCAATTCTGAAAGTTCCATTTAGTTTGGTATTCAATAGCATGATTTTGTGTAACTTATAAAGTTCCATTTAGTTCAGCATTCAATAACATTGTAGGAGCGCCCCGTCATTCATGTGTCTTCCTCTGACACTCACCGGCTTGTGGCGTCTCCTTCTCTCATGCTCTGCTTGCCTGTTGCGTGTCTTCCTCTGCACAACCTCACCCTGAGGACTGCTTTCTGGCTTTCTGGACATAGACAGCATTTATCCTTCTTGGTGCCCGCCCGCAGGTTCTCACACAGGCCTCCAGGCTGCAAACACTTACAGGGTGCCCTGGCTATGGGCTGTGTAAGCCTCCTGGGGAAGTTACCGTTGCCCTGGCTTCACGTCTGATACCACCATGGGCGCCTCCTCTGAAGTAGGGTCTCCTGCTTGTTTCTCCCATACAGGTCTCCCAGTTGCTCTCCTCTCTGCTGCACTGGTCCCTTTTTATACACCTGCAGCCCCCTGACAGGCTACAGGTGTGACTCTCCAATGACCACAAAAGTGATGGGTGGAAGGTTTCGAATGAATCTAAACCACTGGCAATTGTTCTGGGCAACCTTCCACACCACCGTTTTTTAGCCCGTCTGCGCCATTGCAAAAGGGGACCAGCCATGTGCAAATCAGTCAGCAGCTGCCGCCACCGAAGGTAGCAGCCCAGCCCGAACTGCTAGGCCAGGTCCCCTCTGCACAGAAAACCAAGCAACCCCAGACATGTTTCGGCCTTTTTGGACCTCCTCAGTGAGGTGCAGCCTGGTTCCCTGTGGCGCAGCGAGCAAGGGACCCACGTCTGGGCATACCCTCTCTCACAAGGAGATACAAAATGACCACAAAAGTGATGGGTGGAAGGTTTCGAATGAATCTAAACCACTGGCAATTGCTCTGGGCAACCTTCCACACCACCGTTTTTTAGCCCGTCTGCGCCATTGCAAAAGGGGACCAGCCATGTGCAAATCAGTCAGCAGCTGCCGCCACCGAAGGTAGCAGCCCAGCCCGAACTGCTAGGCCAGGTCCCCTCTGCACAGAAAACCAAGCAACCCCAGACATGTTTCGGCCTTTTTGGACCTCCTCAGTGAGGTGCAGCCTGGTTCCCTGTGGCGCAGCGAGCAAGGGACCCACGTCTGGGCATACCCTCTCTCACAAGGAGATACAAAATGACCACAAAAGTGATGGGTGGAAGGTTTCGAATGAATCTAAACCACTGGCAATTGCTCTGGGCAACCTTCCACACCACTGTTTTTTAGCCCGTCTGCGCCATTGCAAAAGGGGACCAGCCATGTGCAAATCAGTCAGCAGCTGCCGCCACCGAAGGTAGCAGCCCAGCCCGAACTGCTAGGCCAGGTCCCCTCTGCACAGAAAACCAAGCAACCCCAGACATGTTTCGGCCTTTTTGGACCTCCTCAGTGAGGTGCAGCCTGGTTCCCTGTGGCGCAGCGAGCAAGGGACCCACGTCTGGGCATACCCTCTCTCACAAGGAGATACAAAATGACCACAAAAGTGATGGGTGGAAGGTTTCAAATGAATCTAAACCACTGGCAATTGCTCTGGGCAACCTTCCACACCACCGTTTTTTAGCCCGTCTGCGCCATTGCAAAAGGGGACCAGCCATGTGCAAATCAGTCAGCAGCTGCCGCCACCGAAGGTAGCAGCCCAGCCCGAACTGCTAGGCCAGGTCCCCTCTGCACAGAAAACCAAGCAACCCCAGACATGTTTCGGCCTTTTTGGACCTCCTCAGTGAGGTGCAGCCTGGTTCCCTGTGGCGCAGCGAGCAAGGGACCCACGTCTGGGCATACCCTCTCTCACAAGGAGATACAAAATGACAACAAAAGTGATGGGTGGAAGGTTTCGAATGAATCTAAACCACTGGCAATTGCTCTGGGCAACCTTCCACACCACCGTTTTTTAGCCCGTCTGCGCCATTGCAAAAGGGGACCAGCCATGTGCAAATCAGTCAGCAGCTGCCGCCACCGAAGGTAGCAGCCCAGCCCGAACTGCTAGGCCAGGTCCCCTCTGCACAGAAAACCAAGCAACCCCAGACATGTTTCGGCCTTTTTGGACCTCCTCAGTGAGGTGCAGCCTGGTTCCCTGTGGCGCAGCGAGCAAGGGACCCACGTCTGGGCATACCCTCTCTCACAAGGAGATACAAAATGACCACAAAAGTGATGGGTGGAAGGTTTCGAATGAATCTAAACCACTGGCAATTGCTCTGGGCAACCTTCCACACCACCGTTTTTTAGCCCGTCTGCGCCATTGCAAAAGGGGACCAGCCATGTGCAAATCAGTCAGCAGCTGCCGCCACCGAAGGTAGCAGCCCAGCCCGAACTGCTAGGCCAGGTCCCCTCTGCACAGAAAACCAAGCAACCCCAGACATGTTTCGGCCTTTTTGGACCTCCTCAGTGAGGTGCAGCCTGGTTCCCTGTGGCGCAGCGAGCAAGGGACCCACGTCTGGGCATACCCTCTCTCACAAGGAGATACAAAATGACCACAAAAGTGATGGGTGGAAGGTTTCGAATGAATCTAAACCACTGGCAATTGCTCTGGGCAACCTTCCACACCACCGTTTTTTAGCCCGTCTGCGCCATTGCAAAAGGGGACCAGCCATGTGCAAATCAGTCAGCAGCTGCCGCCACCGAAGGTAGCAGCCCAGCCTGAACTGCTAGGCCAGGTCCCCTCTGCACAGAAAACCAAGCAACCCCAGACATGTTTCGGCCTTTTTGGACCTCCTCAGTGAGGTGCAGCCTGGTTCCCTGTGGCGCAGCGAGCAAGGGACCCACGTCTGGGCATACCCTCTCTCACAAGGAGATACAAAATGACCACAAAAGTGATGGGTGGAAGGTTTCGAATGAATCTAAACCACTGGCAATTGCTCTGGGCAACCTTCCACACCACCGTTTTTTAGCCCGTCTGCGCCATTGCAAAAGGGGACCAGCCATGTGCAAATCAGTCAGCAGCTGCCGCCACCGAAGGTAGCAGCCCAGCCCGAACTGCTAGGCCAGGTCCCCTCTGCACAGAAAACCAAGCAACCCCAGACATGTTTCGGCCTTTTTGGACCTCCTCAGTGAGGTGCAGCCTGGTTCCCTGTGGCGCAGCGAGCAAGGGACCCACGTCTGGGCATACCCTCTCTCACAAGGAGATACAAAATGACCACAAAAGTGATGGGTGGAAGGTTTCGAATGAATCTAAACCACTGGCAATTGCTCTGGGCAACCTTCCACACCACCGTTTTTTAGCCCGTCTGCGCCATTGCAAAAGGGGACCAGCCATGTGCAAATCAGTCAGCAGCTGCCGCCACCGAAGGTAGCAGCCCAGCCCGAACTGCTAGGCCAGGTCCCCTCTGCACAGAAAACCAAGCAACCCCAGACATGTTTCGGCCTTTTTGGACCTCCTCAGTGAGGTGCAGCCTGGTTCCCTGTGGCGCAGCGAGCAAGGGACCCACGTCTGGGCATACCCTCTCTCACAAGGAGATACAAAATGACCACAAAAGTGATGGGTGGAAGGTTTCGAATGAATCTAAACCACTGGCAATTGCTCTGGGCAACCTTCCACACCACCGTTTTTTAGCCCGTCTGCGCCATTGCAAAAGGGGACCAGCCATGTGCAAATCAGTCAGCAGCTGCCGCCACCGAAGGTAGCAGCCCAGCCCGAACTGCTAGGCCAGGTCCCCTCTGCACAGAAAACCAAGCAACCCCAGACATGTTTCGGCCTTTTTGGACCTCCTCAGTGAGGTGCAGCCTGGTTCCCTGTGGCGCAGCGAGCAAGGGACCCACGTCTGGGCATACCCTCTCTCACAAGGAGATACAAAATGACCACAAAAGTGATGGGTGGAAGGTTTCGAATGAATCTAAACCACTGGCAATTGCTCTGGGCAACCTTCCACACCACCGTTTTTTAGCCCGTCTGCGCCATTGCAAAAGGGGACCAGCCATGTGCAAATCAGTCAGCAGCTGCCGCCACCGAAGGTAGCAGCCCAGCCCGAACTGCTAGGCCAGGTCCCCTCTGCACAGAAAACCAAGCAACCCCAGACATGTTTCGGCCTTTTTGGACCTCCTCAGTGAGGTGCAGCCTGGTTCCCTGTGGCGCAGCGAGCAAGGGACCCACGTCTGGGCATACCCTCTCTCACAAGGAGATACAAAATGACCACAAAAGTGATGGGTGGAAGGTTTCGAATGAATCTAAACCACTGGCAATTGCTCTGGGCAACCTTCCACACCACCGTTTTTTAGCCCGTCTGCGCCATTGCAAAAGGGGACCAGCCATGTGCAAATCAGTCAGCAGCTGCCGCCACCGAAGGTAGCAGCCCAGCCCGAACTGCTAGGCCAGGTCCCCTCTGCACAGAAAACCAAGCAACCCCAGACATGTTTCGGCCTTTTTGGACCTCCTCAGTGAGGTGCAGCCTGGTTCCCTGTGGCGCAGCGAGCAAGGGACCCACGTCTGGGCATACCCTCTCTCACAAGGAGATACAAAATGACCACAAAAGTGATGGGTGGAAGGTTTCGAATGAATCTAAACCACTGGCAATTGCTCTGGGCAACCTTCCACACCACCGTTTTTTAGCCCGTCTGCGCCATTGCAAAAGGGGACCAGCCATGTGCAAATCAGTCAGCAGCTGCCGCCACCGAAGGTAGCAGCCCAGCCCGAACTGCTAGGCCAGGTCCCCTCTGCACAGAAAACCAAGCAACCCCAGACATGTTTCGGCCTTTTTGGACCTCCTCAGTGAGGTGCAGCCTGGTTCCCTGTGGCGCAGCGAGCAAGGGACCCACGTCTGGGCATACCCTCTCTCACAAGGAGATACAAAATGACCACAAAAGTGATGGGTGGAAGGTTTCGAATGAATCTAAACCACTGGCAATTGCTCTGGGCAACCTTCCACACCACCGTTTTTTAGCCCGTCTGCGCCATTGCAAAAGGGGACCAGCCATGTGCAAATCAGTCAGCAGCTGCCGCCACCGAAGGTAGCAGCCCAGCCCAAACTGCTAGGCCAGGTCCCCTCTGCACAGAAAACCAAGCAACCCCAGACATGTTTCGGCCTTTTTGGACCTCCTCAGTGAGGTGCAGCCTGGTTCCCTGTGGCGCAGCGAGCAAGGGACCCACGTCTGGGCATACCCTCTCTCACAAGGAGATACAAAATGACCACAAAAGTGATGGGTGGAAGGTTTCGAATGAATCTAAACCACTGGCAATTGCTCTGGGCAACCTTCCACACCACCGTTTTTTAGCCCGTCTGCGCCATTGCAAAAGGGGACCAGCCATGTGCAAATCAGTCAGCAGCTGCCGCCACCGAAGGTAGCAGCCCAGCCCGAACTGCTAGGCCAGGTCCCCTCTGCACAGAAAACCAAGCAACCCCAGACATGTTTCGGCCTTTTTGGACCTCCTCAGTGAGGTGCAGCCTGGTTCCCTGTGGCGCAGCGAGCAAGGGACCCACGTCTGGGCATACCCTCTCTCACAAGGAGATACAAAATGACCACAAAAGTGATGGGTGGAAGGTTTCGAATTAATCTAAACCACTGGCAATTGCTCTGGGCAACCTTCCACACCACCGTTTTTTAGCCCGTCTGCGCCATTGCAAAAGGGGACCAGCCATGTGCAAATCAGTCAGCAGCTGCCGCCACCGAAGGTAGCAGCCCAGCCCGAACTGCTAGGCCAGGTCCCCTCTGCACAGAAAACCAAGCAACCCCAGACATATTTCGGCCTTTTTGGACCTCCTCAGTGAGGTGCAGCCTGGTTCCCTGTGGCGCAGCGAGCAAGGGACCCACGTCTGGGCATACCCTCTCTCACAAGGAGATACAAAATGACCACAAAAGTGATGGGTGGAAGGTTTCGAATGAATCTAAACCACTGGCAATTGCTCTGGGCAACCTTCCACACCACCGTTTTTTAGCCCGTCTGCGCCATTGCAAAAGGGGACCAGCCATGTGCAAATCAGTCAGCAGCTGCCGCCACCGAAGGTAGCAGCCCAGCCCGAACTGCTAGGCCAGGTCCCCTCTGCACAGAAAACCAAGCAACCCCAGACATGTTTCGGCCTTTTTGGACCTCCTCAGTGAGGTGCAGCCTGGTTCCCTGTGGCGCAGCGAGCAAGGGACCCACGTCTGGGCATACCCTCTCTCACAAGGAGATACAAAATGACCACAAAAGTGATGGGTGGAAGGTTTCGAATGAATCTAAACCACTGGCAATTGCTCTGGGCAACCTTCCACACCACTGTTTTTTAGCCCGTCTGCGCCATTGCAAAAGGGGTCCAGCCATGTGCAAATCAGTCAGCAGCTGCCGCCACCGAAGGTAGCAGCCCAGCCCGAACTGCTAGGCCAGGTCTCCTCTGCACAGAAAACCAAGCAACCCCAGACATGTTTCGGCCTTTTTGGACCTCCTCAGTGAGGTGCAGCCTGGTTCCCTGTGGCGCAGCGAGCAAGGGACCCACGTCTGGGCATACCCTCTCTCACAAGGAGATACAAAATGACCACAAAAGTGATGGGTGGAAGGTTTCGAATGAATCTAAACCACTGGCAATTGCTCTGGGCAACCTTCCACACCACCGTTTTTTAGCCCGTCTGCGCCATTGCAAAAGGGGACCAGCCATGTGCAAATCAGTCAGCAGCTGCCGCCACCGAAGGTAGCAGCCCAGCCTGAACTGCTAGGCCAGGTCCCCTCTGCACAGAAAACCAAGCAACCCCAGACATGTTTCGGCCTTTTTGGACCTCCTCAGTGAGGTGCAGCCTGGTTCCCTGTGGCGCAGCGAGCAAGGGACCCACGTCTGGGCATACCCTCTCTCACAAGGAGATACAAAATGACCACAAAAGTGATGGGTGGAAGGTTTCGAATGAATCTAAACCACTGGCAATTGCTCTGGGCAACCTTCCACACCACCGTTTTTTAGCCCGTCTGCGCCATTGCAAAAGGGGACCAGCCATGTGCAAATCAGTCAGCAGCTGCCGCCACCGAAGGTAGCAGCCCAGCCCGAACTGCTAGGCCAGGTCCCCTCTGCACAGAAAACCAAGCAACCCCAGACATGTTTCGGCCTTTTTGGACCTCCTCAGTGAGGTGCAGCCTGGTTCCCTGTGGCGCAGCGAGCAAGGGACCCACGTCTGGGCATACCCTCTCTCACAAGGAGATACAAAATGACCACAAAAGTGATGGGTGGAAGGTTTCGAATGAATCTAAACCACTGGCAATTGCTCTGGGCAACCTTCCACACCACCGTTTTTTAGCCCGTCTGCGCCATTGCAAAAGGGGACCAGCCATGTGCAAATCAGTCAGCAGCTGCCGCCACCGAAGGTAGCAGCCCAGCCCGAACTGCTAGGCCAGGTCCCCTCTGCACAGAAAACCAAGCAACCCCAGACATGTTTCGGCCTTTTTGGACCTCCTCAGTGAGGTGCAGCCTGGTTCCCTGTGGCGCAGCGAGCAAGGGACCCACGTCTGGGCATACCCTCTCTCACAAGGAGATACAAAATGACCACAAAAGTGATGGGTGGAAGGTTTCGAATGAATCTAAACCACTGTCAATTGCTCTGGGCAACCTTCCACACCACCGTTTTTTAGCCCGTCTGCGCCATTGCAAAAGGGGACCAGCCATGTGCAAATCAGTCAGCAGCTGCCGCCACCGAAGGTAGCAGCCCAGCCCGAACTGCTAGGCCAGGTCCCCTCTGCACAGAAAACCAAGCAACCCCAGACATGTTTCGGCCTTTTTGGACCTCCTCAGTGAGGTGCAGCCTGGTTCCCTGTGGCGCAGCGAGCAAGGGACCCACGTCTGGGCATACCCTCTCTCACAAGGAGATACAAAATGACCACAAAAGTGATGGGTGGAAGGTTTCGAATGAATCTAAACCACTGGCAATTGCTCTGGGCAACCTTCCACACCACCGTTTTTTAGCCCGTCTGCGCCATTGCAAAAGGGGACCAGCCATGTGCAAATCAGTCAGCAGCTGCCGCCACCGAAGGTAGCAGCCCAGCCCGAACTGCTAGGCCAGGTCCCCTCTGCACAGAAAACCAAGCAACCCCAGACATGTTTCGGCCTTTTTGGACCTCCTCAGTGAGGTGCAGCCTGGTTCCCTGTGGCGCAGCGAGCAAGGGACCCACGTGTGGGCATACCCTCTCTCACAAGGAGATACAAAATGACCACAAAAGTGATGGGTGGAAGGTTTCGAATGAATCTAAACCACTGGCAATTGCTCTGGGCAACCTTCCACACCACCGTTTTTTAGCCCGTCTGCGCCATTGCAAAAGGGGACCAGCCATGTGCAAATCAGTCAGCAGCTGCCGCCACCGAAGGTAGCAGCCCAGCCCGAACTGCTAGGCCAGGTCCCCTCTGCACAGAAAACCAAGCAACCCCAGACATGTTTCGGCCTTTTTGGACCTCCTCAGTGAGGTGCAGCCTGGTTCCCTGTGGCGCAGCGAGCAAGGGACCCACGTCTGGGCATACCCTCTCTCACAAGGAGATACAAAATGACCACAAAAGTGATGGGTGGAAGGTTTCGAATGAATCTAAACCACTGGCAATTGCTCTGGGCAACCTTCCACACCACCGTTTTTTAGCCCGTCTGCGCCATTGCAAAAGGGGACCAGCCATGTGCAAATCAGTCAGCAGCTGCCGCCACCGAAGGTAGCAGCCCAGCCCGAACTGCTAGGCCAGGTCCCCTCTGCACAGAAAACCAAGCAACCCCAGACATGTTTCGGCCTTTTTGGACCTCCTCAGTGAGGTGCAGCCTGGTTCCCTGTGGCGCAGCGAGCAAGGGACCCACGTCTGGGCATACCCTCTCTCACAAGGAGATACAAAATGACCACAAAAGTGATGGGTGGAAGGTTTCGAATGAATCTAAACCACTGGCAATTGCTCTGGGCAACCTTCCACACCACCGTTTTTTAGCCCGTCTGCGCCATTGCAAAAGGGGACCAGCCATGTGCAAATCAGTCAGCAGCTGCCGCCACCGAAGGTAGCAGCCCAGCCCGAACTGCTAGGCCAGGTCCCCTCTGCACAGAAAACCAAGCAACCGCAGACATGTTTCGGCCTTTTTGAACCTCCTCAGTGAGGTGCAGCCTGGTTCCCTGTGGCGCAGCGAGCAAGGGACCCACGTCTGGGCATACCCTCTCTCACAAGGAGATACAAAATGACCACAAAAGTGATGGGTGGAAGGTTTCGAATGAATCTAAACCACTGGCAATTGCTCTGGGCAACCTTCCACACCACCGTTTTTTAGCCCGTCTGCGCCATTGCAAAAGGGGACCAGCCATGTGCAAATCAGTCAGCAGCTGCCGCCACCGAAGGTAGCAGCCCAGCCCGAACTGCTAGGCCAGGTCCCCTCTGCACAGAAAACCAAGCAACCCCAGACATGTTTCGCCCTTTTTGGACCTCCTCAGTGAGGTGCAGCCTGGTTCCCTGTGGCGCAGCGAGCAAGGGACCCACGTCTGGGCATACCCTCTCTCACAAGGAGATACAAAATGACCACAAAAGTGATGGGTGGAAGGTTTCGAATGAATCTAAACCACTGGCAATTGCTCTGGGCAACCTTCCACACCACCGTTTTTTAGCCCGTCTGCGCCATTGCAAAAGGGGACCAGCCATGTGCAAATCAGTCAGCAGCTGCCGCCACCGAAGGTAGCAGCCCAGCCCGAACTGCTAGGCCAGGTCCCCTCTGCACAGAAAACCAAGCAACCCCAGACATGTTTCGGCCTTTTTGGACCTCCTCAGTGAGGTGCAGCCTGGTTCCCTGTGGCGCAGCGAGCAAGGGACCCACGTCTGGGCATACCCTCTCTCACAAGGAGATACAAAATGACCACAAAAGTGATGGGTGGAAGGTTTCGAATGAATCTAAACCACTGGCAATTGCTCTGGGCAACCTTCCACACCACCGTTTTTTAGCCCGTCTGCGCCATTGCAAAAGGGGACCAGCCATGTGCAAATCAGTCAGCAGCTGCCGCCACCGAAGGTAGCAGCCCAGCCCGAACTGCTAGGCCAGGTCCCCTCTGCACAGAAAACCAAGCAACCCCAGAGATGTTTCGGCCTTTTTGGACCTCCTCAGTGAGGTGCAGCCTGGTTCCCTGTGGCGCAGCGAGCAAGGGACCCACGTCTGGGCATACCCTCTCTCACAAGGAGATACAAAATGACCACAAAAGTGATGGGTGGAAGGTTTCGAATGAATCTAAACCACTGGCAATTGCTCTGGGCAACCTTCCACACCACCGTTTTTTAGCCCGTCTGCGCCATTGCAAAAGGGGACCAGCCATGTGCAAATCAGTCAGCAGCTGCCGCCACCGAAGGTAGCAGCCCAGCCCGAACTGCTAGGCCAGGTCCCCTCTGCACAGAAAACCAAGCAACCCCAGACATGTTTCGGCCTTTTTGGACCTCCTCAGTGAGGTGCAGCCTGGTTCCCTGTGGCGCAGCGAGCAAGGGACCCACGTCTGGGCATACCCTCTCTCACAAGGAGATACAAAATGACCACAAAAGTGATGGGTGGAATGTTTCGAATGAATCTAAACCACTGGCAATTGCTCTGGGCAACCTTCCACACCACCGTTTTTTAGCCCGTCTGCGCCATTGCAAAAGGGGACCAGCCATGTGCAAATCAGTCAGCAGCTGCCGCCACCGAAGGTAGCAGCCCAGCCCGAACTGCTAGGCCAGGTCCCCTCTGCACAGAAAACCAAGCAACCCCAGACATGTTTCGGCCTTTTTGGACCTCCTCAGTGAGGTGCAGCCTGGTTCCCTGTGGCGCAGCGAGCAAGGGACCCACGTCTGGGCATACCCTCTCTTACAAGGAGATACAAAATGACCACAAAAGTGATGGGTGGAAGGTTTCGAATGAATCTAAACCACTGGCAATTGCTCTGGGCAACCTTCCACACCACCGTTTTTTAGCCCGTCTGCGCCATTGCAAAAGGGGACCAGCCATGTGCAAATCAGTCAGCAGCTGCCGCCACCGTCCAATGAGACTTGCCTGACCACATTTAAAGGGACATGCCTGACCCTCATAACTCACGCAGGTTCGTATCTTGGTGGGGCCAAACTCAGCCTTTCATCATTCCGAGGTCGATAAATGAACACCACACCCCGTGGGTAATAATAAGCAGCGCTCAGATATCTGAGGGTTCGTAGCGCTATATAAATGCCAAATTATTATTGTTATTATTATTATAGGCATCTTCCTCGTCCCAGTACTGAAGTGGTGAAGGTGTGTGGTGTTCATTACTCCTAGTCTCTTCTTCCTTGTCTCAGTACGGTCAAGTGACATATGTGGGGAAAAGAGGGGAACTGGATTATAGCAACCCATAAAGGTTGGGGGAGGGTTAAGTTGTTTGCACATCACAGGGATAATATACAAGTGAGATAGTGATTCTAAATGGATGACTGGATGAGATTTTCAATGGGAAAGGAAATTCAGTTTTAAAAATAAAAGCATTTGATCGAGAAAATTGGTTTAAAAAGGAAAGGACAAGTTTTACAGAAAATATATTTCAATGGCTAGAAAAGAGAGATGCCACCCGCAACACAGGTTACTTTGCAAGTGTAACCCCTTTGCGCTGTGTGGCTCTTTATGTGGGAATTAATTAGTTTAATCAAGATATTACTAAGAACTTACACAAGACAGAAATGAGTGGAAGAATGGCGCTAACACTTGGAGATCAAGGGCATGATGCACAGAGGATTCTGACAGTTTTAAGGATTTCTGCTACGGCCGTTATGGGATTTCTATGGGGTGGAATCTAATACAAGGTACAGCACAAGGGAGGCAGTTTGTCGTTGTTGGGGGGAGGGAAATACTCACAACAAGTCCTTGAATGGGGTATTTTGGATAGTGCACTGGGTTTCTGGACAGCAAGGCAATATCTGGACACTGGTCACAGCGGCGAGCCCTCCCAGAAGAACACAGCTGCGCAAAGGTCTGGTCACAGCACAGCGGCACCTCAGCTGGATAGAGCGGGTGGCAGGACAAGCAGGCAGCACTGAATATCCCAATGAGGATTCAGCCAGCTTTCCCCTTTCTCCCTGAGTTATTAGGAATTTTAATGGGTTTTTTTCTGGATCAATGGTCCTGTCTGGACAGGCCAACCATGCGATGGCCTGGCAGTGGAATCTGGAATGTTGCAGCATGAAGATGGAATATCTGGATGCGCTGGAGCTGAAAAATTCAGAAGAGAGTGTCTTTGTCTCTGTGGGACTCTACCATATATAAGGCGGATTACATCACAGGATTATACTATGGGGCAGGCTTTGGCTCGACATGCCTCTAACAACTGGATAGGTCAGCCTATGTATGTCACCTCCTCCCTAGAAGCAGAGTGGACTGAAGAAGGGGACTCTGTTTTATGGGGTGTGTTTTATGAGGTACAGGGCCATCCCACAGTCATTTTTGCCAAAGATCAGCTATAACATAAATTGCACATTTTTACAGGCCTTTTTGAAAATCACATAGGCAAATGACGCATTTCATACAAAGCATGGCATTCCAACTCCCAAGTTTGTACTTTGTCATTTTGTACTCCTAATCATCTTTCACAATTTTCAGTGGGAAACATTTCACCTAAAATGCTACAATTTTATATATGTGTACCTATTATCACAGAGCATGTTTGCATTGCATTTTAAAGTTGCACCAACTATACTTTTACCACGATTTACATTTTTCTGCCGTTTGCATCTCCTATATGCTAGGGAAAGCCACAATATCTTGTTTTAATGCCACAAAATTTACACTTAAACTGTTAAACTTCTGCATTTCTGTGTTTCCCTAATTCAGAACAGTCTTTTTGCCCCAAATGGGCAGCATTGTCTTCCAAATAAGGGCATTTTTTTTCAACCCACACCCAACTGTCAGGCCCTAGCCCTAGCCCTGTGTGCCATGGATTTGTCTTTGAAGCTCCTCAGTTTGAGTGGAGGGGAGGTGCTGCTAAAAAAACTCACAACTATGTGTCAGAGAAATCCATTGTACCTGGGTGGAGCACTGCCTCAGAGTCTGATGAGGGTGTGAGATGCATCTCCCTTGCCTATTCATATGTCCCAGATGCTGGTACACATGGGGGGTGGTAGATCATGTAGTCAGTCCTTTGAAGCCAGGGCCTAAAAACCTGTCCTGCTAGTTTCACAGCAACTTTATTTATGTATTTATTTTCTTTCCTGAACCAGAAAGCAAGACTGTTGGTATTAAACATCCTATTTATGTTTTAAAACACACCCACATCACATTTCTATGCAAGAACAATGCCTGAATTCAACATTCACTTTTAAACATATATTTTCTTGTTTGTGAAAAGCACCAATTTACACGAGGATCATGTTTCCTTTGCTGTCACTTTACAATGCAGCTTTGCCTGGTATCTTTATTCTGAGCATTTTCATGGCCATAGTCAATTTCTACTACACAGGAATCTGTTCAAAGCAAGGGTCCAACAAAACCGACATGAGCAAAGAGAGAGAGAACTTGTTATGAAGGGTTTATCTGTGGTATTTTTTTACAAAAAGGAAAGTGTTTTGCCTACAGCTTGAAGTGAAGTTTCTTTGTTATTTCACAGCCTGTCAGTCAATGAGAACTGCCCCCTTTTTGCTGTAGCACAACCTGAATATGGAGGGACCCAGCTGGGTCTCACTGGATAAGAATGTTGTACTGTTGAACAGATGAAAAATAGCATTAGGGGACAGTCATTTTAAAAGTCAGAATATTTTCTTTCTCAGTGAAAAAGTTTTGAGCTGGCAGCATAGCAGTGCTGCCTTTGAATTCTTTTCTTTGGTGCAATTGAATAAAATACTGGCAGCAATTCTCGGGGTGTTCTGTGTTTCATCTTGCCCCATGTGTGCTGGTAAGATGAAGCAGCCATCATTTTGGTGACTGCAAAGTGCAGTTTTAATGCAAAGCGTTTTTCCTCACCATAGCCAGTGCAGCCATTCTGCTGGTGACTGCTGAGATGTAGTTTGGTGAGGTAGGGGAGTTCTGCTGGGCTGGTCAATGTACCCCACAGCTTGTTTTGGGAAATCCATTGGGATTTGTGTCCAACATGTTGTGGTGGCACTGAGTGATGCGTTATAATCTGTGTTGGAGGAGTTTGGAATATTTTCATCACATCACAGCATGTTGGGTGCGGTATACATTAGTGAGCTAACTGTATAAGGTATTTTGGTAAATGTTCAACTTTTTCCAAGAATGTTGAGGAATCCGTCAGTGAGCAGATTGTGAGATGTTGCAGTGCACACCATATTTTTGTGTTGTGGTTTGTGTTTTCTGGTGTAAGGTGGTACACCAATGGATGACATTTGCTCTGGTGGTCTGTTGGTGTAAAATGTGGTCAAACATCTGGTATCCAATTGGATGTTGGGTCAGGGGAGCTGCTCAGTGGTTAAAGGGTTTGTACTCTGCCAGTACCCTTGTGCAGGATCTGGCGAGATTCCAACTGTGAGGGTGCCGGCACTTGCCATGATATTTTGGTGTTGTCACCTCACTTTAGAAGTGTCTTTTGGTTGATGCTAGATCCCTTAATGGACTGGTTAATTGGTGTGTCATAGGGATAGGGCGCTGGTGAGATACCCTTCCTGGCATAGTTGAAGCAAGATCGTCGATAGCTCAGCATGTGGGATTTTATTTCTTATGTTCATTAACGTTTAGCCTCCACTCAGCAGGGCAGCAGTAGCAAGCAAAGCCCAGTAGTACAGGACCATTGTAGGTAGGGTGTTTCACACCCGATCATGTGTGGTAGCATAGGTGTTTCTTCCCTGGTGTGAGGGGTAGGGTGTTTCGATGGTTTCTGCTGAGGTAACATAGTTAGAGGTCGGTTGGTTAAGCCAAAGCTTTTACCTTTGGATCGCCGTGGCTTGTTGTAAGGAATGTGGTTTTATATTGGTCTTTCTCTCATGAGATTGACCCCATAGGTTCGAGTCTGGCTGGCCACTAGGAAAAGACTTTAATTGATGTTGCTTTTCTACCTCTGTGATGGTAATCTGCTGTGTTTGGTTGAGTTCTCTCTCCTGGGGAACACCTGAGTGATGTTCTATCCTGGATGTGTCTTTGGTGTGTGTGTGTGTTGTGGAAGAGAGGGAGGTGTGTTATATTTAGTGTATCCAGTGGTAATTGTGTGTGTGTGTGTGGTATGGAAGAGAGGCAGGTGTGTTATCTGGTGCTTGCCACTGGTCCTCCTTTCCTCCTGCTGCTAGAATGTTGGTGCATGTGGATGAATGGCAGCTCAGAGAATCTTGGGTGAATGTGATGTGTGTATGGTTCTATGAATGGCAGATAGACCTGATCTGTGAGTTCCTGAAGATGGACCGGTGAGTGCCTCCCCAACTTACCTGTAAGAGTGTCTGGTACCTGGAACTAAAAGCAATGAAGGAATTTATGGGTACCTGTGGACTCTGGAGTCATTACCTCTGTTCTGAGTAACTACAGCAACGATCTCTCGTATGATAGATTTCATCGTCACCTGGTCTCTTATGTATTCATCTATCTAGCCTGTAAGCCTGTGAAATAAGCATCAATAAACTTCCCCAGCCTTTGGGCACATAAGAAATGGTATCTTTCCAACAGAATATGTGTTTTTTTTTTTTCAAACCGCTTTTCTAGCTTCACTTGTGCTGTCGCATATGTACTCTCAGTACAGTTTACCCTTCTCCACATCCTGCCTGAACCATCACATCCTCCCCAGGCAAATGTCTGAAAATGTGTACTCCTCCTGTGTCCAAACAATTCAGAAATGCTGCTGCCTCCTTTAAAGGTATCAATCCCCAAATCCCAATCGATGGGAGGTTTTGCCAGGACTTGCAGAAAACATGGTGGGGGGTTTGTATTGTGTGGTTGCATGTTCTCACGACTATTGCCTTTGAAGATTGCTCCCTCCAACACTGCCTGATGAATCTGGTGTTTGTTGCAATGTAATGACGTGGGCACACATCCCTGCTCTTTAACTTGTTTCCAGCTGTTTTCACAGTTTATGCCACGCCCATACCACCTCAGCGATGCCTAGGTTGCCTACATAAGATAGCACGTGCCACATAGGTTATGCGCGGAGTTCTGAACGTGCACGTCATGGGCCTGCTGTTGCGTCGCTATGTCTCTGGGTTATTGCCTACATGTGGTGTGTGCGAGTTGCCAACTCCTTTGCATTTCATGCTTAGGCTTAGTCAATGGTCTTTGGTGACTGTATATTAGATGTTAGCCGAGCAATAGCAGTGCCCCTGTTTCTGTGCCTACCCGTTAGATGCTATGCCGGCAAGCACTGTAGACTCAGGCTTCCTCACCCTGATCATGGGCACTCACTAGATGGGGGACTTTTTATCTCCTCGATAGGGCAATCTTGCTTTGTTGCCCTCACAGGTACATGGCAAGTATTTTTAATGAACAAACCCTATGATACATCATCACTGCACCAGCTGTCAACCTCAGGTCTCCCCCGGGGTTCATGTTCTGGATTGGCATGCTGTCACACAGAATCTTCTTACAACACAATGCTATGTGTGGCATACACTTGCTTCCCCGTTTCAATATATACCTATAGAAAAAATAATAAAAGTGGTTCCTGTAAGGGATCCAGGCCCTCAAATGAAAGTACTGTGTTGAGGAAGAGTAGGACTAGGAGTAATGAAGATTATCAGTAAGTCATGAGGGATGTACACTGAACAACTCGCTTCTTTATCAAGTGTTGGCATCGTCGCCAAACAGACTTTCCCGACATGTTATATTGGTGTCAGTCCTTTTAAGTGCTTACTGGTTGTGAGGGCGAGCAGGTGTTTGACTCTTTACACCCACGCTTGTTAGCTCACCCTTGTGTCCCCATTAACCCTTACTTTGTGTGTAACCGTAGATATTCCGTCTGAAATTAAGGTATTCGGCTTCAGCCGAATACTTAATTATCACTTAAAGCCAAATTGTTTCCCCTACAAATTAATTTAAGTACTGCTTTGACTGTGTGTCTAAAATCATTCAGGCATGTCATGTTTATACTTTAAAAGGATCAGTAAATAAATCCTGATGTCACATGTTTGACTGAGTACAGGCAGAACAGACGTGTGAACGTGCAAACAAATTCCCTGCCCTTCATGTGCTGGACAGACTTTCATCTGCTGGTTTTCTGAGAAGGGGAAGCAAAACTCCAAATATTTTGAATGTATCTCTGGTCTCCCCTGTATTTTGCATTTGAAAATCATTGAGCTGGGACAATAGTTTATGAAATCGCTATTGGAAAATGGTATTTTCTTGAGGCACTCATTGATTTGCTGATGGCCCGTATGAGAAATCTCAAAGTTACAAGTTCGAATCCTACCAATTCCCAAACCAACTAATATAATGAAGTGGATTTATATAGCTATTGGAGAGATGCCAGTAAGTTCCAAACCCTTAGTAAAATAGCCCATGAGTGTGCCTGCTGCAAAGAACTGTATTCAGCCTGCAGGCCGAGGTTATAAAGCAAGTAAGATGGCTCTATGGGAAGTGTGCCAGCGGCAGAGATGTGCTTGTTATATTAAAACATAGGTTACAGCTCCTGAAATCCAACTTTCTCATGTTCCAAAATTAGTCTCTTTGAATTGAGTAAAAGGGAGAGATGTTACTAAGGAACATGGCTATTTCTTTTAACCAAAATACCTGAGTGATGGCGCAGAAATATATTCCCCCCCACATTATAGAGTTAAAAAAGAACTATGTTTTGTGTAATAAAGACAAGAAGATACAAGTTTACAATCTAGAAACATTGGACCAAATAGATGCACAAGTGAAACAAATAAGTAAAATAAACCTGCACATGCCAATTAAAGATCTGAAAATCAGCCCGGCCCTTCCCTATAGGGTGAGCTGAGAACCACGGAGGACTTGGCATGCCCTATACATTTTTGTCTGGTGTCTTTGACCATGTTCCAAAACACCACAAACATACTCTACCAAAAAAGAAAGAAAGATGCTATTAATACACAATTATACTTATTTGTAAGTCAGGAAATAGATTTGACCCATCAAATTATTGGCCAATGTATCCTTTGGGTAGTTCATATAAAATGTTTCCATCCATGATCTTGAAGTATGTATTTAGGAATAACTGGGTACAGCTGCATAGTGACATATTTCAACCAGGCTTTAAGAAAGTGGTAAACACGTTTTTGAATCACTTTATACTATCTTTATTGTCAACCTACATTCAAACTTCCAAAAGACAGATACATTCATTGATTTTGTCGATGTAAGAAAGGTGTTTGATTGTGTTAATCATCCCCTGCTATGGTCTAAGTTAAAAACTCAGGGCTGCCCACTATCTTTGGTAGCTAGGCTCGAAGCACTCCACTCTGAGACTGGGCTTAAAGCGTGACTGGATTATTTTGGGACAGAGTCTGATTGGATAATGATTGAGAGGGGCCTACGGTCAGGGTGCATTTTGGCCCCTCTTATTTAACACCTATATAACTGATTTTGGTAAGACTCTTGAAGGACTCAGTATGTTTCCACCTCGGCTGTGGTAATTGCGTATTCCATACTTGCTCTATGCAGATGATTATGTTTTATGAGATTATACTCAAGGAGGCCTGCAGAGAGCCCTATCGGCAACAAATGACTATTTTCATTCTATGGGCTTATAGATTAATGTTGCCAAATCGAAGGTTTTGATGTTACTTAAACTGAGAAAATCTAGTAAAACTAACTTTGTTTTTGTTAATTAAGGACCAGAAATTGGAGCAAGTGTTGCACTTTAAATACCTGGGTCGTAACGTCTGTAGTACTTAGAAAATAAGTAGACCAGAGGACAAGGCCTGCACTCCTCTTTGCAGCTCCGCTGCGAGTGCCTCCATCAGCTGAGCATGATCAGCTGTCTGCAGCATCTAATCTTCGTTTCGGAGCCCCAGCTGATCCAGCGTGTCTCGCGCACATTTCAGAGGCCCCCACCATGGAAGGCATGATCACCGACACCAATGCTTTTCAAAAAGCATTTTTTGAAGTTCCCGCCGAATTCATGCCTCTTCCCGCCCGCAGCCCGCAGCCTGCTACGGCTTCCCGCCCTGCCGGCTCCACCCCCCCCACCATAAAGGGAGACGGGGCTCACCGCCAGGCGAAGCCGCGAGGAGAAGGCCTGCACTCCGCTTTGCAGCTCTTCGCTGCTCGTCTGCCATTTGCCACGATACTATGCAACGTCACAGAGGTAAGGAGCTTGCCCACTGCCACGTCCTCCTACACCAAGACTTGTCCACCAGGAGCTCCAGACTACGTGCTCGCACTATAGAGCCCACCATCAGCTCCAATCCCCTTCCCACAAACATCCGCAACGCGCGGCTATGCTCACGTATCTCGCAACCCACCCCACCCACCTACATGGCCATACTCAGACGGTTAACCACAAAGCCAAATACCTTCACAATTACCCCCAATACAGTAGCAAATGATACAAACCACCCCACCCCTAATTGTACCACCTCTACCCGCAATTTCTCCCCATTTGTGCCCACCACCACTGAAACTGCTCCCCCCAGTGCAAAATGTGTGATGTGCAATTCTTCTACCCCCATTGTGAATGCTATCGTGCCAAATGTGATCTCACCTATGCCCACCACCACTGAAACTGCGCCCCCCAGTGCAAAATGTTTTATGTGCAATTCTTCTATCCCCATTGTGAATGCTATTGTGCCAAATGTGATCTCACCTGTGCCCACCGCCTCTAAAACTGCGCCCCCCAGTGAAAAATGTGTGATGTGCAATTCTTCTACCCCCATTGTGAATGCTATCGTGCCAAATGTGATCACACCTATGCCCACCACCACTGAAACTGCGCCCCCAGTGCAAAATGTGTGATATGCAATTCTTCTACCCCCATTGTGAATGCTATCGTGCCAAATGTGATCTCACCTATGCCCACCACCACTAAAACTGCACCCCCCAGTGCAAAATGTGTGATATGCAATTCTTCTACCCCCATTGTGAATGCTATTGTGCCAAATGTGATCTCACCTGTGCCCACCACCTCTAAAACTGCGCCCCCCAGTGCTAAATGTGTGATATGCAATTCTTCTACCCCCATTGTGAATGCTATTGTGCCAAATGTGATCTCACCTGTGCCCACCACCTCTAAAACTGCGCCCCCAGTGCTAAATGTGTGATATGCAATTCCTCTACTGCCCCCACCACGACACCACTGGAGCCCCCAGCTCCACACCGACCATGCCCACCACCTCACCCTCTCCTCCCACAGACCCCTCCCTAGCCGTCACAGAACCCCACCTCAAATGCGCCATGATCAATGCTAGATCCATCAGCGCCCACGCTCTAGACATCCACGACCTCATAACCACCCATGACCTTGACCTGCTCATGATATCAGAAACCTGGTTACACGAGGCCTCTGGCACTCCCTTCTGGCTACTCCATCACCAGACAAGATCGCCCCTCTAAAGGTGGAGGTGTCGCAATCATCGCAAAGGACTGCAATAATATTAGAAAGGTAGAAAAATCCCTACATAACAACGACTACCTCCAAGTCAAAGTTATCCTCTCCCCCAACTGTACCATTGCCGCTCATATTGTCTATCGCCCTCCTGGCCCAATAGGAGACTTCCAAGCCTCCCTCATCCATCTTCTATCTGACAACCTCAAAAAACACTCAAACGCCATTCTCCTTGGGGACGTCAACCTAGGCCTCCAGGATAAAAAGGACCCAGCAGCCAAATCCCTTGACTCAGCCCTAACAACACTAGGCTATAAGAACACCATCTTTAGCCCAACGCACACTCAGGGCAGAACACTCGACTGGATTGCTCAGCACAACTGCCCACTCATCATCACTGGAAACACTCCTACCCCATGGTCTGACCACCATATCATCACATTTAGCATCCTCACCACCAGCTCCTCTACCCCGCCACCCCAACCCCTACCACCCTGCCTCACAAGAAGCTCCCGCCAGCTCACTAAGGAAAGACTACTGCCCTTCCTCCAAGGCCCAGCCTTCAGACCACCTTTTTCCACGGACCCAGAAACTCTCGCATCAACCTACGATGTTGCCATCAAAGCAGCTATCAACTCCATTGCCCCACTAAAACCCCGTAAATACAAACCCACCACCCACTCTAACTCCTGGTTCACCCCAGACTTGCTCGCACTCCGAAACCAGAAAAAGGCAGCACTTACTCAGTGGCAAACGTCCCACACTGACAAAGACAAGCTGATCTTTAAAGCCTGCTCTACGGAGTACAAAAAAGCTATCACCCGGGCAAAATCCAAATCTTTTGAATCCAGAATTTCGGAAGCCCAATCCAGCACAAAAGAAATCTTTGCAATTTTTAGGGAGCTAGAGACTCCTACTCCCACCCCCCAGAACTTCACCAAAGACAAAGCCTGGTGCGACAAAATTCAAACGGCAATGCTAACAAAACTGAGCCGCCTCCAAAGCAAAATACTAGCTACCAAACAAGCCCTGCCCAATACTCATATCCCTGTCCCACCACCAGCCCAAGACCCTCCCCAACCCTTCTCCTTCAAATCCATACAGGAAAAGGACATCATTAACATAATGAAGAACATCAAACCATCCAACTGTAAAGGTGATGCCTGCCCAGCCACTCTCATCAAGGACTGCACTAAAGCGCTTGCTCCCTTCCTGACAGCATTTGTTAATGCCTCCTTCGCAACAGGGAAAGTCCCCACCTCCCTCAAGGAAGCATGGGTCCGCCCCCTCTTAAAAAAACCAACTCTCGATCCCACCTCCCCCAACAACTATAGACCCATCACCACTGTCCCTTTCCTCCTCAAAATACTGGACAAAGCAGCCTATCTGCAGGTTCAGCACTTCATCGAAGAAAACAAACTCCTGGGACTCCGCCAATCTGGCTTCCGCCCGAGACATGGGACTGAAACCGCCTTACTTGACCTGAAAAAACAAATGGACGATGCCAGAGACATGGGCAAACCAGCTCTTCTCTTACTCCTTGACTTATCTGCAGCGTTCGATCTCGTAGATCATGACGTCCTATGCCATCATCTCTCCTCCACTGCCAAGTTCTCCCCTGACGCCACAGCATGGATCACCTCCTTCCTACAAGACAGAACCATGCAAGTATTCTCCGATTTAGCCTCTGCCTCACCCACTATCATACTCTTTGGCGTGCCCCAAGGCTCATGCCTCTCCCCCACACTCTACAACATCTTCACACGACCCCTCTTCCTCATCCTCGACGCTATGGGTATATCCTACACTAACTACGCGGACGATACCCAGATCCTCCTTACCCTCACAGGCAACTACGACACTGACTCCATGACCCTTAACAACCTCTACAACACCATCCAAGCCTGGATGGCAGACAATGGACTATGCCTCAACTCTGACAAGACAGAACTCCTACTGGTAGGTTCCCCCGAAACGCTAAAAAGACTTGACTCCCAATTCAGTCACTTCACCATCGACACCATCAAAATACCTGTTTCAGACTCAGTCAAAACTCTTGGAGTCTATCTAGACTCTAACCTATCCATGGACAGACAAGTCAACGTCATTGCCTCCTCAGCCGCATATCATGCTAAACTGATCAACGCAGTCAGGCCTTTCCTCTCCAAAGAGAACTGCACAAACATAGCCAGAGCCATCACCGGCTCCAGGCTAGACTATTGCAACATACTCTTCCTAGGAACTTCAAAAAGAAACTTGGAGAGGCTACAAGTCATCCAGAATAGTGCTCTCCGAGCAGCCCAAGGTATTGCCAAAAGGGACCACATCTCGGAAGCCAGAAAACTAGCCCACTGGCTCCCAATAAAGGAGAGAATAATTTTCAAACCGCTCACACTAACACACAAATGCATCCATCTCACTGCCCCCGACTACCTCTCACAAAGAATCCACTCCGTCGCCTCTACAAGACCAACAAGATCACCCTACACCAACATGCTCTCTGTGCCACTAGTAAAAAGATCCAGAGCAGGTGGATCCAGCTTCCCTTATCTCGCACCCACTCACTGGAATGCCCTAACTCCCACCATCCGCAGTGAGCCCTCCCTCCTCGCCTTCCGCAAAGCAATGAAAACCACCCTCTTCTCATAAGGTCCTTCGCAGCAACATGCATACCAACCATAGGACCCACTGCTTAAGTTGTATTGACCAACCGCATAAGCTGTAATGATAACCATGCTTGTACCTATCTGTAATATGCCATTTACTGATACCATGCCTGTAACTAAGCTCATGCAAGTAACAGCGCCTCAATGCCCCTGGGCTGCTTGCGCGCTATACAAATTTAAATAAATAAAATAAATAAATAAAATGTGTGAACAATGGTCTCCAAACAATACAGCATTGGCCTATTCTACAACTCAGCTGAAACAACTAGATAATACGTTTGGTCGGTTCTCTTTCCAACCAGTCTCGAGATATTATCAGCAAAACGTTATTACTAGTGTAATCCATGGTGCTAAAGTGTCAAGGGCTCTTGGTCTCAGTTTGAGGGCACATTGTGGTGTAACATTTTAGCGCTACCACAAGGTACTCCCCTTTCAGCGATTGGACATATCTTGGTTGTAATATCTATTCAGGCAAGAATTGACTGGAGGACCCTACAACTGTATATAAATTGTTCAGATCATTCACCTGGGTCACTGCTTAAAGAACTGCATCATCTGTTAATATCAGGGAGCTGCAGGCCGATCTCTGAATGGTCCCAAGGTCGGCTTGCTATTATGTCAAGAGGAGACATTACCGAAGATATGCTTATACAGAGACCCAACGTTGCTAGAAAATCCCTGTTTGAACTGGACTGGATTGAAATTAGGCGATTGTAGATACCCTATAAGGTGTCTAAACAGTTTACCTGTGACACTAAAGTGTATGGGTCTATGAACGGTAACTGGCTGAAGTATCCTGCTAAGACAATTCATCATACTTAGCAGTGTTTAAAATTAAATCTGTTTGACACAGTTGAAGTAAAAGGTAGCAGAGATCGCATACCCAGGCAAGATCGGGTATGCCGCCTTTATCATGGTGAAATTGTAACAATACAGCAAATTTTGTTGGTTTGTCCTTGTCTTGACGCTATCCGCATCAGGATTTTAGAAAACCCTCTGGAAAGGGCCGTTGTGCCTGGCTCTGAAAGTTTGTGGAACTCTCTTCTTGTCGTGCCGTCAATGTCTTTATTGATTTCTATAAAGAGATTTCTGGTTATGCTGTTTCCTAATCAATTATCCTAGTAAATGGTTTTACTTTTTGGAATATTGATTTGACCTGGTTGTTTAATAGGTAGTTTTAATGTTGTTTTGTAGACTGTTGTTAATCTAATGATGTCTTAATGATTTAATGTATTGATGTAATAATGTATTAATCTATTGATATACTGGATGGATTCATGCTTTTATAGTCTGACTTTGAAATGTGTACTTTTTGAAAACGGTATTTGTTTCAAACTATGCCACACAATAAATAAAATAAGAATTAATTTTAAAGTATTTTCAAATGCCTCATCCCAACTTATTACCTGCAAAGGTTTGTATTCAGTAGCACTTCAACTGTCTGCAGGGTGCTAATTGTGTTTCAGTGTCTTGCTGAAGCCAGAAGGTTAAAGATGGGCAAGTATAAAAGAACATTTGAAAGCACAAGTAGACACATCCCAGCCTCCCCTCACAGTGATTGCATACAATCCTGGTAAATGCACTTGGCATGGTGAAAATAAATCTGCAATCTTGGATTACCTGTGCAGGAATGTACACATGCTTGAGTAATAGATGATTTTGTAGTAATTATGATACCTTTTAGTGATCACTCTCTTATTCATGCATCGTTAAACATGTCTTACTTTGGCTCTAACGGTAGGGGTCTCCCAAATATCAAAGATAATAATAGTGGATCTAAAATTAAATGGAATGTATCTAATATCAAGAAAATTACATTAAGATTTTTGCAATTATTTGAAATACTGGAAATTGACATCTGCATTATGACTAGTGATGAAATTGAAAATTTTATTTAAAAAAACTACTTCTGAAGTTGAACTTGTCAGTGGTTCCCCTACCGTTGCCACAGGGAAGAATCCAATGTATCCTATAATGGTGAAATGCTGACGGTGAAGCATTATCATCAAAAGGATAAGAAATTCGGTCTTTCTATGACTACCTATACTGTAAAGAAGAAAATGTTAAATAATAAATATAGGGGCTGGCACAAACGCAGGAAAGCCGAGAAATTAAACACAAAATGGCAGAAGATTATAGGCATTCTACAAAAAGGTGATACTAAAGTTAGAGGTGACTCTTCCTCCCAAGCGTTAAATGCCATAGGGGAAGACAAATGGGTTGAATACTTGACTAGTACCATGTTTGCAGAGGCTCCAACTAATATAGTGGCAGCCACCACAAATGAATGGTCATTGAAATTTACTAGGAAAGACATCTTAGCGATAATTAGTAAATTAAAATATTCAAGCGCTCCTTGCCCGAATGGGCTGGCCACTATGGTCATTAAACACAACCCTATTAGCTTGTCCCAGATTATATACTTACTTTGTAAAACAAATATGCAAGGATAAGCATATACCATCTTCATGGACAACCTGGATTCTTATTCCAGTCTTTAAGGCTGGATCGAGAACCGCCCCTGAAAACTATCGTCTTCTGTCCATATTAGATTCGACTAGCAAGGTATTTACCGTCAGAGTGCTAGATCATTTTCAAAGCTAGTCTAATGCTAACCAGTTATTGCATCCTTTTGCTAACCAGTTATTGCATCCTTTTCAGTCAGGCTTTAGAGCAGGCTTTAGCACCATGTACAGCATTCATCTTCTCGATGCTATTATCTCTATAGCTAAACAGAGAACTAAACCATCTGTTTATGTTACATGTATTGATTTTAGCACTGCTTTTGACAGTGTCGACTGCACAAAGTTGTGGGAGATACTGTCTGAAATGAAATGCCCACATTTGTTGTTAGAGATAATAATTAAGCTCCACACTAACAACACGTTGCATTTACTCTTGGATAATGAGGGGCGACTAACAATACCCATTAAGATTAACAAAGGCGGCAAGCAAGGTTGTTTGCTGGCTGCCTTGGTATTTAATCTGTTTTTTAGCACAGCTTATAAGAAGACTAGAAAAACATGCCTACTGCCCAATAAAATTCAGAATGACAAAGGTCACAGTATTATTATATGCTGATGACCTTGTCACTGTGGATCATACATTCATAGGTATGAAGATGATCAAGGACGAACCAGGATGACTTACAATTGAACACAGATATGCATTAATTTAAAAAAATACCAAATATTGCTGTTTGCGGCTAAAAAGGTAAACAGTCCTAAAATGGCACTATGTTGTTGTGTAATAGAGTACATGGAGACTTATAAATATCTAGGAGTATTCATGGATAGCAGGATTGGCTACCAGTTATTAGTTGAAAATAAAAACGCAACATGCACAACAAATAACCAAGATTGTACATAGTTTTGTCGCACAACAAATAACCAAGATTGTACATAGTTTTGTCTTACAATATGCAGGATATTCCTACAAGGGCAAACTAATGTTAAATATGCAGTGGTTCGTACCGGTTATTGCTTATGGGCTTGAAGCCCTATCTATTAGGAGTTTATCATGGTTAGATCAAATCGAGGGCTACTTTTGGTGTAGTATCCTTGATCTGCCACCGTCCTGCCCAATACAATAAACCAGAGTCAAATTTGGCCTGACGTAATTAAAAGCCATTATTTATCAACAAAGAGGTCTCCTTCCATTGAAAGCCATCTGCCACCAGTTCAGCCATATGCTATGCATTATTGGGGAAAATATCCAATTGACTAAAATTGACAGACTCAACAAATACAATGACATGTGCAGAGATATGTATGCTGAATTAAATTGGTCTATTGATCGATCTATCTCACTGTGGTCGATATGGTGCTATTAAATCTGCATTAAAAAAAAAGAGTTTAGACGAAAGACTGGGAAACAACTTTATCCACATTAGTTGACTACACAACTCTTGTCATTTAAATGGAATTACCTACTCATATCATCAGCCTCAAAGGTACTTAATCCGCTGCCCAACTCCTGAAATCCACAGATTTCGATTAATGGTGAGAACCAATCAATTACCGGTCAGGACAATTTATGGATCCCAATAGCAACAGGCTAAAAACCAACGATACTGCCGGATCTGTAAAGTAGCAGAGACTTTAGAAACAGGAAGACACATTCTAACTGGATGTTCTGCACTATTATCAGTATATAAACAGGTATATGAACGGCACGTACATGATTATACATCTGTTTCATCGGGGCATTTCTGGCATTATTGCCTGAATACACCCACTGAATCTGTACATATCGCTTTATCCAAGGTGTGCTCTGCAGCTGTGATTAGGTTTGAATCTGTGATATGACATCAAATTGCAGTGTTCTAATGCACTTTGCACTTTACAATATGAAATATACAACACTGTTAAGCATTTATCACCAGGAAAAGGCGGGTTATCGCTGTCATTGTTAAATTAGTGGGATCCATTATACATCAAGTTTAATCCTATTTATTTGCCAAATAAATTCTATTGTTAATGAAGTTTGTTGATAAATCATAAGAGATGAAGTACTATTTGTATATTGTTAGAATTGACATGAACCAAAGTAAATGAATAGATAAAGAATAGCAAACTTTGGTATGTATTGCGAAGATGACGAAATTGTACACAGAGATATATTGAATGTTTGATTGTTTGTCTACTTGTATACACTATTTGTAAGGTTATTATGTATAAAAAAATGAAATTGTACCAGTTGGTTTAGTTCTTTGGAAGTAAACACAACTATAACAAACAACAACTGTAACAAACAAACAAACAAACACATCATTAAATAAATAAATAAATACATTGCATACATGCAAATTGTACTGTGTGTCTAGTCTCAGTACTTGGGCCCTGCCCTGCCCAACAAGCGATACCTATGAATGTACAAAAATACAAACTGTGCAGTTATTGAACATTTTGTCTGATCATGTTTTCCTTTTATAGTTTACACAATTGTCTTCAATAGACAACAAAGGTTAAGAAGTGTTTTTTTTTTTTTTGCAATTACATTTTTATTAAATTACAAAAGGCAACTATTCGGGTCTGTATTCGACTGCAGCCGAATACTTGTACAACTATTCGGTGTACGGCCAAACACTTAAATATACTATTAGGTTCACCGCTATAATTCACATACTTGTAATAAATAATAATAAATAAAACGTGCTTTCATTTATCCCATCTTGTCACTCAAATGTTTCTCTGCTTTGTCCAGTAGCAACAGTCTTCTTTCCCATCCATTGCTGTGAACATAAGGTTGCTTATGTCTTCTATTCCTCTTTGGTTTGCATTCATGAGTATGCCGCGGGGAAATCATGCTGAAAGCAGAAGGCGCTACACTGACACCCACTTCTGGCATCATTTTTATTAATTTATTTAGTTATTCATATAGCGCACCTAACCCTTTTTCAAGTTGGATTTCAGAGTAATATTCTCTGTCCGTGTGGGGCCAGCGGCACTTATTTCTGCATGCACAGCGCCACAGCTGGTTTGGACACCTCAATAATAGAAGCGCTAGAGGGCCTTGTATCCATGTTGGCCTCTGTCTTGTGCTCTACAGTCACAGCCTCATGTGTTGCAAGGAACGCGGGTCTAATTTAATTTTGCCTGTGGCTGTGATTGTTACAGCAAAGTTCTCATAGAGATCATGGATCAATGATAAAAAAATAAAATAAAAAAATAATAGGCGTAAAGTACATAGTGGCGCTGGCGCTGAGATTTGCTCAATGTCAAAGGGAGGGACTTGTGTCTGTCCACATCAAGCACGGTTTGTAAACGATGTACTTACACCGCTGCAGTCACGCGTGGTAATGCTCTCTTCAGCGATTGGTTTCCTAGCAGTGCACCTCTTCCTGTTTACAGGTCAGTCTGGGGGCGATGGCAAGCGCCTCCTTCTCCAAGCCTAGTGCCATTCTCAGGATCATCCTCACTGGTAATGAAATGCGCCGCATTCAAAGGCTTCATTTCATTCTAGTGTGAAAGGCGGATTTAGGACTCGAATGGTACAAAAAGGGCAAGCGGGCCCTGTTGTGTCCTGGGGACACCTTTCCAATCTTTCCAAACTCGCCACAACACGCATGGCCTCATCCTTCCTGTAGTGTCATGAAGGACACGTCCCGCGTGACGACGTGAGGGACACTGAGGGTCATGTGAGCCAATGTAATGTGGTAACTGAGAGGCGCAAATAAAGTTAGATAGCCCCTGCCCATCCTGGCATAATGTCATGTGTTCATTCATTCACCACGTCTGGCCTTCAGTCAGACGTGACATCTGGCGACAACGGATTGGAAACACTGCAGATATTGACTGGCCTGCTGAGCACTACGCTCCAAGCTGGGGGGTCATGTGACTCGCTGGTGCCAGGCCGTACCCGCAGATCTGTGTCTGTCCCCTGGCCGCCTAGAGTTGTGAAGTGGTACTTTTGCACGTCAGACTGGGAAGGTACTGTCAGCCCAGCCCAACGCAGAGCAGTGTGCGGAATGTGGCTTTGTGAACGCCGGGAAAGGGAAAAGCGCCGCTGGGGGTTGGTGATGGAAGGGCGGGAGCAGGCACAGGCAAACCCTGGTCCAGTGGCAGGAGGGCTGGCACAGCAACTAACCCAACAGGTGGTAAACACATTCCCTATACCCCCATGTCTTCCTTTTGATTGATTGGACTGATACAACGAATCTGGGGCCCAGTTGGTTCACATGGAATGGGGAATTTGATGTGTACCTGGGTGTTCTGGGTCCTCAAGATGGCAAGAGAATAAAAGGTCTTGTCACGCTCACTGCAGGCCCCAAAGTGAGATTTAAATGCGGGAAGATGTGGACTACACCTACCCTGCGCTCAAGCGCCTTCTGAATGAACGTTTTGCCATAAAACGAGCATCACATCCTCCACACGACCATGCAGATGGAGGGGACCATGGACCCATGTGTTACAAGGCTGTGGTCAAAAGTAACACGTTGTGACTTTCACGACTACTCAAATGAAGAAGCCATTAGGTCAAAGATCAATGCAGGTTTCCTCTCCATGTCTTTCACAAGGAAGCTGCTCCAACAGACTCACACTCTGGGGGAAATACTGCTGTGAGCAAGTCCCACAACACCGCGAGAACACCAGGGGCCTAACTCACAGAAGGGCTGTATAATGGCAAAACCCCATTGGAAAACATTCTGTGAATTAGGCGCCAGATACCGACACTGATCAAATTGCACTTAACACCTACAAATGTATGATGACTCACAAGTGAAGAAGTTCGATTTATTTTTATTTGTTTCTGTTCTGTTTGTTATATTGTTATGATACTGTTAAACAAAAGGTATTATTTGCATAGAGGAACATTGACACGAAATGTATGTGGTTCTGTATTTACACAAATGCCAATAAAAACATTTCAAAATAAATAGACACTGGGTGTAGTTTATAAAGGAGGAATCAGTGAACAGACTCACGGCCCATAAAACAGAAAATAAGCGCTGTTTTTGTTGAAGATATGAGTTCCCACGTGAAGGCTTGTGTCCAGAACTAGGACAAGAATGCTCAACTTGCGGGGGCGTAGACCCCTTTAGGTCAATCGGCCTCATTACGAATAAGGCGGAATGGGTTAATGGGGTCCGCTAATGGATGCGGACCTGTTATTCCCATTCCGTCTGATTACGAGTTCCCTCACAGGACCCGGTAAGGACGCCTGGTAAAAGGTCCGGGCCCGGGTTCCCTGAGGGAGGAATTACCATGCCCTCCTAACTCAGAATGGCCCAGTAATTCCCCATTCAGGGAACCCAGACCCGGTTTTGGAGGCAGCCATGCCGCCGATAGCGGCATGGCTACCGCCAAAGCCGTAATGAGGCCCAATGTGTAGGTTGAACAATCCACCGGGACTACATCACAAAGAATACAGTGGCACAAGTCCCCTGCCCCACACTCGAGGGATGAGAAACATAAGCACTCAAACAAGAGGCATACACCTCGGGAACGCTGCAGACAAAATATTCATTGTCGCCTGAAGCATGCAGGACAAGGAGAAGGAACATTCATCACCTGCGCGTGACAACTTCGTGGACAAGTGAGTCAGACACGCCATCCAGTTCTTAGTAGAAAAAGGGTTACTTATATGTGCTGGGAAATCCAACAGCAACAGCTCACAGCCCCACATTACCGTTGAAAATACAAGGAAAGGCGCATGACTTTTTCATTGACTCGGGAGCGACGGTCAACGTGATGCCGAAGGACATGTTCTTGAAACTAAACTGACCACCACGTCTAATGAAGGCACAAATAGAGATATATGCCTTGGGTGCTAAGGAGCTGCTGCCGTGCAAAGAGACATTCACTACAACCTGTCATTACAAAGACAAATCGGATCATACCACGATTCGCGTCATTAAAGGATAGTTCCGGGACTTTTTTTTTATTGTCCCTACGGGTCGGCCATGTGCTTGTAAGCATAAATCGGTAGATCGTAGGAAACTTTCCTATGGACCTTACCCGACTTTTCGCCCATTATCGCACTCGAAATCAGCCTCCATTTTGTGATAATCCTATCATTTCGCCCCATCGACCTGGCTCACCTGCTTTTGCGGCACTAAATCAAATCCCCCGCCCCTGAGCCTGACATCAGCAGATGCGTACTGCCCATTTCAAGCACGTCTCGTGTCAACAATCGCTGCGCCTCAGCTATTGACGTGTTGCCATGGAAATGGCAGGACGCCTCTTTCCCCAATAAGTATAAACAGACCGTTTCACAACACACAGCAGCAGATTTTCGATTCCATTCCTCTCTCTGTGTTACTTTGAGTATTCTGTGACTCGTTTCAGTGCTCTGGTCAGCTACCTTCGCCGCTTGTAGCCCATGTGAACACCTGTACCATCTCTGTAAATTATTTTACTATCTTTACCGCACAATGGCCACAATAATGCCGTATATGTACGAGCCCGAGTACACCGAGGAGGAACTACTGGAAAGGCAAGCACGCGAAAACGATGGGGATTCGGACGGCAGTTGGGAGGACCAGTCAACGGATGAAGAGCCTGGACCATGTCGCATGGACGGCGTCTCCACCTGGTGCACGTGCAATCGGTGCGAGCTAATGCCAACTGAGGAGGAGAACTGCTGCTGCCGTGAAAATTCCGGGTGCTTGGCCTACATTTCGGAAAGCGAGCAAAGTCTGCAGGAAGGCGAGCAAAGTCCGCAATGCATCACCGAGCTGCCAGAGTTCAGGGAAGCCTGCCTCTCACGGACAGTGTTGAGGATGATGATGGTGCTTATGCACGAACTTCGTGGCACTGTTCGTCCGCGTAATCCGAGTAACGAGTAAGTATACTCTGTTTGTGATGTCAGTGATGCCACCACTATTTCATGGTCGTCTCCCACATATAAAATTACATTTACATATCATTCGAACACATGTAAATTGGTTCCATATAGTGCATTTTCTAGATATAATTTTTTTCTAAGAAAAATGACATGTGTTACCTGAATCGACATTGATAAGAAAGTTTGGTCAGTTTAATACAGTTTGCATCTTTTTTTTTCACAGGTGGTACAGGCTGGTGGCCTATCGTTGCTTCACTTGGTGGCTTCACGGGAGGCTCGGACACCGCGTTCGGAGAGTAATACCTGCCTGTGCGGTACTTGCCATTAGAGAACATTTCCCCAGTGACAGTGGACAATACCGCGGATTTTCCCTCGATGTGCTGCAACCTCAACTTTACAATGTGTAATGTTTATTATTTATGTTTAATTAAAATCTAAAATAAAGCCCAACATATATTTTAACAATGGTTGTTTTGATTTTTTAAATGAATCTAGTGTATATTCTCCTGGGAGGGTGAGGTATTTATAAACTCACCCCCCTGCCTTCCATGTAGTAGATCCTGCAGCCATCCTCTTACATTCAGTTAGATGGCCTCTCCTTGGTGAGGCCCTGCGGCAAACGGGTCTTGTCTGCACGACCACCGCCCCGATCCACCCCCCCCGCCCTATCAAAGGCAGTTCGCACCAGGGTACTTGCGCTGCTGGCAAGTGGAGCTGTCAGGGAGCGATAAAGGCCAAGAGGTGCCAAAGACCATGTACACTTCAAAGTGGTCTATAGAGCATGGGTTGTTGTTCCCATGTCTACCTCCAGACCCCGTGTCTCCTGCCAAGCATCCCCCCTCACGCTGGACGCCCCCCTGCAATCCACATAAGTGTGTCTCCATTCACGAGTCTTCCTGTGTCTTGTCTGCACGACCACCGCCCCGATCCACCCCCCCCGCCCTATCAAAGGCAGTTCGCACCAGGGTACTTGCGCTGCTGGCAAGTGGAGCTGTCAGGGAGCGATAAAGGCCAAGAGGTGCCAAAGACCATGTACACTTCAAAGTGGTCTATAGAGCATGGGTTGTTGTTCCCATGTCTACCTCCAGACCCCGTGTCTCCTGCCAAGCATCCCCCCTCACGCTGGACGCCCCCCTGCAATCCACATAAGTGTGTCTCCATTCACGAGTCTTCCTGTGTCTTGTCTGCACGACCACCGCCCCGATCCACCCCCCCCGCCCTATCAAAGGCAGTTCGCACCAGGGTACTTGCGCTGCTGGCAAGTGGAGCTGTCAGGGAGCGATAAAGGCCAAGAGGTGCCAAAGACCATGTACACTTCAAAGTGGTCTATAGAGCATGGGTTGTTGTTCCCATGTCTACCTCCAGACCCCGTGTCTCCTGCCAAGCATCCCCCCTCACGCTGGACGCCCCCCTGCAATCCACATAAGTGTGTCTCCATTCACGAGTCTTCCTGTGTCTTGTCTGCACGACCACCGCCCCGATCCACCCCCCCCCGCCCTATCAAAGGCAGTTCGCACCAGGGTACTTGCGCTGCTGGCAAGTGGAGCTGTCAGGGAGCGATAAAGGCCAAGAGGTGCCAAAGACCATGTACACTTCAAAGTGGTCTATAGAGCATGGGTTGTTGTTCCCATGTCTACCTCCAGACCCCGTGTCTCCTGCCAAGCATCCCCCCTCACGCTGGACGCCCCCCTGCAATCCGCATAATGCCACGACATATACACGTCATTCATTCACAAACACACCCCTGTTTCGAATTCTTTATAACCCACTTCATATTTCTAATGAGAACTTCTTTGCGCTTTGCTAGTCAACCCGTGAAGGTGCTGGTTATCTGCTCTTCGTCTCTGTGAACTTCGGTGACCACTTTGAGCAAACTCGTCAGTTTGCAACCTGTGAACTGCTCCCTGTTCTACGACAAGAAACTACTCTGATCCCTGCATCTAACTGTTTGTTCGTCAAGGTAAGTCCATGTACCATAATCATTTTGCGTCCAATTTTTTAATTTATATCTATTTGCTAGTAGTCATCAAATTGCATCCATGTTTTCTTTTCGTTCACGACAGTACATGCAAGGAACTAGTCACATGTTCTGAGTTTAGTCAAATTACTTTTTCTATTTTTTGAAAGTTATTGAAATACTTATCCGCATGTGAATAACGTGTATAGTTCCAAGAACCAAAACGGACCTTGCATTGAACCTTTTATGTGTCATTTAATGTTTTAACACATTGGTATTCATAGAGAATTGTTGATCTTTACTTTTCAGAACTTTCCATAATGCCTGCCTGTTCCATTGGCGGTTGCCCTTCGAAGACCCATAACAAATCTGAAGGTACTATAATGCATGTTTTCCCTAAGACAATAGATCAGATAAGAGAATGGGTCCGATATTGCGGATATCCAGCCTCTGAGCTAGAAAGTAGAGTCCTAGAAGTCTTTGCGGACAAGAGGGGTGATCGATACCGCATCTGCAGCAGGCACTTTAGCCCAGACATGTACTCCACATCATTGCTAATAAAGAAGAAAACACCGCGAGCGAGGCGAAAATTGCTCTCAACCGCTATTCCCACTCTATTCGTCCACATCCCTCCACTGGTGAGTCAAGTTTACGTATTTGTCTCTCGGCCTTGCGGTAGTGTGTAGCATTAGCTAACAATAATTTCCCCATTTATGTATCCACTCAATATGAAGGCGGAAGATTCTCCATCCGTGTCGTTATTGCAGTCATCAGCCACTTCAAGCGCCTATCGGGTAATCTTACTTAGCTATTCTGACACTGACTTGTTTTAGGCATGTAAATCAATAGTTTTAATTGATCGTGTAATTATTTTACCTAATGGTACACCACAGTACTCGTCCTCTAGTCTTTGTTTTCAGTTATAATTATTGTTATCCAAAATAATGCAAGTACTGTCTTTCAGGGAGATGCTGAGGAGTCCAACGCATTGACGACAACCGTAGATGTCACTCAGATGCTCGAGGTACGTTTCCGGACAGTTCCATCGATGGAGATCATCAGATCTTGCATTCTTGTAGCGTGATTGTTACACACAATGTTTCTTTCGTTTTTAGCCATTGGTATGTCCTTCTGTCGTCGCCCTCCTATGTGTCTTCTTTTTTCAATATTGTGTTCATTACTAATGAAAGTCCTATGTTTCAGGGAGTCGATGGAGCATTAGTCCAAGAAGAAGGGGGAGCATGCAGTTACGGGTCGGCGCAACAGCTTGCAGAAGTGTGCACCGCAGTTACAGCGTCCCTTGATGTTCTTATGCATTTCGAGGTATGGATACTGACAGATCAATCATGCGAGATCAAATGACGTGATTACATCCGCTATACTTCCTTCTTTATTAAAGCAAGTACTATGTTTCAGGGAGCTGACGGAGCTTCTTCAACAAGAACATCACCCCTAGTAGTTGATGCAGATCTCTGGGTGGTGACACTTCCAACGATGGAGCAAATCGAATCATATTTAGATATCCATTATTTATTTTAGACAACTGATCATTTGTGCAGGTCTATTTAGATGAGCCGTTGACGCCTGCAGAAAGTTTATGTTCTTTTAAACAAAATAGAAAACCATACTAATGCAATTACTGTGTTTCAGGGAGTTGCTGAAGCGTCATCTTCAATAATATCATCAATGGAAGTCTATGCGGAGCCCGAGGTATGGATCTTGACAGTTCAATCTAACTAGATCAACAATGCGTGAACTATTGTCGTTTGAATGTTCTACACAATGCGTTCATTCGTGTTTTGCTATTGAGATGTACGTATGGGTATTGGTCCCCAAGTACATTTTGTGTTTTCAATATTATTATACATACTAATGAAAGTTCTATGTTTCAGGGAGTCGATGGAGCCTCAGTGAGTGATGGATGTGCTTATCATGAAAATATAGTCGTTGCAGCGCGAGAGGAAGTGGAGACATGCACACACGAGTCGGAGCAACAGCGTCCAGATGTTGAAGTTCGAGGCAAGAAAGTTTCAAAGAAAAGAAAGCAAAAGAAGGTTAGTGTCCTGGTCACTATATTATGTTGTCTTTCACTGTCAATAGTTCAATACTGTAAGTTGTGTTTAAACTGAACATCCCTTTTCTAATCTGTCCTCTAGTTGCGAGTGGGTGTAAGAACTAGATCTACACAGACAGTGAAGCGAACGAGAGATGTTGCTTGTCAAACCTTTTGGCAGGGACTTGAGACTGGAGATGCATCGTGCCAATGGGAAGAATATGAAGTGATTGACAACGGAGCTATACCACCACCAGCCATTGATAGTGAATGTCCTCCTGGTAGTTTGGATGCAGTCGGAGATCAATTCACAGAATCCACACCCGCAAAAAATAAGAGCGCGCGAAAGTTGAAGACATTGTTTTTTTCTCCCATCTCCGGACAAGGAACAGATGTTGCAATGGAAGAGAATGAAGTGGACGACAAAGAAACACCATCAATATCACTCAGCATAGCGGAAGACGATATCAGAGATTGTACCTTTCATGCGAGTGACATGTCCTCAACGTTACAGGCCGAACCAGCTGGGATGCAGAGTGACAGTATAAGGAAAGAGGCCAAATTCATTGTATTCGATAGCTGTTTGATGGATATTATTATGATGATGAAATGTGGGCATTGGGTTGGTGGGGAAGTATGTGGGGAGCCATTGATTAATGTGACTCGTGCAATTCGAGGCACTAACCTTAAAATACATGCCACCTGTACACAATATCATCCGTTCGCATGGTCTGCACAACCCATGCTGGGGCAACTGCCAGCAGGCAATCTACTTTGTGCAGCGGCCGCACTTTTTAGTGGTTCAAGTTTTAAAAAGTTACAGTATTTCTTTCAGTTTGTGGGAATCCATTTCATTGCGAAAAGTCAGTTCTACAAATACCAAACCGATTATCTATTTCCAGCCATCAGCGAAGCTTGGAGAATGGAAAAAATGTCAATGGAAAGTACATTCGCGGGCAAACGCTTCAGGCTAGCCGGTGATGGACAGTGCGACAGCCCAGGATTTTCAGCCAAGTACTGCACCTACCACTTTCAGGACATGGAAAGTAAGAAAATTGTGAGTTCGGTGGTCGTGCAGGTGTCACAAAGTACATCCTCAGTGGCCATGGAGAAAGTTGGCTTTGTAGCATCATTGCAAGAACTACAATCGCGGGGAATGGTGATCGACCTGATAGCCACGGACAGACACGTTTCAATTGCCAAGACAATGAGAGAAGAGTACAAAAATATAAATCACCAATTTGACGTATGGCATCTTGCAAAAACAATCAATAAAAAATTGTCGGCTGCAGGAAAAAAAAAAGATATGCAAGGTATTTCACAGTGGTCCAAGTCAATCAGCAACCATCTTTGGTGGAGCTCAAAAACATGTGAAGGGTCGTTGGAAATTCTACTGGAAAAATGGCGGTCAGTAATGTTGCACTGTAGCAACGTACATCGATGGTCGACAAATGAGCATTTCCACAAATGTGAACATGGCCATTTGTCCACAGAGGAGGCACGGAAGAAGAAGTGGTTGATTCCTTCATCACCCACTCACAAGGCCATTGAAAAGATTGTATTTGATAAAACTATAACAAGAGATTTGAGGGGACTCACGGAATTCTGCCACACAGGAGATTTGGAGGTGTTCCACAATATGTGCCTAAAGTACAGGCCCAAAAGATTGCATTTTGGCATGGAAGGCATGATAAATCGGACTCTTCTAGCGGTCTTGGCACATAACCATAATGTTGGCCGTCAACAAAGTAGGACGACCGGAACTTTAGGGACGCTTCGCTACAATAAGGCCTTCACTAAAAGAAGTAAACAATGGGTGATCAAACCAGTGTTTGAGGATATGCAATATGAGTTTATTGAGAGACTTATCGTAGATGTCCTCGATAGGCACATACATGGAGTGGTGAACGAACCTATGCAGGGGACAACTGCATTGCCACCCAACATTGCCTCTGTTCCATGTCCACCTAAAGCAGAGCTCATTGAGAAATACACATCACGGTTAAAATGATTGTAATTTGATTGTCTGTTCTCTCGAGTCTCCTCATGTTGCAGGCCCAAACTAGAAATGTGTGCTCGCTCAAAGTGAAGGTCAGCTGCTTTGATGTTTTGCTCGGGTGGCGGAACGGCCCACGACCCAGTATAAGGTTCTATTGTGATTTGACCTTGACAGGCCGGGACCATCCCGAAAGACTAAGAAAAGATAATGAATAAAATTTCAGAAACGAAAAGATGAGCCACGTTCATTAGAAGAAGTAACGTCGGCAAAGAAGGAGTGGTGTTTCGGGTCTGCCCTACACAGAGACACAATGGAAAATGCAAATATAATGTAAGTAACTTTTGATGAGTTCATACCGCAATTTCATTACTATACAGTGGCTTTAAAGACGGGTTCAGTTGTACTTGTTCGTTCTATGTGGCATATTGTTTTCTACCGTGCACTATCTTGAGGAGAAACATCTGCTTTTACTGAAGTACCTCAAAACCTTCCTCTTTGCTTCTGCTTTCTCTCTCCCTCTCCCCTGCTACAACTGGTCCACTGTCTGCGACCTCGGTCCTGGGCCCTTCCACTCTCCACCTGCACTGCCTCCCTGTCAACCCCTGCACTGGGGGACTGTCTCAGTATCCTACAGCCCCCCCCTTCCCAGCACTTGTTCTGCACTTACCTTGCACTTGCCACCAGCTGGCCCTATTTATTTATTATTTTATGCTACTTACCTTGTACTCCACTCCCCCCCCCCTCCATGCCTCGCCACGCCTTTAAACACTTGTGTACACCCAGTAGCGCTGTCCTCGCTATGAAATGAATAATTTTAATAAGGATCTGATGGTGAGACTAATTTCATTTTTTATGTTTTTAGGTACATCATTCACTACTGTCTGTGTCACGAGTACCAGACACCGGCGGACGGCTTCTACAGCCGCCAGTTGCTTCTCCGCGTGAACAACGTTACCACCCTGACCATTTTATGGGACGATCGCCAAGTACAAGTATGCCCTTACGCGGTACTAACGGTTAGATGCAACATACCTACCGTTGTGGTGGCCTAGTGCCTCGTTGTTGGAACAGCCATGCGATTATCAGTGCGACCGAAGAGCTTATTTTTATCGTAAACCAACACCCTGTGTACTGCACACGAACATCGCTTCCCTCAAGACGAACTAATTTGGATCGAGAGCAAAGAAAAATGCAAATCGCTGAATATTCTCTAAACATTTGATGTCCAATAAATGTACTTTGCCAAATGTACAATCTTGCCGTTTGCTTTTAAACCACGGTTTCACATTCCGAATTGTGGCGCTGTATTGTGAGATGCTCTAAGACCCTGTGTACAGCAAAGGACCATCGCGTTCCTCAATACGAACTTTTTGGAACATGAGCAAATAAAAATGCAAATCGCTGAATATTCTCTAAACATTTGATGTCAAATAAATGTACTTTACCACATTTACAATCTTGCGGTTTGATTTCAAAGTACAGTTTCATATTCCGAATTGTGGTGCGCTGTATTGTGAGCTGATCTGTGTTGATTTCCGGGGTCTGTGTGGAGTCGCGTAGAAGACGCCTGGGCGCGTTTGCCTACGCAGCTCAGTCACGTCACGGATAGAGGCGGGGAATATGAATGTTTTGATAAAGTCTGTTTCAGGGGCGGGGGATTTGATTTAGTGCCGCAAAGGCAGGTGAGCCAGGTCGATGGGGCGAAATGATAGGATTATCACAAAATGGAGGCTGATTTCGAGTGCGATAATGGGCGAAAAGTCGGGTAAGGTCCATAGGAAAGTTTCCTACGATCTACCGATTTATGCTTACAAGCACATGGCCGACCCGTAGGGACAATAAAAAAAAAGTCCCGGAACTATCCTTTAAAGCAGAAGCCGCAAGTGGCGGCATAGTGAGTTTTCAGTCAGCTATCCAGATGGGGTTCATTCACATGTTGTACCTCATAATGGCTGACAAATACAAAACTCCTGCAATGAAGATGAAGGCAACGTTCCCGTCGATGTTCCAAGGAATTTAGAAGCTTAAAGGGCAGCAGGTACAATTACACATTGATCCCCCTATCAAGCCCGTGGTGCAGCATTACAGGGGCATCCCCCTCAACATGCAGCCGCAAGTGGAAAAGGAGTTGCAAACTCTCTTGAGCGAGAACATCATGGAACGTGCCTCCAGACCCACTCCATGGATCTCCCTAGTGATCCCAGTGCCCAAGGAAGGCCCAGAAGGACAGATTTGATTGTGCATTGATATGCAGATGTCCAACCACGCCATCCTAGGAGAACGACACCAGGCACTGCGCATCACGGAGCAAACATCTTTTCCCAACTGGATCTCAAGAAAGAATATCACCAGATAGAATAAGTATTGAAGTCCGGTACATAATGACATTTACCACTCACTTAGGGCTGTTCCGATACACACGGTTGAGTTGCGGGACATTCTTAGCTGCAGAGATTTTCCGGAAAGAAAAAAGAATAGTGATCTGCCACATTCAGGATGATATACTGATTTTCAGATAATCGCAACAATCTCATGATGCTGCAGCACTAAAAGTGTGCAGGGCACTGGAGAATGCAAATCTGACCCTCAACAAGGACAAATGCATGTTCAACAAGGAGACACTTACACTTTTTGGGCACATATTTTCAGCCAAAGGTGTCTTGAACCCGATCCTGACAAAGTAAAGGTTCTCACGGAGGCCCCTCGCCCAGCGAATGTGGCTCAATTGTGCTTTTCCTTTGGGCTTGCAAGCTACTGCACATGATACCTGCCTGAGTTTGCAATCATCAGCCCCCCTCTGCAGGCACTCATGAAAGAGGATTGACATTGTACATGGGAGATGTCATGCCAATTAGCTTCTGACATTATCAGGAGGGACATCCCAAAGGGTGTGCAAGCACATCTTACCTTGACCCAAACCTAGCAACTGAGCTAACCGTGGATGCAAGCCCAGTGGGACCTGGTGCCATTCTCGCCCAGCACTCTGGAAGTGACCACTCACACAGGAGAGTAGTTTTGTATGCCAGCCTGAGCCTGACAGAGACCGAACAACTCTACTCCCAGGCGTAAAAAGAAAGCCTTGCCGCTGTGTGTGCGTGCAAACATTTCCACTTATTCTTGTATGGTAAACCTTTTTCCATCATTACAGACCATCAAGCTCTAGTCACCACCTTTGGCAAGCTCTCTGCGTAGATGCCTCTTTGCATTGCCCGGTGGGGCCGTGGCTTCAAGAATTCAAATTCAACATAGCTCACAAACCCAGAAAAGGGGCAAATCTGGTGGACTTTCTCTCCGAGCACCCACAACAAAGCTAAGAGAGGTTGAGTGACCGTACTGTAGGTTACATTAACTATGTTAAGGTGGTGTGCAGCACAGTGTGTTTTGAGAAGCATTAATCAAAAGAGTCTTTCTTCTTCACGTTGCACCTTCAGCTAATTGAAGTCTATCTACACCTTTTTGCTGACAAGGAGGGGTTACCTTACATACACACTATACTAGCACGGATGCATGGCGTGGTGTGCGGCACAGTGTGTTTTGAGAAGCATTACTTACAGGAGCCTTTCCTCTTCATGGTGCACCTTGGGCTGATCAAAGTCTTTCTACTCCTTTTTGTTGATTGTTACTCTTCATACACACTACACCGGCACAGAGCGCAACACCATGTGTAGCTTTGTATGTTTTGTGTTCGGTGAGAGGTTACGATTGGCTATGGTTCTGCTGATCCAGCTCAGATGGTGAGATATTGACATTGACACTGACTAAAACTGTCTGAGCATTGTTACAACTTGCTTACTTGAATTAAGCCATAATTCAGAGAGTGACTGTGGGAATATTCCTTTGAACTCTCATTCAGGCATTCAGGCAAATCCAGAAAACAAGTGAAACCAACTAGTGAGTATGTATTTTTTTTTTTTTATATACAAGTTGTTTATTAGTTTGATAAACAAACTATTACAACATAAAAATATACATTGTGTTTTGTTACAATTAGAGAAACATTTCGATAATATTTCATATCAAGTAAAATCTTAGCAATATATGACATGATTATAAATTCCTACAGAAAAAAATGCAAGACCTTTTCTATAAACCGTTCCATCCTTCGAGAGAAATCAATACTTGCTGTATTTCATATATAATGCGTTGATTACAATCAAGGTGAATTCATTATAGCATAATTGAGATTCATAGGTTCAGAGTCATCACATCGTATTTGGGATTCACCTAGTGTTTAGCATCTAGTTCTTTTTCCAATTTAACCAAGAATTGTGTCAATGCCAAATTATTTTTGAGAGAAACACCCCACATAAGTGTTTTCCAACACCATTCCCTGGAGTTAAGGGTGTTTCCAAAAAATTGGGTTCCGAAGGAGTCGGAACGCAATACCTCAAAGAAATGGCATTCCAGTATCAAGTGTTTGAGTGTTTCAGTCGTATTACCATCAACACAGAATCGACATAAAGTTGAACAACCATTATCACCAATCTTTTTCCATACTGCAGTTTTATCTAAGGTATGTAATTGGTTCAACTTGAATCTTAGATATAAATTGCGTAATTTACTAGATGGAAATTTCATCAAATAAGTTCTTTGTGGAGTCCTAGTTGCAGCAAAAAGAGTAGCTTCCAAGTACGATTTTTTTGTAGCCATTTCTTTCAACGTTTTTGCTCAATCATATTCGAATAAGCGTTTTTTAACATATGAATAACAAAATTCGAGATCAGTGGGTTTTAAGGCAAGCAGTTCGAGAATTTTAGTTATGCGCCGAAGGAACATTCCAACCGATGCTGGATTTCCTGTACGAAGCATTATACCAAAATCCTTGTATAATTAATTTACTGGTGGATATAACATCTTGGCAAGGTTAGATAGCTGTCTCCACTGGAATCTAGCGGATAGGGCAGTTAAACCAAGCTCTTGTCTTAGTATACAATTTGGAAGAGAGTTGGAAATTCTCAACGTAGTCTTCCATAAAAGGCCCTGAATCTGATCGAGGATATCGTCAATATCTACCAAACATAAGTCTAGCCCATACAACAGGATAGCCTCAACTAAGGAGGTAAAACTCAAACAGTGGTCCCATAGAGAATTTGCAGTATTTAGCATACACTATCCTCATCTGGGATCCCAGTACCGGAATCTGTGAGTTTAAATTTTTCCTCCATAGTTTTTTTGAATTAGAGTCTGAAACATCATAACCCAAGTATTTCAAGTTCGAAGCGATGTTAATTTCATGACTGTCAATTAACCATTTAACAGAATACTTCTTTCTTTTCAGATTTTTGAATATTAGTATGTTTGATTTGTTTGCATTACATTGAAGATTATGTTTATATAGGTATTCTGAGAAAATGTGCAATTTATTCTGATGCCCAAATGGCGTCTGATCGAATATCAGCACATCGTCAGCAAATGCCATCCATTGCAACCTAAGATGCCCCAACTTGGCGGGATAGCAGATTTCGCTTTTCCAAATATGTTCGATGTCACAGAGGTAGAGGTTAAACAGGGTCGCCGCCAAGTTGCAGCCCTGTTTAACCCCGACCTCCGTGGGAATTGGTTGTGTGGTGGCACCAGTGTCATCTACTCGTACCATATACGAAGTATCTTGATGTAATTTTGCAATCAATGAAATAATATACTTAGGAATACCCATCGTCTCGAGCTTTCCCCACAAAATAGAACGCACCACACAATCAAAGGCGGAAGAAAGGTCAACCGATGCCATATATAAAGTAGCCGAGTTGGATAATTTCGTTTGCCTAAGCAAATGAGCTAAGACAGTTGCATTTAAAGCAGTGCCCATACCGGCACGAAAACCAATTTGAAATTTTGATAAGATGGCGTTTTTCTGTATATATACTTTGAGTTCTTGAAGCAATAAAATGGCAAATACTTTTGCCCCTGAGTCGATAAGAGAAATAGGTGGAAAAGCTATTGGGTTCATTTTTTGGGCCTTTTTTGTAAATAGGCATTATAATTGATTTCAGCCATGAGCTGGGCATAATAGTTGTTGCACAGATCTCGTTGAATTGAATTTTCAGCAAAGGCCCCCACAATTCAGAATTAGATTTTAGAACACAGGGCGGAATACAGTCATGGCCAGGAGCTTTCGAGTTTTTTAGTTTTTTAATTCCCCATATTATATCCTCCAATGACCATCCATTGAATCCTTTCAGATCGAAATTGTAGTACCTGTGGTTCACAAATCTTGTCGGAAGCGCAAACTTGGTTTTGAAAAAATACAGTCCAAACCTCCTCAGAGATGTTAGAGGATTGATTGCATCTCACAACGTCATCATCACCTCTAAGAAGTGCCCAGATTGATCGTCTATCATTTCGACATAAGCTCTTAATCATTTCTAGATTAGTATGATTGTGTAGGTACGTTCTATGACTCTTAAAGCTATTATGACATTTGTTTAAAAAAAAATGTCTGACTTTGGTATTCTGATTCTCCAAGTTGACAACTTTTTAAGAGCCTAAAATCAGCATTCTTTTTTATAACCAACATTCTAATAGTATTAGTGGATGCAATTCTCAAATTCTCACTTTGTTTATAAGGAGACTTGTAGATGTGGACTAAGTCGATAATTGCAGAGGGCAAAGAATTAGTGCAAATAGAAAAGCACGATTTCCAAGTCATCAAACCGCATTGCAATCCTCGTATTTAGTCTGTTACAGATCAGAGGATTGCACCTCAAGGAGGCCCCGGGCCGATCTCCTTCAATAAATATATGGGCGGGATCATTTTGCAGCGTAGGGGTAGGTATTTGAATTAGTAAATGTAATAGTAAATGATCGCTAAGCTCCAAAGTTGTGCATACAACTTCACTAGATAGCATTGCTAGTTCCTTCGTCATTGAAAAATAGTCAATACAAGAAGTCATAAGATTTCACTTCCAGGTATAACCACAGCCTTGCTGCTTAAATGGAATTAGTACAATATCCCATTGGCACAAAAAATTGTGGATTATTTCCCCTCTCATGATCACAGGAGATAAGTAATGCTTCCTGTGTGGATTCTCAAGTGGATCGATGTACCTCATACAATCCGCATTGAGATCCCCCCCTAAGATAACTTTGCATTCAGGATACTTGGGAAATATCACACAAAATAACCTCTGGAGATTTTCCAATAGAGTGTCTATCAACATCTGAAGAGGATTAAAGTATATTGATATTAACAACAAAAATATCACAATTACCTGTTACCATCTCCATAAGCACAGCTACAAAACCCTGTGTTTTCTGTTGCATAATTGTAGAGAACTGAAGTCGATTACTTATAAAGACTGCAATCCCCCCTGACGGTCTCCCTTTTACCCCAAGTTTAGCTTCTATTTGAAAAGAGGAGTAGCCATTGAGCTGAATTTGCCTGTGTGACATAGTTTCCTGGCATAAGATGATATCGTAGTCCAGCGGGCATGGGACTCTGTTCGCCCAAGTTAATAGATTCCTGCTACCGCATGAGTTCCACGACATCACCTTGAGGCCAGTATAGCTACTATGAGGGCGATATTTCTTGTTCTGCCCTTCTGCCCTAGCGTTTAACATCACTGTCATCCAGGACCAATCTTTTGTAGTGTTGGAAATGGCTGCCAATTGTGCTATTACAGAAGCTTCTGGGTTTATCAAGGTTGTGGTGCTAGATGACACCGCTTCAGGAGTTTGGATTAATACAAGAGGAGTCTCGTTGAATACCTTAGCTTCGTCAATGGAGACTAGGGAATACACAGCCAGTCCTAACATTTTTAGTTCCCTTTTATGAGCCCAAATTAATTCTGCAATGATTGTTGATTGCACTTGAAACACCATTCTGTAATTATGAATAGATGGAAGAGTAATCCACATGATGTCATTAGAAGCTAAGGTTCTAAGTGCAGGCATTTTCTGAAATGTGTGAAGCATAAAAGATCTATTTAAGCTCTTTTCACCATTTATTTCAGGAGAACTGATCCATCCTAGGATCGAAGAGAGCCGTGTGTTTTCAGACAAGTCGTCTTTAGTGCACAAATTATTTCCATCATTCTTTGATTCCGCACCCACCTTGTTGTCCGATTTTAGGCAGATCTCAAGAGTCGGATTCTTGTTAAATTGGTGAGGAGAGACTACATTGTTTTTCTCATTTGAAGATTCTCTGGTTATACTTTCTTGAATTGAATGCGAATTTTGATTACTGAAGCGTTCCATTTCACATTCCTGAAGATTCGCTGGTAAAGTGATTTTATCAGGAACTCAAGTGTTTTGGACTTTTTTTTTTATTCGAAATAAGTTTATAGAAGGTCGATAAAAGGGTTTGCTGAGTGCTCGTAGATGGTAATACGACTGTAGCCCGTTCATCGTTAGTTATTGAGCAAGATGCTGCTGAAGTCAAATTTTTTTCCCCAGTTCTAGTCATGCTAGGTTGAACTTGTAATGCAATTTTGCTTTCATTAGTTAATTCCTCTATGTCAATTCCTAGGTCAATATGGGGTGTGCATTTAGAAGTAAATTCCAGGGCCTCACTTGCGATATACTGCATATCGTTTAACGTTCTATTCGTATTGTCGACCACCGCAGAGAACTTAGCCTTTATTTGTTTTTTTTGTTTTTTCTTGATTTTTAATTTTTTGAGCTTCAGCAGCCTTACGAGTTTTAAGTCTGTTCATAGCACGTATGAATCGTCTTTTTTCTTTGCGTGAGGCAAACTGAGTTTGAGGAGTAATAGCCACATTCTCCTCCTCACACACTTGGGCATCAGCTCTTTGAATTTCATTCAGAATGGGCTGGTCAAAGAGTGCAATCAATGCTGAAGGACTATCGGTTGTGAGAGATTGGGGTCATTGATAGCATTATCATAGGGTATAGTTGGTAAGTTTGAAGGTCCCTCATTAGTTTGATTAAAAAATAGCAGTTGGTCGATCTTTTCTGCGTGAGTAGCCACAGTCTGACAGAGTTGAGAAAATGTAGGAATTTGAATTGAATTGTTTGGCTTAGGTGCATTAAGCACTTGTGCATATGATTGAGGGAATTGACATACTTGAGGTTGACGAACAGAACTGTTCACCGAGTCAGTTAGTGTGGTTGCTGATTCGGTTTGAGTAGCTCTTGAAAGACAAGTGTTCGTAGCCGAAACTGGGGAGATACATCCTCCTTGTTTTTATAGTTGTCAGCAAAGATAAATCCCTCAAGTTTATTCAATTTAGCTAAAATTGCTGATTGTGTCGTTTTTATGTTGCAAAGCTCGTAATGTGTATAATCATGACCGCGATCTAGTAAATTTAATATGCGTGAAATTACTGGAAATGATGTTTCAAAGAGCTGTAAATCCTCTGATAGAGTGTTTAAGTTAGCTCCTTGATGCATGCCTTGCCCAATATCAGCCGAAATAGGTTGCCCGTCAGGCTGTATTTCAATCTGGGAAGATGTAGCATGGTTCGAAACTGGGGAAATGAATTGAATGTATTTATGAGGCTCAGGAGAAGAAGCTAAGTTCAACTCTGTACCCGCCGAAATTTTATTTTCTTTGTCTTCTTTAGTTAGGACAGTCGTGTTAGCGTGATATTCAACTTCCTGCGTAGATATCGTTGGTGCGTTTAGGGGTTCAAGATGTAAGTGAACTCTGTCCTTACAGCCTATTCTAGCAGTGACAGGGGTTGATGGCAAAGCCAAAAGTAAAATTCTCTTCTCTAACTCATTAAGGACAACAGGAGCCAAGATCGACACATCAGACGAAGAACCTGCTGGTAGCTCTTGAATCGCACCAAGAGTGGTGCTGTCGTCAACCTCAAGCATACTTAGAAAGCTTTTTCTAATGTTGAATTGGGTATTAGTTCCTTTGCCCTTTGATACGGGCATAATTTCAGATTTGTAAATTGGGACCTTTGATCTCTTGATTGATTGAACTAGCTGTGCGATATTCGCATTATCTGTGTCATCCCTTTGACTTTTGCTCTCGGACACTTTGGTGGAGGATAAAGTTTCAATATGCCCGCTATGCAAGCGGGTAACCATTTCACCTACCCCACAACAAAAAACAAATTGCCCCACAGAAAAGGTACAACAGCAATAAATTCACAATTCAAGGCAGATCCTATTCTTCCAATGATAGACGCAAAGCTTTAGTCTAAATTACGTCCCTCCACCCTCCACCCGCTCACCGGCCAAACAGCACAACAGCATGGCACTTCCGTGCACTTCCCGGATGCGCGCACGGATGCGCACGCACGCGGGTAATATAGCGAGCCTGTGAGCGAGGGGGGGCGGGGCCAGTAGTCGCAAGGTGTTGCTGAGAAATGAGAGAAAGAAAAAAAAAAGAAGCAGCGTAAGTAACGTTCTCTTCTACGTTCCTTCGGAAGAGAAGAACAGAGCAAAGAGCAAGGGTCCAAACAAACAGGCAGCAAAGGGTCCAAGAAACGTAATTACTTGGAATGGTAGTCCACAGTTCACAATTCGATCCTTAAATGTTACGCCGTGAAGAGTAGGAAGTGTGCTTCCTCTTACGCATACAACTCGCAATCCACGGATGAAAACGTTACTTCAAGGCAGCATTTACAAGAGCCCAGATTCACCAGCACAACAGCACGGCACTTCCGTGCACTTCCCGGATGAGTATGTATTAAGTATCCGGTCTTGGACTTGGACTTGGTTTCTTGATTCTCCTTTACTTTAACCTTTTTCTTGTAAAATGACTGTCTTTTACTCTTTGTAAAAACGGAAAACAGGGTGAGATAATTATTGTTTCTGATTCTGGATTAAGGATTACCCCCTGTCTGAGAACTGAGAATTGTGAATGCAGTGAAGAAACATGAACAAACTAGAAGTATTGTACGGAACTTCACTGAAGTTCATGGAGCTGTGTAGAATGGCACAGAAATCGGTGTGGATTATTGCGGATTTCACTGGGACTAACTGTGGGCATTTCTGCCTTTGAGCTGCCCGTTGACTCTTCCATGAGTTAGAGAGTGACTGTGGGCCCGGTGCCTTTGAGCTCTCCATAAATAGTCCACACATAGCACTTGGAGATTGTTATTCATCCACCCCATTACCTCGAGCTGGTTATTTACGGTTAAATACGGCCACCATTACCCGGAGCTGGTTAAATATGGTTAAATACAGCCTAGACTGCTCAGTGTCAGTAAACTAGGATAAACAATATTTGGTTACTGTTTGATATCAGCCCTCTCCACGCTCCAGGCTGACTCTTATCCTGACTCAGCACTCTCCACGCTCCACTCTTCCCTATCTGATACTCTTAATATCCTTGCCCCTGTCATGAGAATCCGCGTGAAGCCTAAAGCCAAGTTTAACTCCTGGTATGACTTGGACCTCGTCACCCTAAAATGCAAGTGCAGGGTGGCCGAGAGGAAATGGTGTGCTTCATGTTCATCTTCTGACAAACTGGCCTGCTGCCTGCTGCAAAGGCAATACCGGCTCTCCGTCCTCACCAAGAAGAGAGCTCATATCCAAGCCCGCATCTCTGTGGCATCTAACAACTCGGTTGAACTCTTTAAAATCTGCAAGGTACTGGCCAATCCTTCCGCAGTCTATACCTCTCCTGTCCTCTCCCAGGCCCTCTGCACGGCACTGGCTTTTCACTTCATTTAAAAAACTCAGGACATCCCGTCCTCACTCTCCTCCCATCGCCTCCCTCCCACTATGCCCTGCTCTTCCTCTGCCCGTTCTGCAGCCAGCCACCTCCCTCCTCTGTCTTTCCCCTTCTCTGCAGATCTGTAGACAAGGTTTCTAGACAAGTCCGATCTATGAAAGTCTTGTCGAAACAGGTTCACCCCTGTTCCTCCAAAACTATAAAGGACGACATCGACTCTCTGGCTCCTGCCCTGGATGTTTTCTGCAACCACTCCTTCACCACTGGAGTCTTCCCATCCCCCCCGAAGCACACCCTTGTGCACCCTCTTCTTAAGAAACCCTCTGCCAACCCCTCCTGCCCAGCTAACTATTGCCCAATCTCCATCACTCCCTTCCTGGGCAAGGTCCTGGAGAAACTGGCCATCTCCCAGCGTAATCTCCACACTGAATCTGTTTGTTGTCTTCATGACCATCAGTCTGGCTTCAGTTCGGCTAGAAGCATGGAACCTTCTCTCCTGAACTTCTGTTAAGACCTGCTCTCCAACATGAATCTAACACCCCTTGCGTCCTCATCTTGCTTGATCTCTCTTCTGCCTTTGACACTGTCAATCATGCCATCCTGTTCAACCGTCTCAGTGATAACCTGGGTATCACTGGTCAGTCCCTGGTGTGGCTGACTTCTTTCCTCTCCGACCGACCCTCCCAGATCCAACTGGGGTCCTTCCTCTCTGACATCTTTTTCTCTACATGTGGTGTTCCCCAGGGGGCTAGGCTCTCTCCCTGGCTGTTCAACCAATACTTGGCACTCCTTGCCCACCACATTGCCGCCCTCTGCCCCAATTTTCAGTGCTATGCGGATGATACCCAGCTCATTTTCAGGCTACCCTCGGCCACCTCCTCTCCTTCCCTCATCTCTGACTGTCTGTCTGCTATCCAGGAGTGGTCTGCTGCCAATGACCTCTGCCTTAATGCCAGTAAGACTGAGATTCTACTCATTGGAACACCCACTCCCTCCTTCCCTGCAGCTCTCTGGCCGGCCTCTCTTGGCCCTCTTCCTGCTCCCACCTGCAAGGCAAAATACCTTGGAGTCATATTCAACTCCACACTCTCCTTCTCTCCTCACATTTCCGACATCTCTAAGAAGGCACACGACCAGCTGCACCTTCTCAGAGGTATTCTTACTTTCCTCTCCTTTCCCGAGAAGCTCACTGTCTCCAGAGTCCTGGTTCTCTCTAGGCTAGACTACTGTAACAGTCTCTATCTAAATCTGCCTGCCTCTACTCTCCGCCTTCTGGAACTTATCCAGAACAGGACTGCGAGACTTGTCCTTGGCCTCAAGCCCAGGGATCGTATCTCTCCAGGACTGAAATCTCTGCGCTCCCAGTGGCTGCGAGGATTAAGTTCAAGACCCTCTGCATTTTCCACAAGGCCTTCTAGGGCTTGGGGCCGCAATACCTTCCACTCTCTCTTCCCAAATATCTTCCTTCTCGAGCTCTTCGCTCACCTGCCTCCAACTCCCTCAGGGTCAGTTGCTTCTCTAAGCAACAAGTTTGTGGTAGATCTCTCCCATTGGCAGGGGCCTCCCTCTGGAACAGCCTTCCTGCCTTCCTGAAACTTGAGGAGAACCATCTCCGGTTCCGGAAGCACCTCAAAACCTTCCTCTTTGCTTCTGCTTTCACTCCCCCTCTCCCCTGTTGATTTTCCTGACAGATACTGCACTGGACACCTGGCCTCCCTTCTGATCTTGGGCCAGGCCCGACAGTTGCACACCTGCACTGCCTCCCTGGCAACCCCTGCACCTGGGGACTGTTTTCTGTATCCCTACAATCCCCCTACCAGCACTTACCTTGCACTTGCCACTTTTCTGGCCATATTATGTATCTTATTTATTCTACTATCCCATGTACTGCATTTTCCCCTCTCCCTTCCCCCACACACTTTCCCTTCCACCCCTCTCCCATGCACTTGCGCAATCTGAATGACGCCTGGCCTATTAAGATTGTTGTATGTCTTCCCATTGGTCCCCATCCTTTGCCTCGTCACGCCTTGAAACACTTGTGTATAGGCACGTTATAAATGCCATATCATATCTCATCATCATATTGTTTAGTTGGTTAAACGTGTATGTACTGATTTATATATCGATCTATTCATAGGTGCTGCTTGGGTTCGGGTGTGTCAATCAAAACCTATTGGTGTTTTTTATTCTTTTTGTTGAGTCTTTTAAACACTAATAAAGGTAGCGAGAAAAAATAAAACAATGACCCCTGTGGGGACCAGAAATAAACAACAAAAGGCCTCTAATTAAATCCTGGTGGTCGACTCACAGAATTCAATGATTAAACAGGGGCAAAAATGACCATATATTGAGAACAAAGCGTCAGTAGTCCCTCAAGAGTGTCATGGGATCAAAACAATAACAAGGAGTCTTGCAAGCAGGTGGCAGGTGCAAGGTTAAGTGCAAACAGCAGGTGTCCAAAAGTGCAGGTAGGGGTCTGTAGGTTTACAGATACAGACCCAAGTGCAAGGTTAGCCGGGAGACAGTGTGGGTGTGTAATTGGGTGGGCAGCGACCTGGGCACGAATCAGAGGGTAGCCAGGTTATCAGTTGAGTATCAGACAGGAAATCAGCAGGGGAGAGTACGAGAGAAGGCAGAAGCAAAGAGGAAAGTCTTGAGGTACTTCCGGAACTGAAGATGGTTCTCCTCAAGTTTCAGAGAGCAAGGGAGGCTGTCCAGAGAGAGGACCCATCCGAAGAAAGAGTTCTACCACCAACTAATTGCTTGGAGAAGCAACAGACCTTGAGGGAAGTGTAGGTGGAGGAGCGAAGTAGTGCTCGAGGAGGAAGGTATTTGCAAAGAGAGAATTGGAGGAATTGAGGACTCACGCCCCAGAAGGCCTTGTGGTCAATGCAGAGGGTCTTGAACTTAATCCTTGCAGCCACTGGGAGCCAATGCAGAGATTTAACTGCTGGAGAGATACAACCCCTAGGCTTGAGGCCATAAACAAGTCCTGCAGTACTGTTCTGGATGAGTTGCAGTGGGCAGAGAGTATATGCAAGCAGATTTAGAAAGTGGCTGTTCCAGTAGTCCAGCCTAGAGAGAACCAGAGCTCTAGAGACAGTGCTACTCTGGGGGAAGGAGAGGAAAGTAACAATACCTCTGAGGAGGTGCATTTGGTAGTTTAACTTCTTAGAGTCGTCAGAGATGTGATGAGAAAAGGATAGTATGGAGTCGAGGATTACCCTGAGGTTCTTAGCCTCACAGATGGGAGCAGGAAGAGGGCCAAGGGAGGCCAGCCAGAGAGTAACTGGAAAGAAGGGTGCAAGTGTGCCGATGAGGAGAATCTCTGTCTTACTGGCATTAAGGCAGAGATTGTTGGCAGCACACCACTCATGGATAGCAGACAGACAGAGATAAGAGAAGGAGAAGAGGTTTCAGAGGGGAGCCTGAAAGATGGAGCAGAGAGTGGCAATGCGGTGGTTGAGGGGTGCCAGATATTGGTTGAACAGCCAGGGAGAGAGCCTAGCCCGCTGGGGAACACCACAGGTAAAGAGTGCGATAGAGGAAACGAAGTCTGTGTTCCTTGTACAGCTGCACCCATTATCAGCTGGTGAACATAGAAGAAGTCGACAAGATCATGAATGCTCCCATGTGCTCCTATGTGAGCAGTTTCATTGGTGCAGGAAGTGTGCACATGTTTTCATTCCGGGGTCATAGCATTTTTATAAGTATAATGGGCAAAGCCAAAATGTTGTGTGTTTGTTCATACATTGGTCGGCGTTGGGACAGCCAGTTTGCAATTTATTTTTTTCTGACAGTGGCATGGAACTTTTTACATTCATTATGGACGAAGCCAACTTGATAAGTGTTCTTACATGGCCATACAAGACTACATTGGTGCCAGCGTGGACATGTTTTCTCACAAGTGGTATGCAGTTTTACTGGCATTATGGCTAAAGCCAAAATGGCGAGTGTGTTTATGTGGGTGGAAATTCATTGCTGCAGGCAGTGCACATACTTTACTTATCTTTTTGTTTATTTTGTATTTATTTTTTACAGTGGGCAGAGCATTTCTAATGGTATAATGGGCAAAGCCAACATGAGTGTTGGTAATAGCCGAACTGGCCCTCATTTGTGTATCCAGTATATAATTTTTTTTAAAAAAGTTTTTTACAGTGACATTATGAGCAGAACCAATAGGACTATGTTTCTACAAGTGAATACTGGCATATATGTGCGTATTCAGAATGTACATGTTTTCCTAATATATCTTTACTGACACTGTGGGCAAAGCAAACAGAAGTATGATTTTATTTGGGAATACTAGCATATATTGGTGCAGCCATGATAGTATGATCTTGCAAATAAATAAATCTTTATTTCGAAGAACATGAACTTCCTAAAAGATAACATTCAAAACAAAACACATTTTAAAATACATCAAGTTATGTAGCATAGTGAAATAAGCAAAATGCCTTCCAACATAAAACATTTAAATCAGTGAAGCCCTAGTCATTCGAGGCATGTTGTCTTCAATCAACTGTATTGTGGCTTCCAGATATAGTTACACAACCCCTGCAGTCTCTTTCGATAACAGTGATAGCACAAAACTAATTGCTTCTTTTAGTGAAGTGCAATTTGACTTCCTTAAAAAATTGATCTAAAAATCTTGATCTGGGTTTGTAGAAAAGTGGGCAGAAAAACAAATGGTGATCCAGCTCGTGATGTAGAATAACATTGCTTGGACATCGGATCTTTGATTTGGGGCCCATGCAGATTTTGTCGTCCTCTTCCTTGACTAGCGACAATTGTAGCAAGACACTCATCCTTTCTTTGAAATGGAGCCAACGCATATAATCGCCATTTTGTCAACTGCAGCCATTGTCTTGGTACCTGAGGACAGATTGTTTTTTTAACTTAAGATGGCCACGCAAGTCCCTTCTATGCGCCTTGTATTTTTTTCCCACAAGTGTAACGTTAGCTTTGGAAACATTTGCCAGAACAGTATAAAGCCCTGACAAGTCAAGGCTCCCAAATGCTTTTTCCAAAGAGTTCAGCCAGGTTATATTCCTGCCAGTGTCTGAAAGTTTCAGACCCTGTAGGATCTCATACGTTAGATGATGGTCAGTTTGGGGCCATAGTCTTGTCCACAATAACAAAGGTTTTACGCTTTTAAGATCTTTCATAAGGTAAACGCTTAATTCTCAGATGAAGCAAATGGGTTGAGGTGCTCTTTATTGCCCCTGAGACCTTTGGGAGGTATCTATTTTCCTTTACCTGAATTGATTGGACTGGAGACAGACCCCAACTTCTGCAGCATGAACACAGGATGCAACATTCTTATCCTGGTAGATGTTAAGGGTTGGATTGATAATTAACACATCCATCTCTAGTTCAAACCTATGCAACGCGCCACAAGCCTGTGCACATTTCTGCTTTGGTATGATCAGACCAAATTTCCCTACTATTGAGAGTCACCCCTTAATAGTTGAATTTGTCAACCCAATCAAGCTTATGTCCTGATGCAAAAATATGAGGCAGTCTTTTGGATTACTCATTCGAAAGCTTGACTGAAGTCCATGAACCCCAGAACCCCAATTAGAGTGGACAGTCATAGCCTTTAACACACTTATCCAAAATCAGTCTGAGGTTCAGGACCTACTCCACTGTGCCAACTCCTGCCGTGACCATATAGTGCTCGTCTGGCAGAAGGCAGGTTTCTTTCGCCCGGTTTACTCTATGAGTATAGATCACCCTGCCCAGAGGTGGCATCAATCAGGGATATTGTCACCATCAAATCAGGACCCAGAGCCTTGCCAGTAGGAATGGAAAACAGGGCTTCCTTTACCTCGTTGACCTGAAAAAGCATGGTCAGCTGAAGTGTGACCTTGGAGAGCACCGATGTATGTTGATACATGAGCACCATCTCCCTCGCAGCCGAACCATCTTGAAAAATGATCAGTGCAGGTCGGGGAACCCTCTCGATCTGTTTTTAGGTGTGCCGTTGCCCTGGACGACTACCTTCCAAAAGTTCCTTTTGCTTGGTTTTTAAACTGCCTCTTCCAGTTGCCGGTAAAGTTTGCCCTTCCACCTTCTATTGCATTTTACAAAATGTCATTTTATATAATATCCTTACTCATCCCAGATCGGCTTCCTTTCTGTAAGATCCCTTTGCTATTTTTAATAGCATTAGGCTTCGTATTTCTGCAGTCATTATTATACCATCCCGAATGACTGATTGTTTGGTTTCTCCGCTGATATACAGTGGTCATATGAGATCTGCAGATATTAATAATGCTGTTATATACGTGTCGGTGCGATTGATGTTTCTTATAGTGTGAGCAACATATCTTAATAAATGGAAGGCATGCAAATATTACCTTATGAAAGTAGACTTCGCCCTCCATTGATGCAGGTTTGGTTTGATGGGTCTTCTGCTGATATGCATATCAGGGTCATGGGCTTCCTGGGCAATGCATGTATTTAATATTGTCAACAGAAGAGATGCACAGTATCATAGGGTCAAGGTCACTCTCAGGGCTTTGCTCTTTTTCTTAATCCTGCAGAAATTGCTAGTGGACACACTATAAAACAGTCAATTGTTGAATTGCACCAAGAAATGATGAAAGTATATCGCCCAGTCTGTCTGCTGGTAGCTTACCATTTGCAGATATCAGTCCATCGTCTGCTACATGCAACTATAACATGGCTCCTGCTTTGTTTGATGACCCATCTGTCATAACCGTGAAGGTATATTCAGTGCGGTATCCACGTCTTCAGTTACATCCAATATTGACAGTCTCCAAACCTGACATTGAAATCAACCCCCACAATTATAAGGGGATTCATAGAACATTCAGAAAGATTGTCAACACTTAGGCTATCCAAACCGTTCTGCAAGGAGGCTATATCTGCCACCATCAATTGCAGCTCATGCCTCTAATTTCTTTGTTAACTATCTCTACCTTTGGATTGGTAACGACCACTTTGCAAGATTTTAATCACTGTGCTCCTCAATGTTTTCTCAATTACTTCACAACTTCTATCGCTCTTCCATATTTTTACTCAACAAACATACAGACTAGTTAACTTGTGTCACTAGGGTCTGAAATAATCTCTTCCTCAAAGGAGGACTCTGTCTCTCCTCCCTCCCCTTCCTCCTCACCTTGAAGTTTCCACTTGGGTACTGGTTGATTTCTTCCTTTAATCTCGGGTCTCTCCTTTTTTTAATGTAGATATGGATGTCAATGGAAGGATGCCACAGTGTCACCGTATAGGTGGGCTGTGGGCAATCCTCTGTGGTCGCCAGATATGGGGAAAAAGCCAGCGGCACAAAAAACCCCAAATGCTTCTGATGCAGGAGCAGTGTAGTCAAGACACACGGCAGACTGATGGCAACAAGAACGTAGAGAATAAGCAATCCTCGGGCAGGCAAAGGTTCCGGTACACAGATAGGCAATAGTTCACAAGAACATGGAGCAGAAGCAATCCAAAGGCAGGTAGGAAGGTCTGGTACACAGGTAAGCTGAAAAGACACCAGGGCGTAGAGCAGAGGCAATCCGAAGACAGGCAGGGAGGTCCGGTACACAGTTCAGCCAAAAGGTAAGCAGGGAATGGGAAAACTAGCAAAGAAAAACAATACGGGGCCAGAAGGCAAGGGGAGGAAGAGTGGGAAGAAAGGAGCGGTCCACGAACAAAAAAGAGGAGTAAAAGAGAAAAGAAGGAAAAGCAGAAGAACGGACGGGACTGCAAAAGGGACACAGAAGCGTGAGCAACAACAGGAGGATCCAAAGTACGTTGCAACGTGTACGCAAACCGGAAGTGGAGGGATTTCACTACCGGGGACGGACGCGAGGCAGGAAAACAACTAGACCTGTCCGCAACGTAGAAGGAAACGTGATGGAACGGTCCATGGCGGACCTTTCTTCCAGTGGTTCCAAACAAGCCATCTCCCCTTGAACTAGTTTGGATCATTTTTTAACCATCTGCACCGCTACCACGTGAGCTTAGGGCCCTATAGGAATGTGCATGCAATCGATGGGTTCACACAGCATGACTCTGAGTCCAAATAAACAAACCAACTCAGAAAGATGGCAAAGTACTGTTTTATTAAAAATGATCTAAAACAGGGAGTTACAAAGAACATCATTGGACTTATGCTCGATTTCTCTCAGCAATTTTTTCACAAAATGTCAAATGTGATGTCATACTATGTGGCAAATATTGAAAAACCTTCTAAGTGTTGTGATAGGTTTAAGGGAAACATCTAAGTACACATTCTATAGGAACTAGAATTGTGATTGGCTGCCGACTGTCAGGTGGACAATTTATGCCTACCTCTAAAACATGTAATCTTCAGAAACATAAGATACACGGTTCTCATTGGTCTTCAAACTATAAGGTCCTTTGTTATATGGACAACTACAATTGGTTGGCATGCTTATGGCATGTCTGGAACATACAGTTCACTTAGCAGCGCATAAGCCCAGACCTTGGTGATGGGTCCTGACACTACCAACCCACCCAATTACTCCCAGCATCTCTCATCACTCATGCCTTCTGCCATGAAGATTGTCTTTGAACTTGGCTTTGCAAAAGTATCCTTGTCTACCTAATACATGGGAGTGTGAGCACTCAATATCATGTTCTGGGATGCCAAGTTCGAACTCTATTTTCATCTTCGGCCTACGTGACAGGAGACCACGATTTGGTCAATTTTGTAGGTTTTAAGTGCTCTAAATGAATAAATATTGGCACTCTTGGTGTTCTTTCTCTGCAAGTTAACAAGGGATAATTCACCCTTTGCACGTTCGCTCCTTTCCAGAATAGATAGCTGACCTTGGCTGCTTCAGTCTTGACTCCAGGCCAGGCAGCTCCACCATTCAGCTTATTCTTGCTGCAACACAATCTTCCCATTCCTCTTCATGGTTCCTTGCTTACTAAATCCATGATACCGATGTCCACGGTCTGTACAATGGCGGCTTCGCCTGCATTCTGTTTACTATGTATAGCCATCTTCTATGATGACTTAATCTACTTGTGCTTCAGCATCTGTACAATTATTAACGCTTGATTCTCCGCAGCACTTCGTGGACATGTAATCTTCTATTTTTAAATGATTCTTTACTTCATCATTAGTTTCTATAAGATCCATACATCCTCTTCAGCTAGTATCTCAGGGCATCACTTTATGTCTCTTGTTGCATCATTAGCTTCTTTCCTCGCTCTTTTTCATATTCCTTCAGGGAGTTCCACCCTCAGGTTGTCATCACTCCGGGGATACATTTGATAAGGTTTTCTCAACGGGTATCTTCTTTTGAACAAATGCTACGGTATTGGCCCAACTGCTGGTGTCAAACACGGCACAATCTCAGGTCTCCAATATATGGGGGGAAGGGGAGGCAGGGTTTCCTGCAGAGGTGTGCAGCTTCTCCTCTGCACCATCAGCCCGAATGGGCTCAACGGTACAGAGGACTGTCATCACTTGCAACCACCCTGCATGGGCTTAACCATACAGAAGACTGTCATCCCTCGCCATCAGCACACGTTGGGTGCAACCATACAGAAGACTGTCATCCCTCGCCATCAGCACACGTTGGGTGCAACCATACAGAAGACTGTCACCCCTCACCACCACCCCACATTGGGCCCAACCATACAGAAGTCTGTCATCCCTCGCCATCAACTCATGAGTGCTCAACCATACAGAAGACTGTCATCCCTTGCCAACACCCCACATTGGGCTCAACCATACAGAGGTCTGTCACCCCTCACCACCACCTCACATTGGGCGCAACCATACAGAAGTCTGTCACCCCTCGCCATCAACTCATGAGTGCTCAACCATACAGAAGACTGTCTCCCCTCACCACCACGCAACATTGGGCTCAACCATACAGAAGTCTGTCACCCCTCACCACCACCCCACATTGGGCCCAACCATACAGAAGTCTGTCACCCCTCCCCAGCACCACACGTTGGGCGCAACCATACAGAAGTCTGTCACCCCTCGCCATCAACTCATGAGTGCTCAACCATACAGAAGACTGTCATCCCTTGCCAACACCCCACATTGGTCTCATCCATACAGAAGTCTGTCACCCCTCACCACCACCCCACATTGGGCGCAACCATACAGAAGTCTGTCACCCCTCATCATCAACTCATGAGTGCTCAACCAAACAGAAGATTGTCACCCCTCACCACCACCCCACATTGGGCGCAAACATACAGAAGTCGGTCACCCCTCGCCATCAACTCACGAGTGCTCAACCAAACAGAAGACTGTCACCCCTTACCACCACCCTACTTTTGGCTCAACCATACAGAAGACTGTCACCCCTCACCACCACCCAACATTGTGCTCAACCATACAGAAGTCTGAGTACAATACCACCTATTGGTGATTACCTCTAAGTGTATCAATGGCACCATTCCAGACTATCCAAGGCAATTTATCACGGACAAAATGCAAAGTCGATCCTTGAGATCCAAAAACGTTAAACCTCTGTGCATTCCTAGAAGTAGAACCAAAAGGGCTGAAAAAGGAGCTTTCTACTTATCAGCCTCGATAGCTTGCAATAAACTCCCTCTTCACCTCAGAGCTCATCCCAATTTAGAATCCTTTAAAAATAATTTGAAAACCTGGCTGTTTTCCTAACTGATGGCCTTGTCTCTCTGTCCACTTGCCGGCTCTTCTTGAGGCTTATGTTATGTCCTTCACCCTAATGCCTACGGGTCCAAGGCTGTGCTATATAAATGCTTAAACTAAACTAAACTAAACTAGAAGACTGTCCCCCCTCCCCATCACCTCACAGGAGCTCAACCATAGAGAAAACTGTCACTCCTTGCCATCAGCCCAAATGTGCTCAACAATACAGAGGGCTGTCACCCAGGGGCGTTGCTAGGGGGGGGCTAAGGGGGCTATAGCCCCTGATCTTTTGGTTGTAGCCCCGGATAGAATCTCAGGAGCTACAGCCAAAAGACTAGCTAGCCCCCAGTCCCAACAGTTCTGACATCAGCTTAGCCCCGGGTCTTTTCCAGACCTAGCAACTAGTGTCACCCGTAGCCAACACCCCTGCATGGGCTCAACCATACAGAAGACTGTCACCACTCACCACCACCACACATGGCCTTACCCATACAGAAGACTGTCCACCCTCACCACCACCCCACATTGGGCTCAACCATACAGAAAACTGTCAACCCTCGCCATCACCTCACATGCGATCAACCATACAGAAAACTGTCAACCCTTGCCATCACCTCACATGCGATCAACCATGCAGAAGACTGTCACCCCTCACCATCACCTCACATGTGAGTAACCTTACAGAAGACGTCACCCCTCACCACCACCCCACATTGGGCTCAACCATACAGAAGTCTGTCACTCCTCTCCATCACCTCACATGCGATGAACCATACAGAAGACTGTGACCCCTCACCACCACCCCACATTGGGCTCAACCATACAGAAGTCTGTCGCCCCTCTCCATCACCTCACATGCGATGAACCATACAGAAGACTGTCACCCCTCACCACCACCCCACATTGGGCTCAACCATACAGAGGTCTGTCACCCCTCTCCATCACCTCACATGTGATGAGCCATACAGAAGACTGTCACCCTTCGCCATCACCTCAGGTGCACTCAACCATACAGAAGCCTGTCAGCCCTCGCCACCATTCCGCATGGGCTCAATCATACAGGAGGCTGACACCCCTCGTTATCCCCTTGCATGTGCTCCACCATACAAACGACTGTCACTCCTCACTATCAGCCCAAATGGGCTCAACCATACAGAGAACTGTCACCCCTCACCACCACCCTGAATTGGGCACAATTACAAAGAGGACTATTACTCCTTGCCACCACCCTCGCATAGGCTCAACCATAGAGAGAGGACTGTCACCCCTTGCAACCACCCTTCATTGGGCTAAACCACCAAGAGGACTGTCACCCCTCGCCACCACCCCACATTGGACTCAGCCACACATAATACTAGAACCCCTCACCAAAACCATGCATGGGCTCATCCATACAGAAGAATGTCACTCCTCGACATCACTGCGCGAGTGCTCCACCATTGAAAAAGACTGTAACTCCTTGAAATCAGCCCAAATGGGCTCAACCATACAGAGGACTGTCACCCCTTTCCACCATCCTCCACTGGGCTCAAACACAAAGAAGACAGTCACCCCTCATACCACCCTGCATTGGGCTCAACCACAAAAAAGACTGTCACCCCTTGCCACAACCCCCATGTAGGCTCAACCATACAGAGGAGAGTCACCCCTCACCATCACCTCACGTACAGAAGACTGTCAACCCTGACCACCATCTTGCCTGGGCTCAACCATAAGGAAGAATGTGACCCCTCGCCTCGACCTCACAATTGGCTTAACCATACAGAAGATTGACACCCCTCGCCACCACCCCAAATTGGGCTCAACCATACAAAAGACTGTCACTCCTCGCCATGAACCCAAATGGGCTCAACCACATAGTGGACTGTCACCCCTCACCACCATCATGCATTGGGCTCAACCACAAAGAGGACTGTCACCCCTGGCCACCAGCCTGCATTGGGCTCAACCACAAAGAGCACTGTCATCCCTTGTCACCACCCCCACGTAGGTTCAACCATACAGCGGACTGTCACCCCTTGCAACCAACCTGCACTGGGCTCAACCACAAGGATGACCGGTATCTCTCACAATCACCCTGCATTGGGCTCACCCATAAAGAGGACTGTCACTCCTCAGCATCACCCCACACTGGGCTCAATCATACTGAAGACTGTCACTACTCGCCATCAGCCCGAATGGACTGAACGATACAGAAGACTGTCGCCCCTCGCCTCCACTCTGCATGGGCTGAACCATCCAGAGGACGGTCACTCCTCACCCTTAGCCCAAATGGGCTCAACCATACAGAGTACTGTCACCCCTCACCACCACACTGCACTGGGTTCAACCATAAAGAGGACTGTCAGCCCTTGCCACCACCTCACATTGGGCTCAACCATATAGAAGACTGTCACTCCTCACCATCAGCCCGAATGGACTGAATGATACAGAAGGCTGTCCCCCCTCGCCACCACTCTGCATGGGCTGAACCATTGAGAGGACTGTCACCCTATGCTTGCGTACTGTTTCTGAACAGAAATGTCCCGCTGTGGCAGTTGTTAACCTGAATATGAAAGTAATATACATTCAGGAGGGTATTACCTGTTGGTTCCTGGCCATTACCAGGAGTAATGCCCCCGGCAAGGAGTATATTGCTATTAGCACCCCAGGCAAGCGACCCGGGTGGGGGTGGCCAGTGTGGTCAGGTCTGTGTTCACAGCCACTTGATTGGCTGACGCCTCGCCACGGGCGTTAATCTGAATACAATGCATATTCTTGCCTGTCTCATTATTATGTGCATTGTGTAGGCACAGCCAGCTGCCTGCCTGCCTGCCTGCCTGAAGGGGCTGCTTTGAGGTACAGGAGAGACAGATTAGGTGCATGTTTTCTTTATGTTCTGAAACGTGGAGCGCGTGCCTTGTAGGAGCACAGGCATTTGTTGTTTATGTAAGAAATCAAATTTACTTGTGACGGATCATTTTTATTCCTGATTAACGTCCCGCAAACGGTGTCTCCAGAAAAGCCTGCCAACAACTCTGGAGCCCGTGGCGGGTAATGCCCCTGGAACAGCTGGCGAGAGGAAGCCGTACTCTGTCTTCCCAGGAGCTGGCACCAGGGCCCAAGCTTTGAAGTCGTTAGGATTGCAAAAACCCGGCTTTTTATCGCCTCCAACAGACTTTATTCCACAAAGCAAACATTATTCATAGTAAAACACTTATAGACTCTGCAGGCTGCATGTTTAACTTCCTTCCCTCTGAAATCTATTGCAAGGAGGGAGAGTCTTAGCCAGTGCCGGCGACTGGCACTACTTGAACAGGGTTCTCTAGCGGTGGAGGCCGCTCCAAAAAGAGACCTCCTACTTTAGGCCACATTGGAGCGTCGTACGAAAGGTAGGATTCTGCTGTAACGTGAGGCTTCACGCCCCCCCCCACTCCGAATATTCCTAGCCACCAGGGACGTAATTTCACCAAAATTGCAGGGGTAGCGGAAGTGACATCACACGACACTAGACCCCTGATGACATCACAGGAAGTGATGTCGTTTGACCCCACACCGAAGTGATATTGTGGGAAGCAATGGAACACAACCTTGCACCCATTGACAAAACAGGAAGTGGCATCACATAGCATTGTACACTACGAAAAATATGGTTACGATATCACTATAATGTGATGTACATTTCATACAAGAATGGATCGCCATATGTATCATTAAGATCAATGTGTATAGGCCCATATTACCAAATTACTGTGAATGCAAGCAGACGTCCATGACCAAATGATAATGACGTGTTATCATGTAGCACTTACGCTTAAGCGCTTTATATTGAAAAAATATACACCAATATCACCCAACCTGTTTTGGTACTCATTTATCGACCTCAGAAGGATGAAAGGCTGAGTTGAGGTGTTTAAGAACAGACTAAATCAGTGACTCACCCCCTGAAGTGTGCCTGAAATAAACATTTAGGGTCACTGCTGAAAGTGTTAGACTTGTGGCGCTCCTGTTCTTATTTTTCTTCTTTTTTTTTAAAGGGGCGTGATCAAGAAAGCCAGCCACTCCACAAGCAAAGAGCCACATGGTGCTGGCCACAGCCCAGGAGCTTGCATTAAAAAAGAAAAAAAAAATCTCTTTTTTTTGTGTTTTTTTAGAGGTCACAAGGGAGACCACAGAGGTCACAAGGGAGACCACAGAGGTCGCAAGGGAGACCTCAGAGGTCGCAATTACGACCTCTGGCAACTCCTAAATGACCTCCCTGGCCACCTCCACTGCTATGTCCAGTCCTCCCTAGTGGGTGAAGTGGGATTTGGGTTCAATGGAAGCCTTCATCCCCCACCCCCACCCCCTAATCCTCCAAACCACTTCCCCTGCCAAGTCCAGTCCTCCCTCTTCAGGTGGCTTCACCCCCTCCCACAAAGTCTTCCTCCCCACCATTTCCTGTCCCCACTATCAGGATGCTGGAGCGAGGTTGTGCCCCCTATCTCCGTCCACCCCACCCAAAGCAAGCAGGCTTCTCCATCCAATGGCCCTAAGCAAGCAGGGCCGCCCCCGCCAACCCCATCACACACTTCCTGTTCCCCACAACTTTCTGCTTCCGTTATGCAGTCTATTTAAGAGGCGACCCATGAAACACGGTTTGAAGAGTGCAGCCCCGGAGGTGGGCAAAGGGAAAACTAAATCTCTCTCTCAACACCTCGCCATTACTGGTGGAACCAGTTGCAGAGCATGGACGGCGGCGTGGGGGGGAAGGCTAGACTCGAAACAGCTCTAAATGGAAACAAAATGCTGTCTTGGAAGCCTGCAGAAAGGGGCACTATTACCGAGAATGAAGGGTGGGACCCGTGGATGGTCTTGGAACATTCAGGAAGGGTCGGCTTGAAGAGCTGTGGTCAGTCAGGGTTCAATGATCGGAGGAAACGCAAGGACATAGAGAGGGTACACTGCACTCATGGCATGGTTCTGATGTGTCCTTGCCCATCACCCTTTGCCACTTTCATAACCAATGTTGAACAGCTAACCGAGAAGTGTCAAGAGTTCTATGATGCTGGCATCTTTCTTCTACACCCTAAGAATGCCCATGGCCTGGGTGGACACATTGCTTACTCTATGGTCCAATTTGGGAGTGAACCCTCAGCGAATGAATAATGCCTGGAGACAGTTGAGATTTACGCTGGCCAAGTGACCCTATGGTCAATCCTGGTGCAATGAGAGAAGGACTCAGCCTGAAGCTATTCTGCGGAGTCAAGTGTGCATGGAGCGACGTGTTTCAAGTCAGGTGGCGCATATTGAGTGGGGCTAATCCATAAAAGTCATGGTTCCTACGCACGTGCTGATTCATTCTTCTCGATGCACGACTCTGGTGAGCTAGGTATCGAGGCTGAACTTTAGCCCTAAATCTGTGCATGGTGAAGCGTGCCTGTGATACAGGCAACAGCCAGCCTTTCCCAACCCCTTTATACACCGCATTGAGGTATGTCATGTTATGTTATGTTATAGAAACTTATAGAGCGCACGTATGCCGGAAGGCATCATGGCGCTAGACCAGCAAACACAACTGACTGAAGACCTAGAAAAGAAAGGTTTTAAGAGAACAGCAAATAACCAAGTGATCAGAGATAGCCCACATAGAGGTAGAGAGAGGACACTTGCATGGAGGTATGAGGGCTCAGAAAGCATGCAAAGCAACAGGATCAAGGCATAAAGCCAGTCATTATTTCTCTCACCAATACTGCAAAGTATATTTCAGACCAGATGCCTTTTCTCTGTGTTTTACATCGTGATGTGTTTATTCTTAAAAATGACAAAAAGAAGCAAAACCATCACTGATCAAGATAATGCAATTCGTGATCAATAAAGAAAATCCCTCAAATAAACACGAGGCGGACAAGGAGTGGTGTAGTTTGTAGTAGGGGTGCGATAATTGTGAATATGGCAGGACTGCACTTTAATTGAGCATGGCTGGATGACTGGATTCGAACCAGAAGTAAGTGTCAATCTTATGGAGATTTTGCAAATAATTCATTTTATGACAAGAAATACAATGTTGTTGAAGTGTATTTACTTAAATCTCCCTCTTTATCCCACATACTTTACTTTTTGTTAATGAGGTTTAATGTGTGGCCAACTAGAATTATACAAAATAGACGAGGAAAAATACTCAACATTGATAATGTCTGTCGATTTTGTCAAACCCCTAACACTAAAGAAACTTTATGTCACTTAGTAATTGATTGCCATATGCTGCAACGCATTTTATATATTTTAATTTTTTTTTGTGAAGTATCAAATAATTGATTCGGATTTGTTATGGCAAATAATTTTACTGGCTAGCTGTTCCTAACTTTTTATAAGTGTTCCAGCTAAATTAACACCATTTAATTGGAATTATGGATATCTGTAAATGCGCAGAACAATGAATTATGCAAATGGATGTTTACTAAGTGAAGTCAAACAAGTATGAATGATAACCTTTTTGATACATTGTATCTGAATAATGTTCTAATTACTTTTGTAATATCATGTGATGTATTTTTAATGTGTTATTAAGATTGCATAGTATTGTAAAGTTGATTAAATTCAACTAAATCAATAAAAAATAAAAAATAAAAATACAAAAAATGTCCAGATGTTTCAATTCAACCATATTTGCTCAAAATGGGAGCAAGCCCACCCACTTCATGCCTCACACTCATACTAGAACACTTCCAATTCAAGAAATCCAAGATTTTTGGCTATTCCATAATGCTTAGCATACACCTTCAACCAATGGACCCAAGACTCCCCAAAACCCAAACACTTTGCCTGCTGAAATACATTGCCATGGCCATGTTCAATCCTCTCACAATTCCTAGTAATAAAACTCCTGCTACCCTCTCTTCCTGTGCACCACACCCAGGAAACCTGATTGGCTGATCCTCCGATGTCTGCAGACAGCCACGACTTTCCGCATTCTCTGCAGTACCCGCTCCGTGCCAGGCAATCTTAAAAGACCCGGATGTGGCATGTGCCATCCACAGACTACGATGGTGTCTGTGGACAGATTATCCAATTAGAGGGAGTGGGGGGGTTTACACTTAATTTAAATAATTTATTGTACAACAGTGGTTATTTTATTTTCTTAAAATTACTTACAAATGTTTTCATATGCACTGATATCTTTGTTTTATTGATTTAGCTGATTGCAATCAACCGTTCAATTTATAAGTATACAAGAAATAATCAGAAAACAATACTCTTCACTAAACATAAAAGGTATATACATAGAATTTGAGCACATTGATTTACTAAAAAATACATATCTATCCATCACATGAAGAGCATAAATTATCTGGAAAAATACAATTGGTTAGCCATCATTCTTGGTTTAATAGCTATGATGCCAGAGGGCTTCTGTATCAAAAATGTTGAAGTATTTAAAGTGTCTTCTCAACTAAAGGTTGTGGTTGCTGCTAAGCTTCATACATTTAGCAATCAGATGTTTTAGAGTTTTAGCTGACTTGGATGCTTACAGAACGGATAAATATTTTGTTTTTTGTCAATAATTCTCTGTCTTGCCAATAAATCATTTGTCAATCACAGATTAAGCGTTAGTCGCAAGAAAGCATTTCTAAGAAAAGGTGATGGACATTTTGCTAGGTAAGGTTCCAACGTGTGATATCTTTTATTGTTGAAAGGATTTTTTTTAAATCCATATATGTTAGGCATGTTTGCTGCATTTTTATCCAATCAAACTGTAGCAGTTTCTGCTTAGCGTGGGTTGGATTACCCAGCAAATGTTTCAATGATATATAAGCTGTAATTAATGTTTTTGTAACAGTAGTCTTCCACGCGGTTATGAACCTATGATCTGACGATAACATATATGAGGCTAGTATGTACAGTAGATGGTCTGATTTAGGTGCCAACAAGCATTGTCTGTATAATGCACATACCTTCCATGTATACATGCAAAAAAGAGAGATCAGACCCAGTTCAAATCTTATCATTGCCATTGTGACAGATTCCAAAGTTGCCTCCAAAACTTTCCCTCAATTTTCAGCCAGAAGGCTTCTGGGAAAACACTCTTTGTTTCTGCACCATATAACAACTGTGGTACAGCCTTCTGTTTGAAAAAGGGCAAGAGCAGGAAATTTGCTATATCTGGTATGTATCACTCTTGCGTGAGAGATTGCAGTGAGCATCTCACACTTGATGACTGTCAGATGTGGAAGGTCACATACTTGGTCATTTGTATTGACACCTAGCTAGATGTACTCATGCACTAGCTCTAGCTTAGTATCACATAGTGACCAAGTGGTTGATTTAGAAGCACTCTATGATATGTTGCAACACATGACTTTTGTCTTATTTAAATAGATTTGTATCTGGTTTTCCATGGCATATGATTCTAGGGCATTTAATAACCTCTGTAGACCTTTCAGGGTTTTCGATAAAAGCACCAGGTCATCTGCATATAGTAGCCATGGTATGGAATGTGTTCCTAGCTTTGGAGCATCCGTCATGATATTTGCACACTTTTCTTTCAGATCTGAAATGAAGAATTGAAGAGAGCTGATGCAAGGATGCAGCCCCGCTGCAATCCTCTATATGTAGGTATGAAGCTAGAGAGAGTTCCATCCAATGTTAATCATACCTGAATACAGGTATTAGTGAGTAACAATTTGATAAGAGGTCCTATGGATGACAGGCAGTTTGCTTTGACTAACTTGGTCATCAACAAATGGAGTCAAAAGCAGTTCAAAAATCCAGAAAAGTAGAGAGGCTGGTGTTGCGCAAGTCAATGCATCTTTATAGCTGTAATTGTCATGAGGTTGACTGCAGTGCCCAGTCCTGCAATGAAGCCCAGTTGAAAGGGGTCGCGACTCTGGGATTTCATTGTCCAATCATTGAAGCCTTGCAGGATAAAACGGGCAATATTTTTCCAAGGAGCATCGAGCAAGGCAGTAGGCCTGTAGCTAGAAGGGGACTGTCGGTCGCCTTTCTTGTATATTTGCACAAATATGGATTTAAGCCATCACATCAGAAAGCTGTTAGTTTTTTAATACATAGTTGAAGCTGTTATAAAGAATTGTGGCCCAGGCTTCTGGATGCTCCTTGAACATGGCCTTGTTTAATCCGTCAGGGCCCGGGGCTCTCGAGCAACTGGATCTTTGGATGTAGTACAAGATGTCTTCTTCAGACACTTGGAGAAGTGCATTGTTTGGTGGCATGTTGGCACCATCAGAAGCACAATCAAATGGAATAACGTCAGGCAAGGTATATAAAGCAGCAAAATGATCCTGCCACTGTTGGTCAGAGACCACATTGATCTGAATGGGCATCTGTGTAAGATGATCTGTGTGATTAAGTAAGTTCTAGGTTTCAGCTGAGTTCTTGGAGGCAATGACAGCCAACATTAGCTCGCCATCTTTTTGGAATAGTAAGGCTCTATGGGTCCTTATCCAATTTTTGTATCTAGTTTTTATTTGTCTCAGTGCCTGTGATCTTCTGCTTGGAGAGAGGAGGCGGGTGAGTCCTTTGACTTTGCAGAATACTTCTTTCCTGTCCTGTAATTCTGGATCATAAGTCTGTTTTTGTTTGTATGTCTTTATTGTCATTGTATATGGTTGGAGAGTAAACAGGAGCAGCGCCGCCAGGTAATGCTTACACTGATAATTGACAGGTTCATCAGGAACGTATTGATTATAAATGATGCGCCCATTTAACTGTTGTAGAGTGGAGTCAGACCATGGAAATCAATTTCTCCCACCAGGTAATGTCAATTTGCCCTCATATTTAGTCATGGGAAGTTTAGAACGAATGAAGTTCCATGACCAGGTCAGAGTGAACATTTCATGATCACTGTGGGTTTGTTTTATGATCTCAAATCTTGTTGCTCTGCAAATACATTTTGGTCAGTCTAGATATAATCAATGATGGTCTCTTGGGGACCACCGCGCCAGGTGTTCTGAGCAGGAAGGTCACCTGGAAGAGCTCCATTTTCCATCATCAGCTGTGTATCCCTCATAAGCGTAGACCATCTCTGGCATATGGGATTTTTAGTTGTGGAGTCTTTCGCTAAGTAATGAAGATTTAGTGCTCCCATTACTATGGTATGCGTGATCGATGGGGTCTGAATTACAAGATCTAAAACCATTACCAGACCCCAGAAGAATTTCTGGCTATCAATTCCTGTGTCATCGCAGAAGAGATTGAAGAGTGCTATCTGTCTGCCTGTGAACTCAATTTTCACCAATTATAAGAATTAGTTTGGTGCTGCCCATGACTGACCCGTGAACCCAGTACTTGTTTTGGATGCAACAAGAAGACCTACAGACGGCCTTCCTTTAGTAGATGTTTTGGCAGCATGTAGAAAAACCTGATGGCCGTCCCAGAGCGGAGTTTCAGAAAGCCATGTTTCTTGCAAGGCAACAATATCAAAGGTGTTTAACAGGTTGCTAGAGCTCCCCATCAGATGAACACACCCTCTAGTGTTCCAGCTTGCTAGATGAACATGTCACATCGATTGCTGCTTGAGTTGTTATGCACAAGTGTTATGCTACCTATGTGTTTGGTACGATTGTTCCAATCTTGTGTTATAGAGTATTGTAATATGTGTTGTTGCAAGTCTGAGCAGGTGATTTTGAGAGGCGGCAGTGTTGTTGTTACTGGTGCTGGTTCCTCAATTTGTCTAGTAGGAGTATGATAAGATAGACCTTGAATAATCTCAAATCCCAAAACAAACAGGTCCTTTATTGCTTTCCAGATGGCATTTAAAACCACACCTGACTGGATCCACAATCTTGCAACTGATTTATCCTGCTTCTCTACAAATTACTACAAGTATATGTGCAATGAAGTTATGTCCTCAAGACTTGGAATATCACCAAATACTTTAGGGACGCTCGCCCTGTTGAGATCATAGATCTCATAAGGAGAAGATCTGCATTTCATAATTAAATGATGGCAATATGGTTGACAGGCTTTGTGTTGATCATGGGATGCCATGCTGTCTTTGTTATTTTCTTTTTTATACGGCTGACTCAGGATAGACAATCAACTTCGCTCTGAGCGGTTGATACCCTTTGTACTGGGTACCCATTGCTTCAAGCCAGCATTTGAATTAGAGCTGTTCATTTGTCTCGTCGGTGGGTGTTTTGGCCATTGGTCTCGTAATTCATTGATTTGTGTTGAATGGCTAGATAGAGATCAACAGATTTCTGAATCTCTGCTGATCTTTGTTCTAGAGTCAGTGTTTCATGGCCAGATGGATTGGCAAAGGTAGAGCAGATTTTATCAGAGCAAAGTTCCTGCGATGAGGGATGAAGGATTGAGGGTGCGTTATCCATCCTTTGCTTTTCAGCAGCGGCAAGAACAAGGTTGTCCAAAGACTCATAGGCTGCAATGGACATGTCTTTTCTATTTTTGCTGTCTTTTTTGGACTGTGAGACTTTCATGTACTTCTTAAGAACTGCTGAGCCAGCTATAGCATTCTGCTTTTTAGGGCGAGTGCTCGCTCGTATAAATTGCTTTGAGCTCACGCTAGATGAGGGCATAGGATGTTCATATTTTACGTTATTTTTTTCTTGCTGAAGAGATTTGATATTTCTTTTTTTAATTAGTCATACATGGAGTGAAAATAGTGGAAGTTTGTTTTGTCGTCTTAGGCTCAGGTCGTGACCGGTCTGTGGCTGTTGATGGTAAAGTTGAGATGGAATTCACTTGGCACAGGTCGTGACTGTTCCATCGCATTGGCTTCACAAGGTTTCATTATTTGATGGAAGGCAGGCAGGGCACTCTTCTTTGGATGAAGCATATTTGCTGCACTAGTGCAAGCTAAGTCAGACACGAGGCTTACAAGCATAATAGGACTCACCAAGGCTGTCAATGATTGAGGGGCCATCAGCCCACACTTGACTGTGGGCTCCAAGTTCATTGGCATCTCATGTTGCAAAAGTTGTGTGATGAGGGCCGCCTGGTGATTGATTTTGTCATCCAGTATCTCGAACAATTGAACAATTGGACAGTGAAGTTAAAACCGTGTTCATAGCAGTCAAAGTAATGTCTAGAAGGGGAGAAGAGAGTGATTGACACTGGGCAGTGGGTTGAGTTTGTGAGGTGCCGCCGATTTTGCAGGGCGTGGGATGGGTAAACAATATGGATAAAGCTTTTGAGTTATGCAAAGAATGTGCAAACATTGTAGGAGATTGTGACACATTAAGAATGTAGGTTTGAGGAAAGGACGTCAGTGACATTGTCCCTACTTTGTCCAATTTTGGCTCCTGCAGTAAGGAAACATCTGCATTTTGTTGACTTGGAGCTTTCATCAACTCTTTATGTAGTACATTTGGTGTGTTCCGATGCAGTAGGGCATCAGGTTCAGTAGTCAGTTCGAAAGTAGGTATGTCTCTGTCATTAAGACATGTATTACCAACATCAGTTCCTAGAAAGTTATTAGATTGGTTAGGCAACTCTTTAACTACAGTAAAGGAACGCGGTCAAATGGAGCTTGGCTCGGCGGATACAAATGCAGGTGTGTTCAGAGAAACCTGTTGCCATCAACGAGTCAGTTATAATAATGGAAATCTCACTGCAGCGGTTGTGGTCTTGGGGCTGCAGTAATGTCCATCAGAGGCGCTTCATCTAAATTTAAAGAAGAATATTTTTCTTGTTAGGGTTTAGCATTCTCGGAAGTCAGCTGTGTGTGTTGTTTTTTTTGCAACATTGAATCCGCAATTAGTGATTTCTTCACCACCGTCAGTGCTCGGGAGAGTCTATGAGGTATTCGCCTCAATTGCATTGTAACCTTGGTGATATCTTTAGATATAGGCATAGCGGATTTAAGTGTATACAACCCCTTTGACACCCTCCAATTACAGGGTTACAATAATAATCACCAAATTAAATGCAACTGTATGTAAAAGGTTATGAATGTAAATACACTTGCCCACAAATCACCCACGTGATCAGAAGAAGGTAACTGAAGCTGCTGCTCACTGCACAGCCAAGCAGCTAAGCAGCACCTCCTGCACTTCTGGAGCACTTCCACGGATGCTATGTTGGTGCTTGGATATTGGGGTAGTGCTTAACGCTCGGTGTTGTAAACTGCACCAAAATTGCATGGACTACTCTATAATTGGAGGGTGAAAAGGGTATAATTATTCACTATTCAAGTCAACAAATAACATTTTATACAAGTGTTAAAAATAAAAACAGCTGGCTGGATTATTTGGAATTTTTGAATAATCCTAATTTTTTTAAAGTAGTATTTGAGAACTGTCGTGTATATAACCGTGATGTAGCAATAAATGTCCTTTTATAAAAATAAAAAAAAAAGTTCTTTTCTTGGATTGGAGCTCCAAAAAGGGTCCTGGGCATACCACGTAGCAAAGGTTTCCACGAACGTTCAGACAACAAGGACTCCACACAGCTAAGCAGCACCTCCAGCACTTCCGGCACTTCCAGCACTTCCGGAGCACTTTCACGGATGTACCTCTTTTTTCACATACACTTTCACGGTGCATTTTGAATATTTACAATAAACATCTGATTACAAAAATCATAAAATTCACTCCATCACTTCAAAAATTGTTTGCACCATCCAATTTGATATTTTCATTTTCAAAAGACACCATTTAAAAAAGCACATACACCTTTATCTACAAGGTGCCACTCTTGATCTAGCTGTGACCAAAAAAAGTGATGGGTGGAAGGTTTCGAATGAATCTGAAGCACTGGCATTGCTCTGGGCAACCTTCCACACCACTGTTTTGTAGCCCGTCTGCGCCATTGCAAAAGGGGTCCAGTCGTATGGAAAGCAGTCAGCTGCCACCACCAATGGTAGCAGCCCAGCCCGAACTGCTAGGCCAGGTCCCCTCTGCACAGAAACACAAGCAACCCCAGACATGTTTCGGCCTTGTTGGACCTACTCAGTGAGGTGCAGCTTGGTTCCTTGATCTAGTTGTGCACAAAACACATTTGGGCATCTCCATACTTCCCTTGGATGCATTTCTGAAATAATTATCTTTGCATAAGGAAATAGTTCCATTAAGCCTCGGAACATGTCTTTTAATGCACCCTGCAAATATAGTGGAGTAATGTAGCCCAAACTAGTCGCTCCACAATTAACAACAATAATATCTGGCCAATGGAAGTGAGCCATAGTCTTACAAAATGATAGTAAACTCACCCAGATTAGCCCAGACACTGTATACCACCAAACCTTCACTCCCTCCAAACCAATAGTTCCAGAGATGCCACACAACTCAGTGTACCTTTTCAAATTATTCATCCAATAATTTCCCAACATCCACACAGTGAGTTTTATCTTAGCAATAGCCACATCCATCTTCCCTACGTACAACAATCAAATCACCTACTACCCTCTGTTCCTGTAAACCACAAGCAGAACACTCACTGGTTAATCCCCATAGTCCCCTTTCAATGGCAGGCATTCTGAAAGACTCGGATGTGGCACGTGACGTCTGCAGACTACCACTGTGCCTGTGGACTTAACAGCCACTCAAAGGGGTGGGTGTGAAAATCAAACACAATTTAAGGTATTTAATCTTTAGTGGTGGGTTTTGAATTTTTTTGAGTTTGTTAACAAACACTTTTTTCCCGTTTGCTTTGCTTTTATGTACAGTAGTACTGTACACTCTACATCTTCCTTTACTATTTCCTTAGAGGAACTTTTTCAATGCATTCCTAACATTGTAAAGGAAAATTGTATTTCCGACATGTGTGAAATGAACTCCATCTTGACAAATTACATCATACCATTAGAACTTATATTGTAATTCTGAAAAGAAGACTTCCCCATGTCATATCAAAAAGCAGATACAGATGTATTGACAATCTGTTTGATTCTTCAATGTGTAGACTAAAAATGTTTGTCGGACATCTCCATGTTTGCCTCTAATTTATTTCAGAAAAAAATATCCTAGCATCAGGAAATAGTTGCATTAGGCTTTTAAAGAAATCCTTCAAGGCAACCTGCAATCACACTGGAGTCACAAACCCCAAACTGTCCCACCGCAATTCACAATCACAATGTCTCAACATTTAAAGTGAGTCATAATCTCACATAATGAAAACAAGCTTGCCCAGTTTAAGCCAACAACTGCATGCCAATCCAATATTTCCAAGTATGCCATGATTTTCAGCATTCACCTTCAATGACTGAATTGAAGAGTCCCCCAGAATACACAGTCTGCCTTCTCAAACACATAGCCATATCCATTGTCAGTGCTCTCACAACTCCTGCAAACAAAACTCCTGCTACCCTCTCTTCCTGTACACCACACTCAGCAAACCTGTTTGGCTAATCCCCACAGTTCCCTTTCCATGCCAGGCATCCACAAAAGACCTGGTTGTGTCACGTACCATTCACAGACATCTGCGGTGTACGTGGACCCCGTAACACAGGGGCAGCCCTTCTACCCTTTCCACTTCCATGTTCTTAACACTCCCTTATTGGCTGCTTTCAAAGAGTCACACATCCATCCACCAATCACATCCAAAACATTTACACCTAACCCTGCCATCTCACTTCAACACTTCAGATGTACACTTGAACTCTCAGAGTACATATCTCCTGTTAATGAAAGGCACCTGCATCAAAAACTACTGTGTAGCTGTCCAAGATTTCTATGTCCAGATTCAACAAAATCTGCATCTAACAAAACATAGTACAGATATGCTTATATTTAAAAAAATATATATATCAACTATTTCACAGATATATATATATATATATATATATATATATATATATATATATATATAGCTCCTGTTACTTGCCCTCTAATAAGCTTCCCAACAAGGACATTCTCTTTTTCAACCACTCTAGCAAATGTCATGCATTGCAGCATTCATAACCTGCTCACATGAAGCAGCAAACAATTACAATGCTCCGCACGTCAAAATGTTTCTATTTACAATCATTGTGATGAAAGTTAAAAAATGCATATGTGCATGTATAGCAGCACAGTGTCACTATTTCATAAATAAAGGAAAAGCAGATCAAATAGATCTGTATACCATTTGAAAGTGGCACGTAGTGTCTGCCAGTGGGCAGCACATGCAAACATGCCAACATCACCCATTCCAATCTATAGGTGATTATTAATTAAGTCTTTATTTGTTCCTTTGCCTTCTGTCACTTCTAAGTCCACTTCTCCCATTATGAAACTCAAACTACAAGTCCCAGAATGTAAAGAAAAACAACTGAACTTCAACATTCGAAACTGTGACGTATATCAAATAAACACATCAAATGCTGTGTTTTTCAAAATATCTTTGGTAGCATTTCGAAGAATGTAAAAAAATAAATGCATATCTGCATTTACAGCAGCACTGTGTCACTGTGTCTTTTATGTCACTGTGTTCCATAAATGAAAGTAAAAGCAGATCAAATAGATGTGTACAGCATTTGTAATTGGCACTCAGTGTGTTCCAGTTTAATATATTGTAAGAGGATTCAATTCAACACTACAGCTAAGTCAATGCCTAGTCTGGGATACTGAATGGAAACCCTTATTAATATATCTTTATGTCCAGTTCATGCGTTCTGGATGACTACCCCTATATAACACCCCTCCCTTGGAATCCTCCTGACCCCACTGAGCCAAGAAGTAGTTCTGTTTTGCAAGTTTAAAAGGTTTATTTGATAATTTAAACAATAGATATATATATCACACTTTATAATACATTAATAATTGGATATCACACTTAATCTGATATGATAAAGATTAACAACGGAGAATCTGGCACTAGCAAACTTGTGAATAGGAACAGAAGAAGAAGGTGGTAGAGAATGCTTTATATAAGTTCAGATGGATGTAATGTTGAATGAAAATGCAATACAGAAAATACTCAATATGATTTCAACAAAACAATGTAATCACTTTTCTCTGGCAATCCCCTCCCCCCTTTATGCAATGCAAGGAAATGGAAGGAAAGCACACAGTTCTCAGAAATGCAATCAAATGTAATTCAGTTCACCCCAGCAAGCTTAGACTACAGAAGTTGGAAACACAGGCCCAAAATGCTTTTATATGTGCTGGCAATGAAGTGAAAAATATGCTAAAATGCTTTTAATTCCCCCTAGAGGTTCAGGTTGAGGATTAGTTGGTTTAAATTAGTTCAGGCTTACTTTAGCAATATTCTAGGAATGATTGGCAGGTTGCAAACGACTTTCTAACAGTTCTAGCAAGAAACTGCTGTTTTCACACGTGGAGGAATTTTCAAATCGCGGTAAAATTCGCGCGTTTTAACTAGCACGATCCTTTTGGGGTCCTAGGACAGCCTAGGATCTCAGCTTCCAGATGAAAGTTACTGCAAGTCTCTAGGACAAACGGTCATGGAGATATGAGCGATATGGTAAAGGTCGTTTTTCAGATTTGAAATTTTAAAGTTCAAAAAGACAAGTGACAGCTAGCAACTAGAAAATGACAGGTGACAGTTAGGAGGCAGTTCTACTTAGATTAAAATAGATTGAATTATATTATTTTAACTAGGAGATTGTTTCTGCACAGTTTTGCTAGGTACTCACAATATCTTTTTGAAATAAATGGGCCTCGCCACAGATCTGGTCAGGTTTTAGACTGGACTCTGGTCTGGTCTCGGCACTTCACAGTGATCTGGGTCAGCTCTCTGGTTCTGCTAACAGCGGTCTGGGTCAGCTCTGCTCTCTCTCTGGTTCTGGATATTAATAGATTTGAAGTCTGGATCTTTCTGCACAGCTTTCTCTAGAGATTGATGGAGGTAAAGTATGGATTTTCCCGGCAGAGCGTCCCGCAGCAAATGGATTTGAAGGTCCCTATCTGTCCTGACTGTCTGCTTTTATGTGTTTTGAAAATGGGTGTGTGTGCAGCATCACTAGGCTCTACGCCTCTCCACTTGTCATTGGCCACTTCATCCCCTTCCCCTTGATTGGGGGATTGAAATGAAGTGTCATCATGATGAGGTCTGTTTATGATACAGAGAACCCACCCCTGTCAACTTTACACACAATCTATATTTGCTCAAAAAACATATTTCATAGCTGCACAGTGGTTTGAAATTACATGCACCCATCATGCATCACAGGAGGTATACCCTGTCCAAATCTGCTCTTCCTGGGAGCTTGCATTCAGAAATGGCGACATTTGCACTTTTTAACTGGTTTCGCAATATCGGACATTACCCCAAATTTACACACATGTGCGCAAGGAGTATGGACATTACTTGATGAAGTGTCAGATTTTTAACATGCATACATTTTAAGTAATACCCTCTTAACTGCTAGCTTGCCCCCAGATCATGCCACCGGTTCTAAAAACCTCTTAAAATGTGGGCAGAAAAATCACAAGAATTATGGTATCATTTAAATAATTTTCACAAGTCCGTTCTATGAATGATCCATCTTTTTAGAGTTATGTTCTGGCCCCAAAAGGGGTGTGGTTCCCCCCAGCACAAGGTTGAATTTCTTGTTTTTCCAGTTCTGCCAAGCCAGCTTGCTCTCACAGGCAGTGCTCCTTCCCTTTGCTTCAGGAGGAAGCTACTTTTACAGCCCCCGTAATAAAACATTTGCCTGAGTCAGGACAGGGCTTTGTTCAATTTCCTGCAGAGCCCAGGTAATTCAATCAGAGAAGTGTCATATCCCTTTTGGTGGGAGCAGCAAAAGGGCAGCTAGGCCTGGGAACACAGCTGTTGTGCAAGTCTCATCTCCTGTCGGGGGTAGCTGGTGGGCAGAATTCAGTTCCTTAAGCCAGGTTTCAGATAAAATGTCACTTTTGTTCCCCAGTTTAAGTCAAGACAATTTTTTACATATGCAGCTAGGATGCTGATTCTAAATTTAAGCTATGACATTTAAACAATTGCAACCTATGTGACACTCAAAAGTAGGTCACTCATTTCTTTTAAACATTTAGATTTTTAGTGTCTTTCAGTCCAAATTTACTTAAACTGCTGAAATCCACAGCTCAGCCAGTCTTGTTATAAACCTTCAAGTCACTTCAGAATATAACTTTACATTGGATCCACCTCTCAGTAAGTCTTTCTTTGGCAGGCTTTGGGTTCATTTATTCAGTTTTCCATAAAGTCTGGTGGTTTCAAAACGCCGGCTTTCTGATAGTGGTGAGTACTGGTACTGCAACCATTTTTGGGATTTAAGAAATTGAATTCCCCACAATTCTAGGTTGCTTTTGGCAATCAGCATTGCCATTCCCAATGGTTTCAGACTACTGTGTGGGTAGTCCAATGGTGGTTTTAGGCAGTGCCCTTCTGTGCCCATAACATCGGCAAAAATGGGTGGCAGCCTATTCTTCATGCCTTTCCCTGGGCATTTTCTGGGAAGCTCTGGCCATCATGATGTTTTTAATGTCAGTATTGTACAGTTTTTGAGGTAGGGCTTGGATGCGTGGATAAAAACATCCCACAAGCCCCCCTCTTGCGATGGCCATTCTGTTTCACTGATGGGACTCGCAAGACCTGGGATGTTTCCTCATCTTCTTCCAATAGATGGCACAGTTCAGCATCTTTTCCTCCATCCGGTCGGATCGATCGGTTCTCCTCGCCGGTCCTGATGGGAATATTGGGCGGTACCCTGGGACCCTCGCGTTTCTGCTCCCAGTCTCCGGATCATCCTCCTTGGCTGGTCTCCAGGTTTTCTTTCTCCTAGGACGACAAAGGAAGAGCGGCAATACCTATTCATGGACATTTCTCCCCCACCATTGATAAAGTGGGGTGGCATATACATTTATAGTCAAAACATATGAACAGGCACATTTCTTTTTGCATTCAAAAACGAATACACCCACATTGAGAAACTCAGAATTTGATAGGCGATATGTAGGATATTTTAAGTTAGAACTGAATTAATCTGAGACAGTACCCTCTAGGATTCCAGAGGATTCCTCCAGTTGTTGCAGAGTGTGCCTGGGATGGCAACACTTCAACTGGTTAATGTGGACCCACTTGTCTTCCCCCCCTGCCAAACCGCCTTTGGGGATGCGGATCTTGTAGGCCACAGGGGAGATTTTGTCTATAATCTCAAAGGGTCCCTTTCATGTAGGCAAAAACTTTCGCTGTTTGGCCTGGTTCCTTTGGAAATTGTATAGATAGACCCGGTCCCCCACCTGATATTCCTTCCTGGAAGTTTTCAGGTCATAGTGGGTCTTCATGCTATCAGCTGATCTTTCTAGATTCCGCTGAGCATAAGCAAAAGCATGTTGAAGGTGTTTCCTTTTAATTCTCCACATACTCATGAGTTGTGGAGGCATTTATCAGTGTCTGCTCTTGGGTCCTGTAGAGCAAATGCTGAGGAAGCACCATCTTGCGCCCAGTCATCAACTCAAATGGTGACATTTTGGTTGCAGATGAAGGGGTAGATCTGATGGCCATTAGGACCAGAGGTAATCGGATATCCCAACTTGGCCCAGAATCTGCCACAAACTTTTTTAATATGCTCACAATGGTTCGGTTATATCTCTCTACTGCCCCAGAAGAAGCGGGCCTGTAAGCAATATTCAACTTCCTTTTGACCCCCAGTATCTCCCACATCTTTGTCATTACTTCACTGGTGAAGTGGCTACCCCTGTCTGACTCAATCCTTTGAGGTAGACCGAAACGGGAAAAGATGTGGTTAATCATCAAGGCAGCTGCTGTTTCTGCCTTGCAATTTGGGGCTGGGAGACATTCCACCCACTTGGTAAACAAGCATGTCACAGTCAACATGTACTTATTCCCCCTAGCAGAGCGAATCACAGGGCCTACAAAGTCGATTTGTAAATCTGACCATGGCAGTGTCATCCCCCTCTTTTGGAGAGGCGCACGTGCGTGAGGGATAATGGCTGAAATTGTGCACACACGAGACACCCCTTCAAGTATTGGTCGAGGTCCTGCCCCATGTGTGGCCAGTATGCAACCTCTCTTAAGATTTCCAATGTTCTGTGAAACCCCTTATGACCGGCGGTGGCCGCATCATGGGCGTGACTTAACATCAGGCTTCGGAATGAGGTAGGAACCACCCATTGATCGTGGCCAGCTTTGGATTTCCTTACCAGCAAACCGTCTTGGATTCGGAACATTTTTGGACATTTCATCAACACTCTTAGGTCCTCTTTCCCAGTGTAATCGGTATCCGTCAGGGGAAAGTTCTCAGGGTCCTCAAGGTGCTGGTAAAATTTACCAATTATTGGATCCCCCTTCTGAGCGGTAATCAAATCAGCATCAGGGGTCTCCTTACTCCATTGTGCAATTGAAAGGTCGTTGTGAGCATTTGTCTGGGACCTAGTGATAGCAGTGACCTGGATTTCCCCCAACAGGGACTCAATCTCAATTAGATCCCCTTGGATGGCCCCGGTTTTGGCCAGCTGATCAGCTAAGTCATTTCCAGTTTTGTCTGGTCCCTCTACTTTGGAATGCCCCTTGATCTTTTTCCAATAGATGGTCATCTCATTCGAGGTGACCAGATCGTCAATGTTTTGGATCAACTTTCCATGTTTCAAGGGTTTGTTATTAGCACATAACATGCCTCTGGTTTTCCAATTAACCAGGTGCTCCACGAACCCGTTCCGTACATAATCCGAATCTGTGATTATGACCAGTTCGTGGAGTTGATGCTGGATAGCGGTGAGGATGGCTTGATGCACAGCCATCAACTCTGCCACCTGACTACTTCGGGGACCAATTTTGTATCCAGCGGAGGGTTCTGGGGACTCATTCACCCATGCATTCCCTACGCCGGCCACCAGTTCTTTCTCCCCGTTGTTGTCAACATGGTAAGAGCATCCATCCACATAGACAGTGGGCATTCCCTCACACTTGTCCTCTTCAAAGACTTTGTGTGGGGAATTAAGGTATGCCTCCGTGTTGTCCTTGATTTTTAGACGTTCGTCCTCGAGACAGTTTTCTCTGGCACAATCATGCAAGTCAGCCAGACCTTGCGCGAGGGGACTCTTCTTGTTTTGGCCATATCTGACCTCCACAGGAAAGCCTTGCATTGACAGAATCCAGGAAGTAATTCGGGAATTACTCACATTTCCGGCCCGGATTCTGTCACTTTGGAGATATTGCAGAGGCTGGTGTGGAGTCTCCACTATGATGTGTTCCCCCTGGATAAACGGGCGGTAATTCTTCAATGCCCACACCGTTGCCAGGAGTGTCTTCTCACAATCGTTGAATTTTTCCTCCACAGAGGATAAAGTTTTGCTCGCATAGGAGATTACTTTATTGACCTTGTCATGCTTTTGGTATAATACTGCCGTCAAGCACGTATTAGAGAAACCCGTCTCCAGGAAGAACTCCTTGTTTCTGACAGGGTAAGCTAGGCAGGGCGCTTGTGAGAGGCTTCTTTTGAGTTGTCTTACTGCCTCGGCTTGTTCTGGACCCCATTCCCACTTGACCCCCCCCCTTCAGGAGATGAATCAGGGGTCTGGTGATCTCTGCGTAGCCCTCAATGAACTTTCTGCTGTAATTAGTCAGTCCGAGGAGGCTCCTTAGTTCCCGCAGAGTTGTGGGGTCTTTCAGTTTTTGAAGTGCTTCCACTTTCTTTTCCTGGGGACAGAGACCCTGAGGAGTAATCTCATGCCCCAAGAAATTAACACGGGTTCTACACCACTGTGCTTTCTGAAAGGAAAGTTTTGCTCCAGCGGCCCTCAACTGGGTCAGAACATAACGGATCTCCGCTATGTGTTCCTCCACAGATGAACTTTTGATGAGGACATCATCTACATGAGCCAGGTTACCCCTCGCACCCAGGTCGGGCACGGCCTTATGTAGGAAAATGTTGAATTAATTTCCGGAGTTGAGGTATCCGAAGGGAGTCCGGGTCCATGTGTATTGCTGGCCCCCAAAGGTAAAAGCCAGCTTGTATTGGTCCTCCCTACTGACAGGCACAGTCCAGTATCCATTGGTCAGGTCTATTGCAGTGAATACCTGTGACCCCTGGATCTGGGCCAGCCCTTGGTCAATGTAGGGCAGAGGCCATCGGGAAGTATGGACCCGTTTGTTGAGCTCCCTAAGGTCAGCGCAGAGTCTCCACTGGCCGTTTGGCTTTAATATTCCCAGCACCGGATTATTGAAGGTGCTGTGGACTGGACGGATTATTCCCCGGGACTCAAGGTTCTTAATTATTTAAGTAAGGGACTCCATTGATGCGAGAGGCAAGCGATATTGCTTCACAAACACAGGAGTCATGCCAGGGTCCGTGGGGATTGTTGTTGTGTGGATGTCAGTGCGACCACAGTCATATGAGTCTACCGCAAAGAGATCTTGGAAATCCAAGAAAACTTGTTTCAACTTTTGCTTTTGTTCCAGAGTCACACAGGCATCAGCTAGGTTGACTCTCTCTTCCACCATCTGCCTGAAGCCTGGAAAGACTTCTGGTTTGGCTATTTCAGCGGCCTCCTCCAGCTGGGTGAGAAGTCCCTGGTCAGAGTGCTGATTTGGACTGGAGGCTTCAGGTGGGAAAGGCAGCCCTCATGGACCTGGAAAATCACCTCATCCCTCCTGAAGTCACAAGTCACATCTTCCTTACCATAAGGGCAAGAAGTGTACACCAGGAAGTTCCCCCCATGCCGGGTAAAAATCCTGTCTGGTGTTGTATTGTCATCACTGTCACTGTCAACGCAGTCCTTGGGGATTGGCCCTAACAGTTCATTACCTAAATCTATGGAAAAATGTCGGTCATCAACCGCCATTCCAATAATGGTGCCTGCGGCTAGAGTAATACTCTTTAAGTCGCTGTTATCCACCTCTATTGGAATGGTGTCATGTTCTATGTTGACTAATGGTGTTGGGTTTACCCCTAACCCTTGCTGTTGGAGAGAAGCATTTAGATTTATGTAAGCATCAGGGTTTTTCAAATGTTGTCCTCTTTTAACTTTCACTTCCAGGGAGAATTGTCGGGTCCTTTCTGGGATGGTGACTTCCTCTTTGATCTGAAATTCAACTGCATAAGGTAGCAATTGAGCTGACCTAAATGCTTTTTCTGGATCATCAAAGCCCATGGGATTATCCGCTAATCGGGACCAAGCTTTCAAGTTTATTAGGTCCAAACTAATGGCAAAGCGATTGAGAATGTCACTGCCTAAGTAAAAAGCGGCAGTGACATCTCGCACGACCCAACAATTGTGGACTATGCTCTTGTTGCCAATGGAGATTTTGAGCATACACCTGCTTGGCAGGAGATGTTTGGAATTGGGTGCTTCCAGGTCCATTTCCCATTTGTCTATCAGTTCGAAGGTGGGAATGGCTGGATCTTTTGGGAGTTGGCGAAACATGGCTTCGCTGATGAAGCTCTTACCATTGTTCACGCACACTCGAGCGAGAACAGAGTCCTTCCCATCATTTAACTGAACAGGGATGAACAACTGCTCTCCAATTTGCTGAATATCAGCCAGGCTCTGAGCTGATTTCATATCTTTCTGGACTATAGGAGTGGGAGTTTCTGATTGTGGATTAGTATAGAATCTCAGAGTGTTTCCTTCCAGCGTGGAGTACCACTTTAGACTGGAAGGAATGTTGATTTTCAGAAATAGAGAGGACCCTCCACCACCAGTCTCTTGTCTTACTGCTATTACTGTCACGTCTGGAATTTGGCTATTCTGGAAGTGAAATTTTACTTGGTCAGATTTTTGTTCAACCATGTTGCAGGTGCCGTTTAAACTAACATGGTTGTCACTCTGTTTTAATTTTATTGGTCGGCTAGTCTGGGTCCAGAGGATCTTGTTTACGCAATCTATTAAGGGTGACAACCTCCTCAGGAGGTCATTCTCCAGTAAACAAGGGGTGCCCTCTGGAGTCACTACTATGACCGGGTGTTTCACCTTGTGTCGCCCGATCTTAATGTCCAAGTCTGCAGTCCCCTCAACGGGAATTTCCTTCCAGTCAAAGTTCTGCAGTTGTCCAGGAAGAGAGGTGAGAGGAATTTGGTAATTCTCTCCCCTTCCTGCATTCAGTTCGTCAAAGGCCCTTCTGGACAGAAGGGTAGCTTGAGATCCAGTGTCCACCATTGCCAAAATTGTACCCTGCCCCTGTACTTGTACCGGGGCATAGTATCTTCCCTCCTTCTCCTCAAGGGGGCACAGATAATGCACATTTTTGGACAACTGGTGGGCTAACTTTCTGGTTTTGGACATCGCTAGCAAAGAGATTTGGGCAGAATTCTGTGGAGAGCCTTGGGAATCTGAAAGAAAAAGTTGGCAACTGGAGATCAGAGCCATTGTGGGTTCCCCTGGCTCCGGTTCTGGGCCGCCCCCCCCTTTTTGGAGGCAGTCACCAGGATGGGTTTGAACCAGGGGATTTTCTTGCGGTTGGTTCTGGGATGAGATGGTGGGCGCCGGTAGCTCAGTCTCCACATCTCCCCAGTCTGGATTTGCATCCCTAGGGACCCATTTTTCTTTGGGAGGAGTTCCCCCCTCTCTGAAGGAGAAGATCCTTTTCCCAGGATCCTCTGAGGATCCCTCTCCCTCAAATTGGAAGATCTGTACCTCCTCCTCAAACTGAGTCTGTTTGGGTCTTTTGTTTCTCCTACCCCCCCTCTTCTCCTTAGGAGGCAGACTTTCAGGGGCAAGAGATTTTGTTTCCGGTTCCTGGGTTTCCAGGGGCTGTTTACAAGTAAGGAAGGAAGCTTCCTCCAAGGCTTTACACCCCCCTTCCCCTTGTGCCTCCTCCCTGGGAACCGGTGCATTATCGGGGTGCTGCCCCCGTCATTGTTCTGGAGCACCAGGTCCAGAGTTGGGTGCGTTCTGCGCCGGCATGCCGATCTGAGGATTCTGCTGAGCCCTCAGTATGTGACCCAGATCCCGCGCCATGTTTTGAACCTGGCGCTCTAACTGGGAAACCCGCTCAGGCTGATACAGGGCCCTGTTTTCTCCCCTGGGCTGATACCGGGAATGGTAGCTATCCCTTCTTTGGTAGTACCCCTGGTTGGGAAGATTTGGATACCCCTCCACCCTTGGCCTCCCCTCTCCCGGATTCGGTTGTCTGGGCTCAGGGAATTGGGGAAAGAAGGGTGGAGGATTTTGGGGTTGGAAGTTGGGTGGATACCTGGGGAAAAAGTTCTGCCCGGGATTTGGAGAATTTCTGCCCTCCGGTGGGAAGTTAGGAGGGACGTTCCCTGGGTTAGGTGCTTGGCTGGATCCCCCCCTTTGGGCTGGAGGAGTCCACACATAACCCAGGATGGGTCGATTTCCCTTGTAACAGGGACTTACATAATCAGGAGAGCGAGGGACCCCATTTGTGGGGCTGCCTCCCTGGCTCCCTGTCTGTGACTGGCCCGAGGACCTTCTGGGCCTAGCATTATTAGGTGCAGGTAGGTTTTTAGGCCCCCCCATCTCCAAATCTAAAACGGGGGTGACCTTTACCTCTGCCACCTTGGCAGCAGCAGGGGTGCTGTTGGCTTTGGGGTTTTTGGGCGCATTATTTTTATTTTCTATTGGCTTCTGCACCTCATAGATCCAGGTCGCCTGTTCAATGACCCAGTCTAAAGATCTTTTTTCGTGAAAATCCCTCACGAGCTGGGTCATTATGTATTTGGGCAAGGCATGGAAAAACGTATTAATAAATTCTCTGCTATCCGTGCGCACCCTTCTTGTGGTCTGTGCAAAAGCACGCTTTAACTCCTGCACAAACTCTTGTGGGGCCTGATCCTCCCCACATTGTAAATTGTAGGCTGCCTTGCAAGCCTCTTGAGGATTTCTATGAGTAGAAAAATGTTTCAAGATGGCCGCCTTATAGGTGGACCATCTTAAATGATTTTGGTCCTCAAGCCCCGCAAAGAAACTGGAGTATTCCGGGGAGAAGGTCCACTTTACATATTGAATACAGCTTGGGCTGTCCTTCAAATGGAAAGTCTCCATCATTTGCTCAAACAACTCTAAGTGCTCCCAAACAGAATACTTGGCTTTTTTATGATAAGGCGTGATGACGCTCCTGATTGCCTTAATCTGCTTTAAGGGGTCCTTAAGCAAGGCCCTTTTTGTCTTATTGCCCCTTTTGGTCCGGGTAACCCTGGTCCATTCATCTTCTGACTCAGAGGCACTGCTCCCAGAGGTTCCCGTCTGTTCTTCCAGGTTTTCCCGGATTCTGCGAGCCTGGGAATGGCTGGCAGAATGTGGGGACCTGGTCTCCTGTGTCCTGTACCGCTCAGAGGAGTCTTCAGATCTCTCCTTGCTGCCAGGATTTGATGGGTACCCCCCCCACTGACCTAACTGGGCAGAGGTTTTCAGGATGCCCTTAATGGGCCTACTCTCCTGGGGTTCCCCATCAAATTGCACTGTGCTTGGGTGCCCATACCCGGATGCCCGCCCATCCATTCCTGGGAGGTACTGGCCTATGAGCCCCATGCTTCTGGCTGGATAGTAATCTGCCATCCCTGTGTCCCGGTGCTCACGTGCGCCAGGGGACATGGGGGTGGCAGAGTCCAGGGACTGAGAGAGATAAAGGCCTGAGGTTATGCTCATGAGTCTCCCTCTCCCAGCGAACCTGGTCTCTATCCGCCCCTGCTCCCTGTTGCAATGCAAGAGCCTGCGCTTTCAGTTCCTCAGTTAAGGCCTTACTCGACTCTATCAGTCTCTCCTGCATCGCTACCTGTTGCTGGAGCCTATCATTATGCTGGCAGAGGGCCTCATTCTCTCTCTGCGTTTCCTGATTGGTCCTGGAGCACTGGGCCAGTCTTTGTTGCAGGAGGGTTACCTCCTGAGTCCCATCCCTACTGGCCTGCTCCTGTCTTGCCAGAGCCTCCTCCACCCTCCTGGTGTGCTCTAGCAAGTCCTGGTGTTCTTTTTGGAGGTCACCTAGTCCCTGGTGGGCCAGGTGATTTTCTTCCATTTTTCTTCTTAAGTGGCAGACTTCCTGGCCTAAGGGGTCCCTTTCCTGACCAAGAGCTTGAATTTGTGACGCCAGGTCGTCCCTTTGCCTTTGGAAGGCACCAGCTTTCTGGCGCTCCTGATCAAACTCTGCCTGGGTATCCAGGTCTTTCAGGATCAGTTTATTGCTCTCCTCTTTCACTCTGTCTAGTTGGATTTGCAGGGTGTCTACCTGCTCTGTGCATGCCATGTTGAAATTGATCTGTTGCTCCAGCTTTTTCTGGCTCTGCAGTAGGGAGTCCAAACTGTCTTGGCGTTCCTTCTGCAAAGCCAGAATTCTGGCATCCTGGTCTGTCTTTTCCTGTTGCAGTATATCCATGTCCTCTCTTATTTTAATGATATACTGTCTGCTGTCATTTTCTGACTCCTGGCTCCTCTGCAGCCTCTGCTCAGAAGAGTCCAGATCAGATTGGGCCTTCTGTAATGCCAGCAGTTAACTACTCGCCAGATCTTGGCCTTCAGCACATTTGTCCTGCATGGCTCCCATATGTAAATATAAATATGCCGCTACCTTGGCAATCTTGTGGTTCTCATCCTTGGCCTTCGGGGCCAAATATAGTTCACTCAGGGCCACATGTAAGGGACCCTGGTCTCTCCATGTATCTGACCCTGTTTCTGTGATCTGGGGTGCGATTGCTTGCAACCAGACCGTCTGGTCCTGATGAGTCCACTCACCTCTCACAAATAACTTATGTAAGAAGTGCTCTCTGGCTATTTTCATGTCTACTAAGGTCGTCATTCTAGAGATTGGTCTCTGTCCTGACTTACAGAAGTTTGTATTTTATTTTTGCAAAACAGACCTTTTCCTAAGAGCGTTCCTTTGAGGAGTGCTTTACAGCGTAACACAGTGTGGTGATCCGACCTGATATGTGTATCTGGTCAGCTGGCACACTGTATTAATCTGCACAAGTGATAGATCTAACCCAAACGTCCGGCCCGAGCCCCCAATTTGTAAGAGGATTCAATTCACACTTAATCTGATATGATAAAGATTAACAACGGAGAATCTGGCACTAGCACACTTGTGAATAGGAACAGAAGAAGAAGGTGGTAGAGAATGCTTTATATAAGTTCAGATGGATGTAATGTTGAATGAAAATGCAATACAGAAAATACTCAATATGATTTCAACAAAACAATGTAATCATTTTTCTCTGGCAATCCCCTCCCCCCTTTATGCAATGCAAGGAAATGGAAGAAAAGCACACAGTTCTCAGAAATGCAATCAAATGTAATTCAGTTCACCCCAGCAAGCTTAGACTACAGAAGTTGGAAACACAGGCCCAAAATTCTTTTATATGTGCTGGCAATGAAGTGAAAAATATGCTAAAATGCTTTTAATTCCCCCTAGAGGTTCAGGTTGAGGATGAGTTGGTTTAAATTAGTTCAGGCTTACTTTAGCAATATTCTAGGTATGATTGGCAGGTTGCAAACGACTTTCTAACAGTTCTAGCAAGAAGCAGCTGTTTTCACACATGGAGGAATTTTCAAATCGCGGTAAAATTCGTGCATGCGTTTTTCGCGATTACAGAGGAACTACAAGGACTAGCACTAGGATCTCAGCTTGCAGATGAAAGTTACTGCAAGTCTCTAGGACAAACGGTCATGGAGATATGAGCGATATGGTAAAGGTCGTTTTTCAGATTTGAAATTTTAAAGTTCAAAAAGACAAGTGACAGCTAGCAACTAGGAAATGACAGGTGACAATTAGGAGGCAGTTCTACTTAGATTAAAACAGATTGAATTATATTATTTTAACTAGGAGATTGTTTCTGCACAGTTTTGCTAGGTACTCACAATATCTTTTTGAAATAAATGGGCCTCGCCACAGATCTGGTCAGGTTTTAGACTGGACTCTGGTCTGGTCTCGGCACTTCACAGTGATCTGGGTCAGCTCTCTGGTTCTGCTAACAGCGGTCTGGGTCAGCTCTGCTCTCTCTCTGGTTCTGGATATTAATAGATTTGAAGTCTGGATCTTTCTGCACAGCTTTCTCTAGAGATTGATGGAGGTAAAGTATGGATTTTCCCGGCAGAGCGTCCCGCAGCAAATGGATTTGAAGGTCCCTATCTGTCCTGACTGTCTGCTTTTATGTGTTTTGAAAATGGGTGTGTGTGCAGCATCACTAGGCTCTACCCCTCTCCACTTGTCATTGGCCACTTCATCCCCTTCCCCTTGATTGGGGGAATGAAATGAATTGTCATCATGATGAGGTCTGTTTACGATACAGAGAACTCACCCCTGTCAACTTTACACACAATCTATATTTGCTCAAAAAACATATTTCATAGCTACACAGTGGTTTGAAATTACATGCACCCATCATGCATCACAGGAGGTATACCCTGTCCAAATCTGCTCTTCCTGGGAGCTTGCATTCAGAAATGGCGACATTTGCACTTTTTAACTGGTTTCGCAATATCGGACATTACCCCAAATTTACACACATGTGCGCAAGGAGTATGGACATTACTTGATGAAGTGTCAGATTTTTAACATGCATACATTTTAAGTAATACCCTCTTAACTGCTAGCTTGCCCCCAGATCATGCCACCGGTTCTAAAAACCTCTTAAAATGTGGGCAGAAAAATCACAAGAATTATGGTATCATTTAAATAATTTTCACAAGTCCGCTCTATGAATGATCCATCTTTTTAGAGTTATGTTCTGGCCCCAAAAGGGGTGTGGTTTCCCTCCAGCACAAGGTTGAATTTCTGGTTTTTCCAGTTCTGCCAAGCCAGCTTGCTCTCACAGGCAGTGCTCCTCCCCTTTGCTTCAGGAGGAAGCTACTTTTACAGCCCCCATAATAAAACATTTGCCTGAGTCAGGACAGGACTTTGTTCAATTTCCTGCAGAGCCCAGGTAATTCAATCAGAGAAGTGTCATATCCCTTTTGGGGGGAGCAGCAAAAGGGCAGCTAGGCCTGGGAACACAGCTGTTGTGCAAGTCTCATCTCCTGTCGGGGGTCGCTGGTGGGCAGAATTCAGTTCCTTAAGCCAGATTTCAGATAAAATGTCACTTTTGTTCCCCAGTTTAAGTCAAGACAATTTTTTACATATGCAGCTAGGATGCTGATTCTAAATTTAAACTATGACATTTAAACAATTGCAACCTATGTGACACTCAAAAGTAGGTCACTCATTTCTTTTAAACATTTAGATTTTTAGTGTCTTTCAGTCCAAATTTACTTAAACTGCTGAAATCCACAGCTCAGCCAGTCTTGTTATAAACCTTCAATTCACTTCAGAATATAACTTTACATTGGATCCACCTCTCAGTAAGTCTTTCTTTGGCAGGCTTTGGGTTCATTTATTCAGTTTTCCATAAAGTCTGGTGGTTTTAAAACGCCGGCTTTCTGATAGTGGTGAGTACTGGTACTGCAACCATTTTTGGGATTTAAGAAATTGAATTCCCCACAATTCTAGGTTGCTTTTGGCAATCAGCATTGCCATTCCCAATGGTTTCAGACTACTGTGTGGGTAGTCCAATGGTGGTTTTAGGCAGTGCCCTTCTGTGCCCATAACATCGGCAAAAATGGGTGGCAGCCTATTCTTCATGCCTTTCCCTGGGCATTTTCTGGGAAGCTCTGGCCATCATGATGTTTTTAATGTCAGTACTGTACAGTTTTTGAGGTAGGGCTCGGATGCGTGGATAAAAACATCCCACAATATTGACAACACATGTATACTTCGTAACATAATTCATTCCAATCTTGAGCTGCTTATGCAGTCCTACTTTATACTCTATATTCTGTGACTTGTGTTCCAACTTTCACAATGGAAAAAGTGGAACTACAAGTCCCAGAATGCAAACAAAAGATCTAGGACTACATAAACACCTACAGATTAGAATGCATCATGTTGCCAAGTATGCATATACTCCTAACATATTAAACTTCCACACACCATCTGCCATTTAAAGTGTACTACAAATCTTTTCCATCATAATTTCTTCTCTTATACAAATGTTAAAGAGCTTGTATAAATGCACATACACATTTCTTAATGTTCATGAAAATGCTCCTAAAAGCAGCCATTTCTAACTGTCCACACATTTTATGAACAGTTTTTCCCCATCACTCCTGCTTCATTTATTTATTTTTTGATAGTTGAATAAACATCGACCTTTCAATTTTTATAACAGTTCATATCAATACTAAACAATTAACATATCACAAATGTTTTTTAAAAGAAATTGTTAAAACACAAAATAAATATGAATTTCCAATTTACATAATGTCATAAAAAATAAAACTGCTCATTCAGATCACCATATGTACTCAAATTGCATCAATTACCAAATCATATTCTACATTACATCATCTTCAATGTATTTTTAGGGAAAATAGAAAATTAACAATGGCAATCCTGACCACTAGCCTTTTGGCTGAAAAGAATGTGTGCCACATTGTATCCATATCCAGAATTTTTAATTGACTGTAATATTCCTTTAAATAATATTTTCATTTACTGCTTAGTAAAGGACATTCCAGTAGCAAATGTTTCACAGACTCTTGCAAAATCGACAGACATTCTCTGTTTTTGGTATGGTTTTTCTTCTGGCTAGTAAATCATTAGTTGCCCAAAGGTTTAATCTAAAGCGTAGAAGAGCATTTCTAGAAAATGGAGATGGAAATTTCATCAAGGAAGTCTCTGGTATATAGTATATTTTTTGATCAAATGCATTAGTCTGAAAATCAACATAGGTTAGGCAAGCTTGGCGCATGTTTATCCAATCCTGCTAAAACAGCTTTTCCTAGGCACGCATGAGCTTAGATATTAGTAAGGCAGCTGAGATGCCCGCTGTTGTTAGTGCCTTATTTAATTCCGTCTTCCACGTTAGAATGAATGCTTTCAAAGAGGTCTGAATGTACAATCACAGGATCTGTAACAAGGTGTTAGCAGTAGACATGAGTATGCATTTTCCATAAGTACATGCTATGTAATGACTACCATCCATGCCTTATCAGGGGCATGGGGAAACCATTTGGTAATGATTATTATCATCTCCAAAATGATGCTTCTATCTTAATCCAAAATGCTTAATTTTTCCAACAGTTTGTCTCAGCACCATAGAGTATTATTGGCACTGCTTTTTGGTGTAAGGGTAAGGGGGCACAGAAAAATGTGCCATACTTGCCGTGGATGATCCGAGCCTGTGATGTTGCTGTCACTGCTTCAGATTGAATCTCCAGTACGTATGGAAGGTCACTCACATGATCATTCGTGGTGACTCCTAGATACCGATAGTGATGTATCGTATCTAATGCAATGTTGTTCAGCTGCCATTTGTAGGTGACTCGATCATTTCGACTTTGACCATAGTGTAACACTTTAGGTTTATCAAGATTAATGACTAACTGATTTTGGATGGCAGCATATTCGCTTAGAGCGTGCAGCAAGCGTTGTAATCCCTTTGGGGATTTCGACAATAGTACCATGTAATTTGCATAGAGAAGCCATGTAATGACATGATTTCACAATTTTGGTGAGTCAGAGTTGATATTCACAAATGCATCCTTTATGTCGGCAATGAAGAATTTGAACAGAGCTGAGGCTAGCACGCAACCCTGCTTTAGACCTCTGAAAGTTGAAATTGGGGAGGATAGTTTACCTTCTGATGTAAGTCGAATTTGAATAGTTGTATTGTCGTGTAGAAGTGCAATCAGGGAGCTAAAAGTCTCAGGGCATTCATCTCTGTGTAACTTCTCCATTAAAAGGGTTCTTGAGACCAAATCAAATGCTGTTCTGAAGTCTATAATGGCCACATATAGTTGTTGTTTAGTTCCCTTGCAATGAGCCTTAATTGCATTGATTGTCATTAAATTAATGGAAGTTCCCATCCCACTTACAAAGCCTGTTTGAAAGGGATCTCTGTATTGGAACTCAGAGGTCCATTTATTGAAGTCTCTTAACACCAGATGGGCGAAAATGTTGCCTGGTGTATCTACCAAGGCAGTAGGCCTATAATTAGAGGCGGAGCGTCTGTCACCCTTTTTAAAGACAGGTACTATTATAGAATTTTATTAAGAGACCGGGATGACTTTGATTTCTAAAGATCGTAAACAAGGTTTTTGCACAGGTCTGTGGATGTTGCTTGAACATGACATTATGAAGGCCATCTGGTCCCTGGGCCGTAGAAGAACTTGATTTTTTTTATTAAGAACATAATATTGTCTTCATCAAAATCAAGACATCATTTTTCAGTGGAAAGCCTGGCCAGAAATGGGTTACTGTTCGGTGGCAGAGCAAATATTCCTGACTGATTAAGAACGGGGCTTGAGTCAAATGTATGGCTCCATTTAACAGTTTCCATATCTATGCGGTATTCTTTGCTTTCAAAGCAGTTAACAGGGATTCCCCATCCTGTTGCAACATTGATAAATTGTGAGCCTTTATCCAGTTTTCAGCCGCTGGAGTGCAGATGGTCGAGATAAGATTGGTAATGGTTGTGGTAGTCTTCTGCTCTTCTGATATGCAGTCTTCCTTGTATGTAATTCAGCATCATATCGATGTTGATGTCTATAGTTCTTTCTCACTGTAAGTGAGCGTACTTCTCCAAAGGCTTTCAATACTGTCACATATTGTTCTTTCATTGCAAATACCCCTTGATTAGAGTTGAGATGACTTCTTTTTATTTGTTAATTTAGGTTTTCAGACGAGGTCTCTGACCACCGAAATCGCTTATGGCCAGATGATAGCTCAATGGTCCCTTGTGTGGTCACCTGGTGATGGCAATCTCATGGGATATCCATGACCAGGGTAAAGGCAATATCTCGTGATCACTATGCGGCTGAGTCACAACCTCAAATCTATCCACTGATTAAAAGAGATTTCTATCTGTGTAGATGTCGTCAATAATGGACTTTGACTTCTCTCTTCTCCAAGTGCTTTGAGGGGGATGTCACCAGCGATAGCCCCATTCAACAGAACTAGCTCTCTTTCTTCCATGAGCCTTAGCCCACAATTTCTTAATGCTTCTTCCTGAGTATTAACCTCCGAGAAGCAACAGAGGTTTACATATCCTGCAATGATTGTATGAGCTATAGGGCAATCAGTTGTAATTAAATCAAGGACCATTGCTAGGTCATTGAAACATAAGTTCTCCTCAATGTTTGAATGCGGCCAGTGAATGTTCACCAGCGCTATGACTTTGGAATGAATGTGAGTTTTTATCAACTGGATATACACATTACGGGACGCCCATGACTGAACAGAAATTCCCGATGCTAATTTAGCAGCTATGAGTAAGCCCGACAAGGGTCTGTCTTTCTTAAGAGTTTCGCTAGAAGAAGCGAAATGCTGTGTCCTTCCTAAACTGGGGGTTCTGACAACCAGGTCTCCTGGAGCATAACCAGGTCAAATGTATTCAGATAAGTTGCAGATGGAGTAAAAGAATGTGCAAATCCATGCGTATTCCAACTTGCCAGTGTAATAACATGTTGACGTTCCGACTTGGATTGTTAATTGTTAATTTCCATTGCATATTTTCTGACAAATGAGCATCTGCGTATGCCTTGATGTGCCGCACATTAGCAGAGCAAATCATGTGTAACGGAGCCATCGAGGACGTTATCAGCTGGGGGCCTGTAAGTATATTAGCTTCTACTGGAACATCTAAGGTGTCTTTGTGCACAACAAGCCCCAGATGAGATAGGTCCCATCTCGCTTACCAGATCATGTTGCGGTTGACTTTGGATCGCATCCACATTCGTGCAAGGGATAAGTCTGATTCCATCAAGAATTCGACTTGATGAATATCAGAGGACGTGATATCCTCAGGAGTTGTAATATCAGATAATACATTAAGTAAGCTTGCTCTGTTTAAATCATATGCTATGTATGGTTTTGGCGGACATTGTATAACTAACTGATGGTAATAAGTCATGCTCGTTCTCGATGGTTTAATTAATCCCGTAGCGTGAGCTTTCTTTTTTTCCGTCAATGGCAGAAATTGCTTATTATTTCTTGTTTCAAGTGTTTCTTTTTGACTAAACTGCATAGCTTGTAGAGTTACATGACTAGCTTGAGGTACTAGTTGTGCGCATGCTGGAGCGACAGTTTGCCTGAAGCCATTCCCGTTTAAAGATTTTCTCTGTTGTAATTGGTGGGTTTTATTGAAAAAGAGGGCACTGACTTCTCGATACCCGTTTGTCAAGAGTTAAGAACTGATCCTCATTTGACATCTTGAGGGGCACGGGCAATGGTACATCTATCTGATGGACCAGATCCCCACGAGTAGGGGGCTCCATGGGTTTAATCAGTGTCTGTTCAGATACCACCAGCACTAAATCATCCAGTGGTAGGTAGCTCAATTTTGGGATTGGAGGTTTTATGGTATGAAGTTTCCTGTTTAATGAGATAGTCTTGCGTATCGCCGATTTAGCTGTCTCAATCTGGTTGTTAGGTGATGTGAGTGATTGAATAAACTGTTTGGAAGATGAGTGTGATTGTATGGGGTTGACCTGATATTTTTTGTTTTCTTTGCCTTTGGACCATGTTTTGAGCGAGTCTTTACTTTAGAGGTAAGTATGTTCATGGCTTGCCTCTTTTGGTGAGTGATGGGACTCGGCTGACCCTTCACATTTAGCATAAGTGCTTGAGTCGGATCAGACAGGTCAGTATTGGCATCAGAGGTCATAGGGGATATGTTTGTTGAATTAACTGAAGAGACAGACGCCGTTGCTTGTGTTCTTGGCAAGCTGTTGGCCTTCTTTTCATTACAGCCGGAAATACTCGCCTGGAAATTGAGTGTCAGTGGTTTTGTTTGGCAGAACACTTTCAGACCTTCTCTGATCAGCTGCAAAATCTCGTTGTAAAAGTTGAGTGAAGTTTGTTAACTAACTTTGCTATCTAACAATTCGAATAATCGGGTTAGGGACATTACTGCCACATTCACGGAAGTTAATGTAATATTTGCTTGCAGAAAAGGGTCTGTGCTTAGAAACAACTGGGTATTAAGCGTGGTATAAATAACCTGTCATATCATATATCATCTCAAGATGGTAATAAAGTCCCAATGCGAATAAGTAGCTGTCTCTTTTTTCCTAGGTGTTGGTTTAGTAAATGAAATAGAAAGAGCAAAGGAATTGTGTGTGAAATGATGTGGAGAGTGATCAAATAGTATGGGTGATTGGGACAAGCTGTCTTTGTCAATGGGGAGAGGTATGGATGGTTGCAAGTTGCAATTTCTATCTACCAGGATGATTGGATCACTTGGCATGCTAAGGTGTGGAGAAATTAGTGACTAAGGGTTCTCTGCTTGTGGCAGAAACAGCTGTATAGGCACAAATGACACTGCTTGCCGCATCAGCAATAGTCGATTGGGCTGGTCGCTGAATTACATAGAATTCCCAGTTTGTTTGCCCTTCTCCAAGAGTACGTCGGCGGCCAGTTCAATTGCTATATTTGCAGTAGGAGTCGCAGGATGTAAGTTTAATGCCTCCAGTGTCGGTCTAATCACTGGGGAGTCGTCGAAACAGGCTGCCATCAAAGAGTCAGGCAGCGATGCTGGTATCAGGCACTGTTGTTCGTTTTCACTAGGAGGAACAGCAGTAAAGGGAGCCGAAGACAAGGGGCCTCATTACAACCCTGGCGTTGGACCATGGTGCTATTAGCACCATGGTCCATGCCGGATTCCGCCATGGTGGATGGCGGATTTACCGCCCCATTCCAAGGTTGGCGGGGCGGTAAATCCCCATTCACCGTGGCCCCTTCCCCATTCCCATTTTTGGCCCATAGGGCTCAATGGGAATGGGGAAGGCGCTTTTTGCAGGCGTTAAAGTCCAACCCGCTAAGGGACCTTGGTGCTAATTACGGCACCGTAATTTACGGTGCCGTAATTAGCACCAAGGTCCCTTAGCGGGTTGGACTTTAACGCCTGCAAAAAGCAGGCGTTAAAGTGTGAATCTGGCGTTAAGGGTTTAACGGCACCGTTAACCCCTTAATGCCAGGGTTGTAATGAGGCCCAGGGTCTTGAGAGAAATGACCTGTGATGGAGTAATAGACATCAGAGGTTCAGGGTGATTAAAGTCCCTGATATCTACAGTATGGGTTTTGGTACATAAAGGCGCAGTAGAGCTCATATCTATTGACATGGGCGTGCGTTTAGCCAGGGGGCCTGAAATGGGCTTGGCCGAGCGTATCGGCATAGCAGATTTTAACATTTATTTAATATATCGAATTGTCCCACCCAGCAATATCAGCACACTCAGTATCAATATTGATTACACTATGGAGAAACCGCACAAATTCACAGGGAAAAATGAAGTTTTACCTGAAAAGCAAAAAGAGTGAACAGCAGTAGCGTCGGAGGTGCTTCTTGCTGCGCAGCTGCACAGCTGCGAAGCACTCCCAGACCACTTCCCAGATGCACGCGCAGATGCTTGCACACAGTGCTTTTATGGAGATCTGATTAAAGTGGCGGGCCAATGTGTTCCACAATGTGTAATGCAATTGTAAGCCTCACACAGGTATTGCAGACCAGAGGTAAGGGATCCCAGCAGCAAAGCAGCACTTCCAGAACATTTCCCAGATGCGCACGGACAGTGGAGTTCTGGGTAAAGTGGGCGGGGCCAAAGTGTTCCACAATGCATTATGTAATTGTAAGCCTCACACAGGTATTGCAGACCAGAGGTAAGGGATCCCAGCAGCAAAGCAGCACTTCCAGAACACTTCCCAGATGCACGCATGCAGATGGGCGCACACAGTGCATTTATTGAGATCTGATTAAAGTGGGCGGGGCCAAAGTGTTCCACAATGTGTTATGCAGTTTTAAGCCTCTAAAACAAAAACAAACGATACAACAATAGTATAAATGGTGATTGGACCTCAAAAGGACCCTGTCAAGAGTCACTGGTAGAGTCTAATAGATATTCCAGCGTACCACACAGGTATTGCAGACCAGAGGTAAGGGATTCTAGCAGTAAAGCAGCACTTCCAGAGCACTTCCCAGATGTGCACTTTATCCTTCCTTTATACATATGAACCTTGTTTACTAAAAGTACCTCACTATTACCACATATCCCCACTAACTTTCTTTTACAATTACAGGAAAGAAGCACATCACTGAAGTCAACAACTGAAAAGCAAATACCCTTCACATCCAACAAAGTAAGTACATTAATGTACCATGTATATGCGTGTAATTACAGAAGCACAGCACCACTATATATTAACCCAGACTACTTTTTCCAAAACAACATCTATTTCACTATAGCCCCTTATAGTCCACAATTTGCACTCTTACTATTCCCATGTACACACCACTATTGCAACACCCACTCTGTTGCTCAAAACAACACAATTACCACACAGATTGCATCACACCAGCACTCACTTACCCAACACCATCACACTTCTGCAGACTCTTACTCTCACAACCTTCCCACCCACACCTCATATAACACCTCACAACCAAACAGCACTCTATTCATCTCTACAATCACACCCACAAACCCATGCACCATACATGAATATACACTGCACAACTTTCCAACGTAAACTTTCTCTTTTCCCAAAAGACGCACCAAAATACCTACCAAAAAACAACTCTGTAGGAAAGAAAGAAAAATTAGATGAGATGTGACTAAAACTACACCATTTAGTCATCCACCACTAAAACTATTTATAGAAAACATTGCAACAAAAGAGCTAATAACCTCATTCAACAAAACTAAACCAGCCTCTACTAAAAAATGTAATGCCCCTCTTGCAAAAACTAAACATAAAAAATGATGCACAAAGAAAAGCAGACCTACTAACGAACGTAACCCTCTATCTATGCACACTGCTGGATAACAGGGGCGTGTTTTTCACAAACTACGCGGACGACACACTTGGTCCTCGAATTCACATGTGACTATGGAAAAGATGCTGCAGCACTAACAGCTTTATACCATCTCATAGAGACTTGGATGTCAAACAACTGGCTCTGTGTAAATAGGGACAAAACAGAGTTCATGATTTTTGGTTCTCAAGCTTTTCGAACCAAATAGGACCTGGTATACTCTAAATTCCAAATTGGTAACACTAGGATCCCAGTCTTGGGAAAAGTAAAAACGTTTGGAATCCACCTGGAGGCTTCACTGGCATCCGATGCACATGTCAATCAAACCATAAAAAGCTGCAATTACTCCCTTCATCTTCATTCGACCCTATGTATCACAGAATAACGCAGCAGCCATCGCTAGAGCCACTGTAGTATCTAACATGGATTACTGCAACTCCTTCTTGGTGGGAGCTTCAGGAACAAACTTGGGCAAATGTCAAGTGACACAAAACAGTGCTCTGCGCATTGTTAATAATCTTTGTAAACGTGAACTTGCTACTCAGCACCGTAAATGTTTACGCTGGTTGGCCGTTCATGACAGAATCCTCTTAAAAACTTTATCACATGCCCATAAAGACATATGTGGCACTGCCCCTCTATACATAAAAAAACGTGAAGTGCTCACCTTGACGTCCCAGCAAGAAAGGTTTTTTCCTTGAATATATAATATATATGTTTTACGTACACGGTTTGTACGTTCCCGAATAAAGTCGATTGAACTCACCCAAAACTCTCAATGTTTTAAACTGACCTCAGAATACTTCGCCCAGGACTAGTAACACCAGAATAAGCACAAAAAGTGCAGGAAATAAACACTTAAAACAAGAGCCTGTAGCCCGAGCATGACTCACACGTAAGTGTTTGCAACAACAAATTAATCACACTCCCTCAAAAGAATGCACCCTGAAGTTTATTTACAATTGAAAATGTGTGACTCGGCCAGATGCACATATCTCTAATTTCAGGGAATATACGGGACTGTCTGCACATAATTAGCTCCTGCTGATTAATGCCACTGTGTGGGCACGGGCTAGTTGCAGGTACACATCGGGAGACGTGGAGGGGATTTGAAACAAGTGGCTGAAACTAGGCCCTGGTCCCGAGGACCTTTACTGAGAAGGAGCAAGTGGTTTTCTCCCACTTTGCGGGCTTGTCATTTCTGCTGGGTATAACATCACAAACCAGGTGTGAACTCCCACTGACATTTTGTGAACCTTTAGTAGTGGGGAAAAGGAACGCAACATTTTCCACCCGGCCTTTGGCCCTTAGAACGCCCGGCACCACACCTTGGCCTGTGACGTCACCGAGGGTAGTCCCCATCTCCTCTTCTCCTTAATGCCGACGTCAGCAAATTTAGGATGCCCTTCACTGCATCATGTTCGAATATCCAAGGCACGCGCATGAGATCCGGCTGGAAATAAGAGCCTCCCAAATTGAAACTTCCAGCTATGCTGAACCCCAAACTATCTTCACCGTTCTTTCTGACAACACGATAGCCACCCAAAGCTGTCTGACCTGCAACTCACCTCCATTAAACTGCAACAAAAGTGAAATCCTGCTTCTCACCCCAAGTCTGCGGACTTAGGGTCTCATCCTGCATCTCCTTTCAAGACGTGTCTACCATAACCAGAGAGCACTGCACCGCAACCACCCGACCACCCGACCACCATCAATCCCGCACCAAGAGTCAGCAATCATTATCATCTCTTATCCTGGTCACCCCAAGCTTCTCAAACCAGCACCTGACCACGTCTCCGCCAGCAAAGCCATCGTCTAGACTCGTCGGCTTGCCGTCTCAAATTGGGACCTACTCCTTTCCTCTTGGCTCGGGTTCACAAATCTGCCTTCATACGATTTTTAATTCGTTTTTTACACCAAACCACTGAAGAAATGAAGACATGAATAGGTGTATTAGATGTCTGGTTTGCCCATGGAGCTCAGGGAAAGTGTTTGGATCATTGAAGATGAACATGTTGTAAACAGCTAAACTTTTACATGTCTTCTGACACACTTTGTCCGTTTTTTATTCTTAATTATTGAATTGACACAATTGCGCATATATCCACAACATCCCATTTATGTGTGCTCTGGGACGGCTACTATGTAAAATCGAAAATGAACTTTTGCAAAGAATCAATTGTGCTGAAAGTGACTACATTTAACATGTTGCTAAGTGAACTAGTCTAACTAATAATAGTGGGCTGTGTGTGCTCAAGGAGATGTGCGCTCTTAAATGTCCTGCTGTGCAAGTATGTGTCGAATAGGCTAGAACATGTTAGTTCTTGCCATGACATGTGTTTAGCAAATCGGATAAGTTATTAAGCGTTTAGTGTGCCAATTTATGTTAGGAAGGATTTTAAATTGAAATTGTGGCAATTTGTATGGGTTGTGTTGTTCTTGATTTTTGTTACAGGTTATGTTGTTACATGTATGTATATTTCTTAAGAGTGAAAAGTTTTTTCTGTAAACTGAAACACACAGTATTAATAAAATGTTTTTTTTAGTTTTTTAAATTGCGCATACCACCTAAGTCCAGGCAGCGGGCCTCGCTGCCAATGGGAAAATGCAGGGGCTTTTTTCACAGAGGTATCAGTGTACTGGTGCAGTTGACTGGAAGATTCTTAAAGAATGGTGTCATGTACGTATGCAAGGGATTTCTAAAGTGCAAACCTAGCAGGGAAGCAACAGAACGCCAGACCAAAGTGACGCACACAGGGTGTTACAGGTAACAGTGGTACATTAGCTCGAAGGGTAGGGGGGAAAAGCGGATCTCCAGATGGGGATAACTAGGTTGAGTGGTTGATCTGAGATTGGAGAGATGTTCTTCAAAGAGTTGAGTCTTCTGGACCTTCTAGAATAGGTATATCCGCAGAAGACCCAATGCTAGTTGCCTCGAGTTTCAACCTGGTTGGCGTCTGCTTCACTTTCATTTGATAGTAATTAATTGGGAGTAGTTGTGTGAACGGGGCGGAGCAGTGGATGTGGTCCACTCCCTGAAACCTTTACACGCTTCTGGGTTTCAAGGAGTGGTGGTACTTTTTAGCTGAAAATGTCACCCATCGGGCAAGAAGCAGAGTAACACAAACACTGGGCATTGTGAAGTCACTGATGTCACCAGGGACCGGGAGAGAAATGGGGTCAGATGCTGTTGTCACTTTTGAGGCAACTTGCTTTCCTAAGAGCATATTTTTACCGAGAAGTTTCTGTGTTCCTCAGCGTTATCTTGCTTCCAAGGCGAGTGCGTTGCCCCTGAGCTATCCTCCCGGCATGGCCATAGAAGCTGGCCCTACATTGGCTATCACTTAGAGCATCTTCTTGCGCGTCTGAAGCAGCCGACTCAACATGCGCTGGCCCACAATGCATCACTGGAACACCACTAGGTAAGACCCCTGCTCCACAGCAAGCCCTCCTTCTCTCCCGTGCCTCACCTCATTAAAGGTGTCACGTGGAATTTCAGGATGAAAGGATTTGCAACATCATGTCAGTGACTAATTTAAATACTAATGCATAATTCTATGTTATTTTCCCTTCCAAGGCAACAGAACATCTTTTGTGCAAAAACTAATTTGTCAGTGTGTCAGCAAGAAATTATAACTGTACTTGGTAAGCCAGTGCACGGTAATGTATTCTAAATCCGTTTGCGAAAATCATCTTTAGGGAACACTGGGTTTGTTGAGACTGAGTTTCGGGTGAAGACAGTAATTACACCGTTTGAAGAATAACTCTATTATAGAAGCTTCATTGGAAGGCAAGTGTAACTGCAGCCAAGGTTTTGCTGAGAATGGCCCCAGCTGCCATTCATTGCCCTTGGTTAAGGCGGTGGGGGACTTGTTTGGATTTAATCTGAGTCTCCAGCACCCTGGACAGTGGCTCTGAAGCCCTGTTCAAATCAATAAATCAATTGCAGTTTAGTCACAATATCTTCAACAAAGGATGCCACCCAGAGCGATATGGCTACTGGAGATAGACAGTAGGACGCAGGGTGTTGAGCACCCATCAGCAGGGACCTCATGCATCACTTGCATAACTTGGGTGGTGAGCATGTGCACTTGGATCTTGATCATATAACATAGGCCCCGCCCACCAGCTTAGCACTGCCCCTTCCTTTCCTAACTCCTACATCAAGGGTGTCTCTCGCCCAAGCGTCCGAAGTGAAGAACAGATGAAGAAAAGGGCAATTCACGGATGGACCTGTTTGGACTGGGAGGACCGAGGACCAGAACCCCTGCTCCTCTAACATCGGGTAGGCTCCCTCGAAAGTGTGTTTCACCCCCTCCCTCCCTCCCAACAGCCCAGTCCTGCCATCACCACTCATTGCCACCCAGGCAGCTCTACAGCAACATCATGGGCACTGCATTGTAGCAGCCTCTCACCCGCATCACCGTAGACTCCATCAGTGCTACATCACCTACCACTACACGAAAACTGGTGCTGGCCAATACCCGCTCAGCAATCAACCATGCAGCTGACATTGCCAGCCTCATCACCACACATGACTTGGATGCCATCTTCATTACTGAGACCTTGATGACATTCACCTTCACCCAGATCCTTGGATGTCCTCACCCCCAACGGCTACAGAATTCTACAACATACCTGTCCAACCAAGATCGGTCGGTGGATGCTTCGCCATCCTTCCAAAGGCATCATGATCGTGCATTCAACTGGAAGTCGCCACCATTGGCTCTTTTGAAAACCTTTTCTGCCACTTTCTGTTCTCCCCAATGGACACAGTTACTGTTTGCACACCACCTCCTTCAACGAAGACATCAGGGACTTGGTCTCCACCATGCCTCTCACACATGCCAAAAACATCTCCCTCTGTGACTTAAAAATCCCTGGCAACCCAGTAACCAAGTCAAGAAAGGAACATACCAGCATACAAAAGACCCAACTCACAGTAAAGGTAATAACTTTCACCTCATCATCACTGCCACACCCTCCATCACAGCTCTCCAATCCAGCTTAATTGATCAGACAGTCTGACAATCCTCTTTGAAATTAATCACATCACACAAGTCAAGCAAACTCATTAAAAACCCAGCAAACAAGTCTTCTGATCATTCAAGATCTTGTCAGTGGAGGCTCTCACAGAAGAGCTTGCCAAACTACACCTCACATGGACTGATCTACCACTGGCAAACCAGGACTGTGACTCACTTCTCCAAGATCTCAACACCACCCGCACAAACAACATCAACGTCCATGCACCATGGAAACAATGTGCCCTCAAGCCAAAACCTTCTCCACCCTGGTACACCCAAGAACTCAACTTCCCAGAAAAAATAGATCCGAAAAAGAGAAAGGCCTTGGAGAAAATGCTGTACTGCATCTAAACGCCTATTCCCTTCAGGTGAGCGACCGGAATGTGCAAGCCGGAGCCCCACACAACAAGGCCCACATAAAAAGGCTGATTGCCTGTCTGTGCCCCATTTGTAATCGTCTCGTCACTGTGGAAGGGAAGAAGCCCTCTCCACCTTCTCGCGGCTGCAGCTCCAGGAGGAGCTGTACCAGCAATCATCCTCGTACCCACTGAAAGGTCAGCATGTCCGCACTTCACCACTGCATATCTACCTGAATATCCACCTTGAATCCTGAAGGATACGACCAGCTGTTTCAGAAAAGGCACTTTTCAACTGTGCCTTCTTCCGCGATTTCCTTGTGGAGCGAAAAGAAGCTTCTAAGATGGCCATCGCCGCATTGTCTGGGTGTTGCTAAGCAACCACCTCAGCCGTAGTACGAGCCCTGCAATAAGCCGCCGATGCCTATTTCCCTCCAGGTGAATGACCAGAGCCGGAGCCCCATACAAGAAGGCCCACATAAAAAGGCTGATTGCCTGTCTGTGCCTGTTCATGACCATTCGGCCCATCGGCTGGCCACGCTGCTGATACACCATCTACAATAGCCACAAGTAGACTATGCTGTACTATCCGCCCAATGCAATCCATGCCCATTGCTTTGTCTCATACTTACAGCTTCTCCACTCCCCATGTGTACTGCCTCTCAGCGTACCACATGAAACCCAATACTATCTGTTACTCACTCTGATATTGTGGTATTTAGTCTCCCTCTACCTTTTAGCATTGCCTGACCACGCACGCTCACTTTGGCTGATGCTTTCTCTTATAATCGCTCACAAACTCCCTTCGATCCTCGCACACAACAGCAACAACATTGCCATGACAGAACCAAAAAACGCTGGCACCAGGCCATATTCATATGACCGTATGACTGATATGGTATACTGCCCTATGCCTGCATTGGCTGTTCGACCTCCAATATTGACACTTTGGCAACTGTACGCTGTATGTGATTTTGCCTGATGTCTGTCGTCTAACTGCGCCACTCTGGCAATTGTACTTTATATAATCTACAGTTGTGTTCAGCATGCACTCCTATTCTGGGTGATTCCTACATTTCTGATGATGTTTTAGTATCAAAAAAATGCTTTTGATAAATTTAAGGTGCATGGGAGATAACAGTCAACCCTGGCATATGGGTTGTGAGATAAATGCAAACAAGGTAAGTTCCTTAATAGAGGAACTCCCGTCCCCTACACACTTTCACAAGCTCAAAGGATGAGCCAAACAGTTAAGGTTAACTTCAGTACATACTCTAGGTATGTTGTATTACTGAGCTTATTCAATAGTGTTGATTTGGACTAACAAACAATTTATGATCATCAATGATAAACATCAAGACATCATTTTTAGAAAATAATTTTCCTTCAAATGTAGTTTTATTATTCAATTATTCAAAAGGGGCCCAACGCGTTTCGAGAAATACATCTCTTCTTCAAGGGCATATTCAAATTTTCAATCAATCACATCTAAAAAACATATAATTACTTATTTTGTAACAGTTTTTCCAAATCATTTGCAATTCTAAGAATTGATGATCATAAATTGTTTGTTTGTACAAGTGAACACTATTGAATATGCTCAGTAATACAACATACCTAGAGTATCTACAGAAGTTAACTGACTATTGCAAAACGCTGTACCTTGGTGCCAACAAATACATTGCTAATAAACTCCAGATTCTCCAGAACAATGCACTCAGAACAGCCCTAGGAATCCCCAGAAGACAACAATTGGTTATCCATCAATGATAGAAAACAACTTATAACAGCTTCTTTGACCTACAAATGACTCAACAACTCAGCCCCCAATGCCTCACTGAAAAATTCACTAAACACATTTCTCCATGACCCACAAGGTCGACCAACTCTGGCTGTCTAAGAGTTCCCAGGTTCAAACTGAAAAAAGCAGGAGGCAGCAGCTTTCCTGTCGCGGTCCAACTTTGGAATTCTCTTCCCACCACCTTAAGAGCTGCCCAATCCTTCTTTAATGTCAGAAAAAGCACAAAAGTTTGTCTCACCAACAAAGACCTCCCGCTTTGTTAGCTACCCCTACCAGGACACTACTAACGATCGTCAATTCCATCTCCGTATATAGGTATATTAACCCTGTTCACAATGCCTATGCCATTTCTGTATATTTGTTCTTTTCATGCTTTTTGTCACCTTATTGTATTATAACATGTTATCCCTTGTACTGTAACTAAGAAAATGCATAGCGCTCTAGAAATAATAAACAATACAATACAACCCCACCCTGTTCAAGGAACTATTTGCTACATGCAGACAACTGTTCACCACTGCCAAGGCCAACTACTATCAAACCACTATAGCCAAGGCCAACAATGAAAGAAGAGCCCTCTTCAAAGCCATCAAGCATTGCACCAACCCTCTGCCTGTCCCACCCGTAGCACACTCCAATGAAAAATCCACTGCCATCAACTCTTTCTTCAACAACATCGACATGATCCAGCAACACAAAGACACCAACTCCAAACTGACAGCGCATCACACATCTCATCTCACAAAACCACAATTGCCTAGACAACTTTCCAGACACCTACTTTGGAAGACCTCACTGCCACACCAGCATCCCTCACTGCCAACAGCCACATTGTACATGGATGGACTTCTCCCCGCCTACGTACTCAAGGCCCTTCTGACTATAGTGATCCTCCCATACCTGACAATCATCAACAGATCCTGAATTCAAGGAACCTTCCCCTCGATCCTCAAGAAAGTACAAATACTCCCGCTTCTCAAGAAACCAACACTTGACCGTGACGACCTCAACAACTACTACCTCATTACCCATCATCCCTTTGTTGGTACGATCCTTGGGAAAGCAGTGGCCATGCAACTCCTTTAAGACATCAAAGAAACAAACCACCTTCACTAATACCAATCTGGCTTCAGACCCAGATGTAGCACAGAAATAGCTACCATCATGGCGATAGGAAATGCCCTTCAAATCCTCGATGATGGTCATCCTTGTCTCCTGGTTCTCCTTGATCTCTCAGCAACATTCAACACAGTAGAATACCAGACAGTCACGATAACCTACATTGCTGCATATGGATCAGCGATATTGTCCTCAGCAGGCTCAAATCCTACCTTGCTAATTGCCACAAGTTTGTGCAAATGGATTCCTCCAGATCACCAACTCTACCCACCACCTGTGGATGCCCACAAGGGTCCTTCCTCTCCCCTGTACTTTTCAGAGCAATTTGGAACCCTCTTTACTCTAAGCAACAGCCACATCCACCAACACACAGATGATATGCATTTCTATCTCAATATATCCTCCCCTGAAGACATCCCAAAGCTCAAGACCTGCCTCATACTGATCCAGCCACAAATGTCCAGGGATTCCATGATGCTGAAACCCTCCAAGACTGAATTCCTACGGCTAACCATCAAAACCCAGGAAAACCTGACATCCAGACTTGGAGCTATGCTTTGTCCTTGAGGGCTTCACACCCCAGCTGGTCACCTGTGTCAAGTCCCTTGGTTTTGACATCGAAAGACACCTCCTCTTTAAACAGCTTACATCAAGGAAGGCACAAACGGCCATGCACCACCTTTCTCTCCTGTGTAAAATCAAGCCCTTCATCTCAGGAAGCAACTTCAGATCTGCTGTCAAAGCCTTGCTCCTCTCCCACCTCTCTCCACTCCTCTCTCCTGGAGTGACCACTTTCTTCTATCCTCCCACCTCACCCTCCCTACCCCACAGGCAAAGCCACCCTCATCATCGCCACCCACCTTCTCGGCCTTCCAACCCATGAATCGCGTGTCAGTTGAGGCTTTTGCTGCCACCTTCTCGCCCCCTCCTCTCCCTTCGGCTGACTCCCACCCTGACACAGCCCTCTCCACTCTCCACAATGCTATATCTGATACTCTTGATATCCTTGCCCCTGTCATGAGAATCCGCCTGAAGCCCAAAGCCAAATGTAACTCCTGGTATGACTTGGATCTCGTCACCCTTAAACGCAAGTGCAGGGTGGCAGAGAGGAAATGGCGTCCTTCATGTGCATCCTCTGACAAACTGGCCTGTCGCCTGCTCCAAAGGCAATACCGGCTCTCCGTTCTCTCCAAGAAGGGAGCCCTCATCCAAGCCCGCATCTCTGCGGCATCTAACAATTCAACCAAACTCTTTAAAATCTGCAAGGAACCGGCCAACCCTGCCGCAGTCTCTACCTCTCCTGTCCCCTCCCAGGCCCTCTGCACGGCCCTGTCCTCTCATTTCATCTCTAAAACTCAGGACATCCTGTCCTCACTCTCCTCCTATCACCTCCCCCCTCTATTCCCTGCTCTCCCCCTGGCCCTTCTGAAGCTGCCCCTCCTCTCCCCTTCTCTGCCTTTCCCCTTTTTTCTGCGGACAAGGTTTCGAGACAAGTCCAATCTATGAAAGTCTCGTCAAAACAGGTCCACCCCAGTTCCTCCAAAACCATCAAGGACCACATCCACTCCTTGGCCCCTGCCCAACTTCTGCAATCACTCTTTCGCCTCTGGAGTCTTCCCATCCCCTCTCAAGCACTCCCTTGTGCACCCCCTTCTTAAGAAACCCTCTTCCGACCCCTCCTGCCAGGCCAACTACAGCCCTATCTCTATCACTCCCTTCCTGGGCAAGCTCCTGGAGAAATTGGCCATCTCCCAGCTTAATCTCCATGCTAAACCTGTTGGCAGTCTTCATGACCATCAGTCTGGCTTCAGAGCCGCCAGACGCACAAAAACTGCTCTCCTGAACATCCCTGAGGACCTGCTCTCGAACCTTGATTCTAACATTCCTTGTGTTCTCATTTTGCTTGATCTCTCTTCTGCCTTTGATACTGTCAACCATACCATCCTGCTCAACCATCTCCGTGATAACCTGGGAATCACTGGTCAGGCTCTGGCGTGGCTGACCTCTTTCCTCTCTAATCGACCCTCCCAGGTCCAACTGGGGTCTTTCCTTTCTGACATCTTTTTCTCTACCTGTGGTGTCCCCCAGGGTTCTAACCTCTCCCCCTGGCTTTTCAACCAGTATCTGGCACTTCTCGCCCACCGCATCGCCGCTCTCTGCCCCTACTTTCAGTGCTATGTGGATGATACCCAGCTCATTTTCAGGGTACCCTCGGCCTCCTCTTCTCCTTCCCTCATCTCTGACTGTCTTTCTGCTATCCAGGACTTGTGCCGCCAATGACCTCTGCCTTAATGCCAGTAAGACTGAGATGCTACTCATCGGCACACCCACTCCCTCCTTCCCTGCAGCTCTCTGGCCGGCCTCTCTTGGCCCTCTTCCTGCTCCTACCTGCAAGGCAAAAAACCTCGGGGTCATCTTCAATTCCACACTCTCCTTCTCTCCTCACATATCTGACGTCTCTAAGAAGTCACACTACAAGCTACACCTCCTCAGAGGTATCCTTCCCTTCCTCTCCTTCCCCCAGAATCTCACTGTCTCTAGAGCCCTGGTTCTCTCGAAGCTGGACTACTGTATCAGCCTCTATCTAAATCTTCCTGCCTCTACTCTCCGCCCTTTGCAACTCATCCAGAACAGAACTGGCCTCAAGGCCATTAACCATATCTCTCCAGGACTGAAATCACTACACTGGCTCCCAGTGGCTGCAAGGATCAAGTTCAAAACCATCTGCATTGTCCACAAGGCCTTCTAGGGCCTTGGGCCAAAATACCTTCAACTCCTTCTTCCTAAATATCTTCCTTCTCGAGCTCTTCGCTCATCCGCCTCCAACTCCCTCATGGTCAGCCGCTTTTCCAAAAAACGAGTTGGTGGCAGATCTCTCTCCGCTGCAGGGGCCTCCCTCTGGAACAGCCTTCCTGCCCCCCTGAAACTTGAGGAGAACCATCTCCGGTTCCGGAAGCACCTCAAAACCTTCCTCTTCGCCTCTGCTTTCTCTCCCCCTCTCCCCTGCTAAAGTTACTAAACTGCAACAAATCTGCAACTGGGCAACTCACCGTTCTCGGTCCTTGGCCCAGCCACTCTCCCCTGCACTGCCTCTCTGGCACCCCCTGCACTACGGGACTGTGTCTGTATCCCTACAGCCCCTCCTTCCCAGCACTTATCTGCACTTACTCGCACTGCCACTAGCTGGCCCTTGTTACTTTCCTGTATGCTATTACCCTGTACGGCACTTTCCCCTCTCCCTTTCCCCTTGCACTTCTCCCTTTCCCCTCCTCCCTTGCACTTGCGCAATCTGAATGACACCTGGCCTAGTAGGATCGTTGTATGTCTCCCCTTGCCCCCCCCCGCCTCATCGCGCCTTGAAACACTTGTGTATAGGCGCGTTATAAATACCATATCATATCATATGATATCCCCTAGATGTTTGCAATTCTCTATCGTAGGAAAGAAATGAGCATGCCAATTATTCCTATAGACATTGACAATTATTTCCCATTTATTATCTTCTAAGGTGAAACTATTAGCACGACATCCTAACCCGCCACTCCAGTCATCCCCACCCTTCTTTCCAATTCACCTGCCCTTGTACACTCCCTGTGGCCAACCCCACGTTCATTATGACATATCCCGTTGAAACACCCTGGCCCCTTCGAGAAATGGGTTAATTTACAATTATCCTTAGTCCATTTTCAACTTCTGGTTGCACAAAGGTCGCCACGTGTTAGAATCCTTCCGGGTCAATAATTCCGTCTGACAACCTCCAGACTCCTCCTTCTCAAGCAAGGGTTGTTGGACCACTGCCCCATGTTGCTGTTCCGCTAAAAGACAATGATCCACGATAGGATCCAGTTCAAGCTACTTCAGTCCAAAGGCGGTGGCTGGGTGGCCTTCTCCCACTACACCGAGAGTCTCAAAACTGCCGATTCGGGTACTCTGTGTGGCGAATGTCCCACTATTGAACAGTTGTTTGGAAAGTATTAGCTTCAACTAGTAGATCAGGGAGTACCCTAACAGATGTCTGCTAGAAGAAAAAGAAAATTATAACATCTCAGGCTCTTGCATTTACCGGACATCATGCAGATAACCAACACCTGGGACATCAATCTGTAATAGAGATTCTCACTAACCCACCTTATTCATTTCCCTTGCACTCATGTGCGGTGAGGACCGGGTGCTATCACATTCGTACTATCATGTCATTGCCCAGCAGCTGCTGTCTTTGATAGACAACCCTTTTGCGCTTACTGTGCAACTAACCTAACTCCTTCTTTTCCTGTGCATCCCTTTTTCCCCAATACACCTCTTTTTCCTTTGTACAGAGTTTTCTACTCTGCATAACTCACTATTGGTTTACCCGCCTTTCCTTTGTGCTAGATAACCAACAATATCTACATCATATTAACAACTATTCATAAACTGCTTAGTACAATATGGACAAACTGTAGTGGGTTTCGATTGCGTTTCAATAATTGAGTCAGTTCTTACTTGAGCATCAGTGTCTCCTGCTAGACTTATAACAATGATGATGGTGCATAGTTGCCTGGGGCCGAGCAAAGGGGAGGTGCGGTTGAGGGCCCAGTCTTAATTACTACGGATTCTTGTTTGTGACAGCACTACCTGCAGCAGGAGACTAAACTAGCCAGAACCAGACAGAAGAACGTCAGACGTACAGTGGTGATATATAAGGTTTAATTTTATTTATGTGCAACACGCAGCCGGGTAGACTGAACTGAATTTATGAGCAGATCATAATAGTACAAGCCTGTAAACAAGAAGGTTTACTGAAGAATTAGGCATAAATATTGGACATTGATATAGAAAGGTTTTAAAATGTTGAGAGGCAGATGAATACATCATCCATAGCTTCTGGCCCTCCCCCGATTCAATACACAGAGGTGAGAAACAGTACTCACTGAGGCATTCGTACTGCCCTTACCCCAGGCACGTTCAGCAAGGCATAGAGACCCTTTAAACTGAAGACAGCAAAGCAGAATCTAACATTGTAACAGTAGCAAGTGCATGCATTAGACGCAAAGCACACATGCCGTCCACATGAAGAAACACTGACGCTAGGTAAACTTACTCATGAAGAATATTAACATGGCATCCTCAAGACATGAAGAATACTAACGTTCCTGACATATAAGGTGAATGCAACACAAACAGCATGTGAATATAGTTCACTAATAAAATAACAAGATGAGAATTGGGCAGCCATCTTCTTTAAAATGCACACTACAGTATGCTCTTAATTACACAGAAGGCCTCAAGACTTCAAGAAAACTCAAAATGCTGAATCCACAGAAATACATAATAGTGCAGAGCCCAGACAGTATCTAGCAACCCAAGTCAAGGTTACAGTGAAATAAGGGAGGATATGCACCGTGCAGCAAAGGCATGAGATAGCAGTTCTCGAGACACAAGCAGTACACTCCCAGTTTAATGAAAGCTTACAATAACGCACAAATGTCCCTAAAGTCAACAAAACACTTTGCACACATAAATCCCAATAAATAGGAGTTAATTCATTGGCATACATGGTCCCTTTATCCGTGACCCATAATTGGAAGAGTGTGAATATTCATTAGAAACTAACACAGATAGGACACCTGCTGTACTCCCTACATGTGCAACCAGACACAAGATGCTGCGCACAGCCAAGTACAAAGAAATCACCCTGGCTCATGTCCTAGGGATAAGAGATAGTAACATATTTAATGAACAATAAACAGTCCATGGGCCTCTCTCCCCCTACCGCTGGTCTGGCTCATGTTTCGATGACCTCGATGACTTATCAAGTGTCCAAGGTTGGTCAGCAATGGGGCAACCAATTAGAAACCCATCTACCACCCTATTTCCATCACCCCCTTCCTGGGTAACCAGCTGGAGAAGCGGGCATTGCCCCAATTTAGCTTGCACACAATCTTGTTGGGGTGTCTCCACGACAATCAATCTGGATTCTGAGCATCCAGAGGCAGGGAAACTGCTCTTCTGAACACCTGTGAAGAACTGCTTGCATCCCTGGACTCCAACTCCCCAGCTGTCCTCATCCTTCTTGCCCTCTCCACTTCCTTTGACATGGTCAACCATTCCATCCTCATACAAGGCTCCAGGTATCTTGGAATGGGCACTGAACTGGCTTACATCCTTCCTAACTGACTGCTCTTCCCAAGTCATCCTGGGAGCCTTTTCCTCTCCTTCTTCCTTCTCCACCAGTGGTGTCCCCCATGGTTGTATCTTCTCTACTTGGCTTTTTAACATCTATCTTGCTCAGCTTGCATGCCTCATCTCCTCCTTTATCTCTAACTTCCAGTGTTATTCAGACGAAACACAAGTCTTTTTCAAACTTCCTGATGACCCCCTTGCAACTTCCATCATCCCTGACTGCCTATCTGTCATCCAGTCCTGGAGCACTTCCGACAAACTCTGCCTCAACGCCTTTAAACTCAGAACCTTCCCATCGGGACACCTGCTCCCTCCTTCTTCCGTGCTCACTGGCCTTCCTCCTTGGGCTCTCCAAAGCTCCTTCTTCTGAAGCCAAAAACCTTGGATTCATCTTTGAATCCCCTCTCTCCTTCCTCCCTCACACTCAGGACATTGCTAAAAAGTCCCACTTTGAGCTCTTCCTTCTCAAAGGAATCCTCAATTTTCTCACCTTCCTCCAGAGACTCATTGTTACCAGATCCCTGGTTCTTTCTAGGTATGACTATTGCAATAGCCTCCTCCTGAATCTACCTTCTTCCACTATGCGACCCCTCCAGCTAACCTAGAATATGGCAGCGAGACCTATCCTTGGCCTGAAGCCCAGGGACCACAACTCTTGTGCCGTAAAAAGAATTCACTGGCTCCCGGTTGGTGCCCGGATTAAATTCAAATCCCTCTGCATCATCCACAAAGCTGTCTGGGCCCAAGAACCACACTATATTCAACTTTATCTTATTAAATACTCTCCCTATAGCACACTTCATTCTTCTGGCACTAACTCTTAGTGTGTAAAGTGTTTTGCTAAAAAGAGGGCAGGTGGTCAATCGCTTTCCTCGGCTGACTCCCTCCTATGCAAGAGCCTCCTCCTCCCTTTATGCCATAAGTAGGACTTTCTTAAATTTGGGAAGCTCCTCAAGACTTTCCTCTTTGCCTCCTCCTTACCTTCTTCTCTCCTCTGATAATCCCACAGTTGTTGTGATTGATGTCCTGGGCCCTTATGCATCCTCAGGGCCCCTGAACTCTCATACCAATCGCACCAGCTCCTGTCTACCCTCAACACTTGCCTTGGCACACCCTCCATCCTGGAGGATCGCACTTACACCTAACGTGGCTCCGGCTGTGTAGCACTCACCATACCACGCACTTTATTTGTGACTCACCCTTGAGCCTGGACACCTCAGCACTTACCCCCTCTACCCTCTTCCATGTTGCACTTGCAAATTCTGAATACTCACAAGGCATAGTAGGTTTGTCCTTTGTTCCTTCCCTCCACTACTTTTAAACATTGTGTTTTTAATGTGCTTCACTCCCTTGTTCCCTCCCTTTGCCTTGTGGGCAGTTTGAAACAGTATTTTTCTTGCTGTATAAGCGCCTAACAGTCAAACAATAAATAAACAAATAAGACTGTAGGGGGGATTCCTATTGAAACTTGAATTTTTTGCAAGAGTGGGCTACACAGGGAAGTTGCATTAGACAGGTCTTCGGGCGGGGGGGATGGTCAAAGTTCCTGTCTGCATCCATGAAAGACATGTCAGATACATGTGGGGTGACTTACAAGTTCTTCATTGCTTTTTGTCCTGAGACCAAGGCGCACATTGAGAGATACAAGCCCATCTTGTTAACCGGAAGGATCCACAGAGGCAGAACTAGATGTCCAGTTGCCTTGCCTGCCCTTTGCCTTCAATGAGGTACCATCGAAGGGAGGGGGTCTTCAGTCCCATTGAGCTTTGGTTTGTGCACGGAGTGATAGGACCCCTTACTTTTGTGAGATCCGCGATGGAAGGCAATATTTGGCAGACTTCAAGCGCTATTGTGAACTATGTAAGGGTCCAACAAGACCACAATGGCAGAGCGCATTGAAAAGCCAGCAAGAACCTGCAAGCCAGACAAGAGTTGACCAAAACTCGGTATGATCAAATGGCCTCACCAACAGAATGCCAACTGGGACATGCATGAGGTTTGAGATGTTCAGTCTGTAAACCTTGGTGCCGTTCAGGGTGACCAATCGTGGAGTCCATGACAACCGACTCCAACCCCATGATAGGATTCTGAGTGTGGGGGGGGGGGGTTCACACGGATGATCTAGAGGAGTTCTTGTGATTCGTGTAATGTCGGCATTTTAATTCCATACATTTTTCGTTTCTTAAATGCGTGGCTTTGGCACAAGTATGTGATTATACACGTGATCCTTTTTAAATGCTAAATGCATCTTGAAAAATGTACTAATGTATTGATACACTTTACTATTGGCTGCTGGCAATCTGCCTACCCTAGGAAAGTTTCCTGAAAACATCCAAGTGTTTGATTAATGATATAAATGCAATCTAGCGACACAGAGATAAATATAAGTATTAATTATCGGAGGTGATAATTAATACTGGCCTGCTTGAACTAAAAGGGAATGTTCCGGCTGTGGATGGACAGCTTGTGCTCATAGTATTTTTGGAGATGAGGAGGTCATTCTGAAACAAGAAGTGCTGCAAATGTACTAAAAATAAAATGTGTTTATTGCCAAAGAAACTTTATGCATATTTGTGGGTCTTAAAAATATGACTACCTCATCCCTCTTACAGATCAAAGCCCAGACTGACTGAGGTGCTTCCCCAAGGCCCAGATAGCCACTGAACTGGGGTTACTAACTTAAGATTTCCCACCCTGGGAGAGAGCGGGGAACTGCAGGACCCTCTCTCCTCAAAGTATCAAAGTACACCCTGCTTTATCTGTCCCCGTGGCTTCCTGGATGGGGTCTGCTGCTCCTGGCCAGCATCTACTGTGCATGGAAGGCGTGCAGGTGGGTCTCTCTTGGGCATGAAAACCCGAATCGAGGGTGACCACAGCTGCTCTATGACATGAAGGTGAGCACTTGAACAATGCTGCTGATAGTGTAGGAGAGGCCCTCCGTCTCCATGTTATATATTGTGCTCTGACAGATGTCTGTGTGGTGCACCAGACGCCATCTCGCTCTATGTTATGAAGGGGCTGGGAGAGATGTCTGTGTGGTGCACCAGACGCCATCTCGCTCTATGTTATGAAGGGGCTGGGAGAGATGTCTGTGTGGTGCACCAGACGCCATCTCGCTCTATGTTATGAAGGGGCTGGGAGAGATGTCTGTGTGGTGCACCAGACGCCATCTCGCTCTATGTTATGAAGGGGCTGGGAGAGATGTCTGTGTGGTGCACCAGACGCCATCTCGCTCTAAGTTATGAAGGGGCTGGGAGAGATGGCTCTGGCGATGTAAGAGAGGGCATCTCACCCTCTGCTATGAAGAGCATGGGAGAGATGAATTTGGTTCTGTGAGAGAGTTCATCCTACTCTGTCCTGGGAGAAATGTCTCTGATGATTTGAGAGGTTGTCCCCCCTGATTATTTTATAAGGTGCTGGGAAAGATGTCGCTGGTGGTATATGAGAGATCTGTTCTCCGAAAGGGTTCTGTGGATAGACATGACAACTCTCTCATCAATTATTCAAAATCAATGATCCTACAGGTTGCTGTTCCGATTCGCTTATCGCGCTTTGTACTCTGAAGCCAACTGCACTGGGAATGGATGTGTGTGGCTGGCTGACATACCCCGGAGCAGACGTTGGAGGAGGCGAGAGTTGGTGTGCTGCTGCATACTGGGACCTTCTGTGTTCTCTCCTCACCTGTTGCCTCACCCTGGCATGGTGCAGTTTGTTGCGGTGCATTGCGGTGCAAATGTGTCCGAAACTGTGCATTCTACGGTGGAGGAACAGTCTTTCCATGACCACATAGATGTTTTGCTGATTTCAGGCAACTGTCTCATGTGCGAAGGTGCTGAAATCTGGGGAAAGGGGTGGGGTGTCCAAATGTCATGTAGCCACTAATGTCCGGAGGGTCCTAACAGGTAATAAAACAACATTTGGTGCAGATTGGTGAAACGGTGTGGCATTTTAAAAGGAACAGCACTTGGCCAAGCACACACCAAACACATTTTGACCTTTTTTTTTATCTGTTGAAAGGGGTGGGGTGTCCACATGTCATGCGGCCAGTAATGCCCGCAAGGTCCTAATAGGCAACTATGTAAAATTTGGTGAAGATTGGTAAAACGGTGTGGAATTGTAAGGAACAACGCTTCGTCATGCCACAAACAAACCCACACATTTACACTTTCATAAATATACATAGATATGTTTCCCCACCCATGTAATGTCCCTTCGCCTCTCCTGTCGCCTCTCCTGTCTCTATTAGTGTTTTCCAAACGTGTACACCCTGCTCCCACCGAATTCTTCATATTGAAGTCCAATTTTCAATTCTGCATTAATCCCCTTTCCATCAAGCCTACAATGTAATTTGTTATGATGACACTCTGCCATGTCTTTGTCGTGGACCCACGTTGGCACTTCAACAGCCTGCTTGTCCACTTGTGTAGCTACTGCCTTTCTAGTAAAAACTCATGCCAGTCTGTGAGGGCTAGACATCAAGGAGGGACTCATCAACATTAGGCGACTTGGGACACAATGCAAAAAGGTAGCTCCTTTAGCTTGTGGGTATGTGTGTGTGTGTGTTTGCGAGTGCATGCGTGTGTGTGTTTGTGTGTGTGAATGTGTGTCCGCATGTGAGTGTGTGTGTCTGTGCGTGGTGAGAATTTACATTGGCGGTCATGTGTGTTTTATGAAGTCGTTCATTTTGCGCATGGACGACAATATGCGTGCATTAGACTGAGGTCCTTGACCTTCTGTTACATCAGTCTCTGTTTCTCTGTTGTCTCTCAGCTAGCTTTTGCGCTGCATAAAAAAAAAAAAAAATCAAATAAAAAAACCTAAATACTTAAGCTGGTCTACCACTCAAACAATGAGGGTGTTTTATTTCAATCTCCCAGGAAGCAAGAGTGTGGGTTGCTCTGGGCGAGTTTCCTAAGGCAAAAGACGCCAGATGTTAACTTTAACTGAACGCCATTCTTTGCCTGGTGAATGTTGCCTGCAAAAAGCCATGATGGCCAAGAGAAACAGGTCTTTTGCAAGACTGGGCGAGATCTGAGACTACTCGTTGCATGTCACCTTATCACATCTGGGATGGTGATCAGATGACCACTCTCTCTTAAACATCTTGGGAGGATACCTCAGGGGCAACGCACTCACCTTGGAAGCAAGACGACGCTGAGCAACACAGGTTAGAAACATAAGGGTATTAAGAATGTTATAGATAACCAATTATGAATAAATAACCAATAATTATAGCAATGTACTAGAGGCATATTAACAAAGGATGGCCAAAGCAACTAACACAACGGGTCATCGCCAAGGATATTCATTAGGGTGGATAGTCTCTCTAGGGTCTGCTCACAATCGTGGCAACGCAGTGAAAGAAGAGTGTCCTCCAGGAAAGTGAAGTGCTCAAACAAAAGTTCCTTAGTCCTCTACTGGGGGTGCTTGAAATCTTCTCACAGTCTCTGTCTCTGGTGTCTTGCCCCATTCGTAAGGTCATCAGTCACATTCATCCCCAGCCTGCAGATTTCAGTCGGACTCCTTGAAGAGGTAGAGGTAGAGCTAGAGTTTCTGCCCAGGAGAATGCTCAGAGCATTACTTGGGATTCTGCCACCGCCTGCATTTGGCAGTGCCACAAAGGAGGCCCTCTTCTAGGGACTGGGTCTCCTGGATCTGCCTTCCTCTTGATGCTAAGGTCTTAGTCTTGGCCCACTTCTTTGCCTGTCTAAACTAGGGATACCCTTTCTGCCATGTGCCTGTCCCTCCTCCTGTCTCTAACTCATGCCTAAAGCCCACCAGACACTTCATGGTCTGACTATCTCTTGGTGCCCCACCTACTTCTGCCACCTTTTGCTTCCTCTTGGTCCTGCCCAATCTTCATTTGATATCTCTTAACTCCTTGTTTCTTTCTCAAGCTACTCCTGTGTGCTCTATCTCCTTATTGCCTCCTCCCATGACCATCTCCCTCCCATGCCTCTATCCTTTTTTCTCAATACCTCCCCGATATTTCCCCTTGCACCACTTCCCATTCTCAAATCTCTATGCATGCGCCCACTTTCTCCTTCTTTACTCCAACCTTTTACTCACTATTACCAAGCTCCTCTGTATCACCACCAACCTTCTCCTCCTCTTTGTCCCCAATCTTCTATCCTCAACCATCTGAGCACCGCTCTTTGTAACAGTCTCAACGCCACTTTCACCATTTTCTCCTGTTTGGGCCCCTTCTTTAGTCCTCTGAGCACCAACCTCTTTCTTACTGCATTCATACTCTTCTCATTCACTCCTTTAGGCGTCGCTTTTCTCCTGGCTGCTTCCAATCTCTCCCACTGTGATGTTTTAGACACAACCCACATAATCCTCTTGGTGCCTTGGCCACCACACTCCTAATCCTCTTGGTGCTTTGGCCACCACACTCCTAATCCTCTTGGTGCTTTGGGCACCACCCTCCTAATCCTCTTGGTGCTTTGGCCACCACACTCCTAATCCTCTTCATGCTTTGGCCACCACCCTCCTAATCCTCTTGGTTCTTCGGCCACCACACTCCTAATCCTCTTGGTGTTTTGGCCACCACACTCCTAATCCTCTTGGTGCTTTGGCCACCACCCTCCTAATCCTCTTGGTGCTTTGGCCACCACACTCCTAATCCTCTTGCTGCTTTGGCCACCACCCTCCTAATCCTCTCGGTGCTTTGCCCACCACACTCCTAATCCTCTTGGTGCTTTGGCCGCCACCCTCCTAACCGTTTCCTTTCACATTTAAGGATTTCTATCTCCCTCCCAGCTTGTTCAACCTTCTGAGTACCTTCTTTGTCCTTTTGGGTACTGCCCTCTTTGGTGTCTAGAAAGCCCCTTTAGCTTCCTGGGACTTTATCCAGAATGAGACCCTCCTGGTGGGGCCTCACCCAGTAACTAAATCACCCTTTCAGCTTCTGGGGCCCTTATCCATAACGGGTTCCTTCCATGCAAGGCCTCTCTGGCCCCATGTGTCTCCTTCCAGCCTGCAAGGTCTTTATCCTGATCCAGCTCTTCCTAATCTGCTGTCACCCTGCCTCTGTGCCCCAACGTCCTGGGTGTTTATCCAACCCCAGTTCTCCCTTTCCTTGCCTTTACCCAACCCCCTGTAATAACCGCATCTTGCATGTTTACCCACGCCCCCAGTTGGCTTCACCCAGACTCCTGGACCTCTCCGCCAGCCTCCTGGGTAGTGCACGATACATGCGAGCTCCGCAAGGTGCCTGTTAAGGAAAGGACCCAAGGTTGTGCATTCCCATTGTCAGCCTATCACTCTTTGCAATAGGTTTTCTATTATTTGCCGCCTAGAATGACATCACCACTCACCTATTTTCTGCAAATAAGGGTGTTTTTATGAGAAATGCACTGAGAACTCAAGCGTTGATGTATCTCCTTGTTTTAGATGATTGTTAATAAAACAGCTCCTTTGCCATCTTCTTGAGTTGGTTTGTTTATTTGGTGTCAGAGTTATTCTGCATCCCCATCCATTGCATGCACGCAACTCAAAGGGCCATATGCTCAATGTGACAGAAGTGTACATATTAGCAAACATGAATTGCCATGCATGCCTGACAACTACAGCCAGCTGTACAGTTAGGATGTAGGTGATTTGACAGAATACATGTCTTTGAAAGAGTGAATTGGCCCATTTCTTTTTTTTGGTTAATACGAGCCCGTCATTCTCCCTACCTTTAGTAATATCCCTTACCACAACCCCACATATATTTTATTTAAAAAAATGTTTCGGTAAAAAAATTCAAAACAATGTAGTCACGTCTTCCTCGAAAACATTGGATTTGGTCACTTCTATCGTATTGGCACAACTACACACATATGGGCATGTCAACCATGATCGTCCATGTAAACTATGAACAAAAATGCCACTCACCAGATGTGTGCTTGAGGGTCTCCATGCTTCCTACGCCTTACACCTGTTCAATGCTGATGTATTGACACGTGGCCTCTTCGATTGGAGTCAACTCCTCCACCTCTGCTGGCCCCCCTCCAGTGGCCAGTGCAGATGCAAGGTTGGCACCAAGCTTGTGCTTGGTCCTTAACACAAGATCATTCCACGCTTAAGCACCTGGTCAAAATTGTGCATCTCAGGACCTAAGGCCTTGATGCAGTCAGTGATATCCCGCCAATGCACCAATCGATGTATGGATGTGAACCTGCTACCTGCCTATGGGAACATCTCACAATGGTTTTTGGTTGCATAGTCAACGAGGATCTGGGGCTCCTGATCAGTGAATCGCCTCTTTCTCTGCAAACCCATCTCCAAATATTGCAATACCCAGAAAGCTTCAGAAAGTTAGAAAAATCGGTACATGATATGTGATACGCAGAGGCACCCTGAAACCCAAGATTTCGTACACAACACACCGTAGGTCTCAAAATGGACAGAAATGCATGCATGTATGTCAACCGCAAAAAGGAAAAATATGATATGCATTACCTGAAGGAAACAGATTGCAGAGCACCCCCAAATACGTGTGTATATGATTCTCGTCTGTCTTTATTCCTTTGCATGCACAGCCAGTGTTGTATATCAAAACTCTTAAATATCACTGTCAATGCTGTGAGCCACGCAGACATCCTGCGTGCAGTGCCTGTCACGTAACATACTTGCTAAGGGACCTTACTCTTGTTTTCAGCTGCCTTCATAGCTAGACACAGAAGAAACCCCTTTCCTACATCCAGGCCAGTTTTACTACCTCCTCCTGCCCTGTGCTGTCTCCCACATTGCCATCTGGTGCTGCCTGCACAGTGTGAGTGCCTGCTGGCTACCTGCACTAGGATGGGAGTGCCTGCTGACCTTCCATTGCCTATGCTCGTGTTTCCGGCCCTGTAACCACCTCAGCTGCTGTGTCAGACTCCCAATTCTCCATTCCACCACCACTGCTCCACAGCCAATCTCTAGGACCACTTTGCAACCCACACCTGCCTCAGGGTAGCCATGTCTTCACCATCATCATCTGAACAGAGCAGCAACCTCACAGCAGTGAGGCAGAGGGCTACCAAATTCAGCTCCAGGGAAGTTGGCATCGTGGTGGATCAGGTCCTGGAGAACTATGAAGACCGCTTCGACCCAGCAAAGCAACGGGGGAAAGAAGGACGCTAGCAGAGGACATAACAGCTGCCATTAACACGGAAGGGGTGGCAGTCCAATGCCCCAACAGTGTCAATAGGCGATGGGAGGTCCTGAAATCCAGGACCCTCTAGGCCTGTGCAACCGTGGAAGTGCACTGTGTGGTCATTTGCAATTTTTCCAACACCCACATGCTGGTCCTGGTGAGGTTCTACCAAAAGATGTATACCCAGATCTGTGATTGGAAACGGAATCTGTAGGCTGATGTGAGTAGCCATGTGGTGTACTGCTGTGCATGGTCATCAATGTTTGTAGTTACACCCTTATGTATGTGACATGTGTGTTTCAGTGATCCACAATGGCATGCAGCCCCCAGACAATGCTCCCCATGTGTGAACTGTGACATCTGTCCATTGGACTTGCCTCAGTATTTGCAGTGTGTGTTGTTGTACAGTTGCACAAACCGTCCCCATGCAATGTCACTTAGTGGTTAGATGTTCTTGGACTGCAGGGGTGCGAGATGAGCATGTTGCACCCATGTGAGGGGCACGCATGATGGACAGGATGGTGTGTGGACCATTGCAATGTGTGGCTATACACCATCAACATCTAGAGGGGACACGTACGTATGGATGTTTGGCAGTGTAATGTCATGGCATTGACATTTCAGGGACATTGATGTGATCTGTCATGCTGCTGCATGTGTAGTCTGAGTTAATGTGTGCGCATGCCATGTGTATGTGCTTGGGGCTATGACATACCCAAGTATGCCTCTGCAATTTATGCACGTATGCATGTATGTCTTGCATGCTCACAGTTCAGGTTGTCAGGGAGACATTGATATTGATATTTTATTTGTATTGCGCTCGATCACAAGGGGGGAACAGGGGAGAACAAAACAGCGATCTTACTAGGCCCAGTGAGCTTGAGAACGTGCACGTGCATGGGAGAGGGAAAGGGAAAAGTGAATGGGAGAGGGGGGAGAAGTGGAAAGTGCTGAGCAAATGGAATGTTGTGTTACATGATTGTGTGGACAGATGCTCAAGCGGGTGTTGGTATGGCCATGCTGTGATTAGTACAATCACGTGTGTCTACTGAGAGCCCACATTCCACAGTGTCTTGCCACCAATGTCTACACAGCGGTGCCCCGGCCCATTTGTGCGTCCATGCATTCTGTGTTTGGCCAACCTACCAGTAGACTCCCTGGCCACCATGTGCCCCTATTCCATATCCCCATTAGCAATGCAGCAGGTTGCTATTGAGTAATGCTGACTATGCTATTGTGCCATGTCATGTCATATATCTTGGTATTTGTGAGTGCACTGCCCTCTTTGTGCTGTGTCTACATGTGAATGTGTCAAGACTGTGGTCATCATTAACCCTCGATTGTTCTGTCTGTTCTAATTGGAATTGCATGGCCATGTGTGTGAGTGTGGATGTTGCTGGTTGTACTATGTCCAGTACATGTTACTGTAAATGTTTTATATACCACACATGATGTCAGTGTTCTGTGTCTCCTTTACGGCAGTTGCTGAAGCTGGAGAAGAGGGCAGAAGCAGTGTTGTTGAGCGTGGAAGAGGGGACCAATACACCAGAAAAAGGCACAGGACCCACCCACTCCCCTGTGACAGCTCATCTTCAGGAAGCAATGTGGTTGAGGTAGCACTAGGACCATCGGGCGTGGCTGCTGAGGGGATGTCCCAGGAGGTGAAGGTGGCAGAGGACTCCCCAGCAACAATGAGACAGGGTGATGCCACACAAAGGCCATCTAAGGGGCAAGGCACCCTGGAGTCATCTAAGTTGATGGAGGTAGAGGCAGAGGAGATAGCCATTGCAGCCCAGCCATGGGATCAGGTGGGGTTGTCGAGGTGGGTGTTCATGCTGCAACCCTGTCCCAGGGGCATGAGGCTGTGCCGGCCAACATGGAGGTGCCTGTTCAAAATCCTGTCCCTGGGCCAACAGATGCTGGCTGGCCTCACAAGGCAGACTGCAGTCATTTGTGATGATGGACAGGATACCCGTGGTATGCTTGTGCATCATCACAATGAGCTGTGCCACATCATGGCCTTGTGAGCAACAGACCTGTTCTCTGGTGGGCTCCCTCGGCTGTTTTCTGCTGTGACCCCTTCCTCAACTTCCTCCTCTCTTCACCGTTCATCCTCCAGGTGCCTTCTGGACCGAAGTGGGAGTCCCATCAACATCAGCTGAGGTGGTCACTGTGCCTACCCAGGCTCTGGCACAGGCAATGGTGCGTCAGCAGGCTCCCGACAAATGTCATCACGTCAGAGGGCGCACCGACAGAGAGTGCACTGGGCACAGAATCAGCAGATGTCAAATCGGAGGAGGCAGACTGTTACAGGGCAAACCACCCCGAGGAAACAGGTGGTAACAATGAGGCAGGAGTACCATGAGGGGACCTTGTCGACCGTTTCTTCCATGTTCGGGCAATATGAGAGGCAGCTGCAAGCAGAGACGCAGTCAACATGGGCAGTGGCGTAACACACCTCTGAGCCACGCTGAGGGCCCCGCCCTCAACTCGGCAACAAATCACGGGTCGTGCCACACTCAGGAGCAGCCTAGATTATCTCTCTTGCACAAGACGCACAAATGTGCTGCTGAAGATGGTATGCTGCACACTGTACTAGGAGCAACATACAAATATTTGTTCTAATGAAATATACAACACATTTCTGAGAAAAATTGGCTAAAAATCTAGCGTGCTTCCAATTGTTTTGTAGGGTAACACCAATCCAATACATGCAAGTCACCAACGGTGCACAGGAACATGAATGTTTTGCTATTAAAAATGCCGTTCCACAATGAAAACAATGCAGACCAGTGTAGACACGTAATAACATTACAGTAAAGCATGCCAGGCCACATTTAGACATACCTAGAGTGGTTGCGCCAAAATGCAAGTCGAATCAATAACACTCATCAAGAAGAGAGCACACATTGAAGGTCGGGTCTCTGCGGCCTCTAACAACACGGCGAAACTCTTTAAAATCTGCAAGGAACTGGTCAATCCTGTTGCGGTCTCTACCTCTCCTGTTCCCTCCCAGGCCCTCTGTATGGCTCTGGCCTCTCACTTATCTGCTAAACCTCAGGACAACCTGTCCTCTATTTCCTCTTCCTCTTCCTCTCTTGGTCCCCCTTTGGCCATCTCTACCCCTCCTCCTCCTTTCTCACCTTTCGCTCAGACAACACCTGACAAGGTTTCTAGACAAGTCCGATCTATGAAAGTGTGGTCCAAACAGGTCCTCCCCTGCTCCTCCAAAACCATCAGGGACCATATTGACAGCCTCGCTCCAGACTCGACCGATTTCTGTAATCACTCTTTTGCCACTGGAACATTTGCCTCTCCCCTTAAGCACTCCCTTGTGCACCCAATCCTCAATAAACCGTCTGCTGAACCTACCTGCCCGGGAAATTATTGTCCAATCTCCATCATCCCTTTCCTGGGAAAACGCTTGAAAGATCTGGCCATCTCCCAGCTTCCTCTCCACACTGAATCTGTTGGTTGTTTCCCTACCCATCAGTCTGACTTCAGAGCTGCCAGAGGCAGGGAAACTGCACTCCTGAGCACCCGTGAAGATCTGCTCTCTAACCTTCATTCCAGCATTCCCTCTGTCAGAATCCTCCTTGATCTTTCTTCAAATTTTGACACAGTCAACCATGGCATCCTGATCAGTTGACTATGTGAGTACCTGAATCTGGGCATCACAGATCAGGCCCTGGAGTGGCTGACCTCCTTCCTCTTGGACTGCCACTCAGATGTCCAATCCAACTTGTTCCCTTTCTCTCTGCCACCTCTCTCTCTACCTGTGGCGTTCCCCAGGGCTCAATCCTCTCATCCTGGTTTTTCAAGCTCTACTTGGCCCCTTTGGCCCACCTGATCTCTACCTTCTCCTCTAACTTTCAGTTTTATGAGTTTAACACTCAGCTTTCCTTCAGTCTCCTCTCCTCTCTCACTCATTCCTGACTTTCTATCCGTGATTCAGGATTGGTGCACCTTCAACGATCTCTGCCTTAATGCCAGTAAGACGGATATCCTTCTCATTGGAATCCCTGCCCTTGCTTTCCCTCTCTCACTCCGGCCACCCACCTTGTGTGCTCTTCCTTCACCTTCCTGCTAGTCAAACAACATTGGTGTCATCTTCGACTCCAGTCTCTCTTTCTCTCCTCACATCTCGCACGTCGCCAAGAGGTTCCACTACCAGCTGCTCCTCCTCAAAGGGACTCTTCCCTTTATCACTTTCCCCCAGAAGCTCACTGTCTCGTGAGCCCTGTTTCTCTCTAGACTATTGCAACAACCTCTTTCTCAATCTGCCTTCCTCTACTCTCCGCCCTCTGCAACTAATCCAGAACAGGACTGGCAGACTTAGCCTTGGCCTCGAGCCCAGGGATTGTATCTCTCCAGCCCTGAAATCTCTCCACTGGCTCCTGGTGGCTGCAAAGATCAAGTTCAAGACCCTTTGCATTGTCCACAAGGCTTTCTGGGGTCGAGCCCACACTACATCCAATGCTCTCTTCCAAAATACTTTCCTTCTTGAGCCCTTCCCCCAGCTTTCTCCAACTCTCTAAGGTGTGGGTGGTAGATTTCTCTTCTCTGCATGTGCCTCCCCCTGGAATGGCCTTGCTGCCCCTCTCAAACTTGAGCGGACCACCTGAAGTTCCGGAAGCAGCTCAAAATGTTCCTATTGTCCTCTGCTTTCTCCCTCTCCCTCCCCTGCTGACCTACCTGACCTACCTGTCTGTTGTACCGACTGGTTGCTTGGCTACTCTCAGAGTCTCACTGAGTCCAGGCTCTTTCTTGATCAGTCACCCTTGCAATGCCCCCGGGACTACCACACACTTAGGGGCTGTAACTGTAACCCTACAGTTCCTTGTTCTCCTTGCACTACCCAGACCCTCGCTGCCCTGGGTGCACTTACTCAGAGCATTACTGCCCTGTTTTCCCATTCCCTCTTGCTTGCACTTCCCCACTCCCTTTCCCCTTGCACTTCTCATTCTCGCACTTGCACGATCTGAATGACACAAGGCCTAGTAAGATCATTTGTCTTGTCCTCCCTCCATCTTCCCTCCCTTGTCTTGTCACACCTAGAAACACTTGTCTAAAGGCGTGTTATAAATGACTCATATCATATCACTTTATCACAGATGCCCAGAAAAATATACAATGCTGCAGTAAGAAACGCTAGACTGGCAGCACCCAAATGCCAGTCTAGCCAGGGAAATACACGTAGCAGTACTGCTTTATCAGAAATGCGCAGTTAAATAAAAGTCACACCAAACAGAGGAATGACTGGACTGGCTGCACCAAAATGTCTCTCTAGCCACTAATACCACATATCATGCCTGCTTAGCCTGGACATGGGCGACCATTATGATTTATCGCACAATCCCGCCCCCTAGAAATCCCCTCTCCCTCCCACCCCCTACTTCAACCTCCAAAATCAGCTCTTTCCCCATAATTACGTTTGAGTCCCTGTTCCTTGTCACAGAGTTTATGTATGAGGCTCCTTGCTTCATTGGTAAGTACAAGGATGAGGAAGAGTGGGACTAGGAGTAATGAAGATTACAGGTAGCTAAATCAAGCATTACCTCCATGTACCTCTACCTCATCCCCGTACTTGTGTATGAGGCAGAGCTCCCCATACACACGTACTCCCTCACACACAAGTACATGGAGGAGGAAGAATAGGGATAGGAGTAATGCTGATTACCAATACGTAATCAAGGCATTAAACACAGGTAGTGCTTAACACCATTGAGTTGACTGGGCTTCAGCACTCCCCCTCTGAAACTTTGGGCTATGTTGACTCAACCTGGCTGACCTTCAGAGCAGTTGTCGGACAGATCAGGACACAGATGTTAAACAGCAGCTGGGTTTCGCTATTAACAAGGGCCCAGAAATTACTAACGTCAATCATTGCACTGTTGGTACCTGCATTCAAATGCCACATTTTGTTAGACAATGTAAATCATGATGTGGGTTTAGTACTTGCATACCAGGGGAGTGATTGGAAGGGTAGAGGGGGAAGAGGAGACCACTCAATTCCACAGCAGTCCATAAGTGGGTTCTTTCAGACTTAAATGAGAGAGTTCACTGCTTGCAACATTGAAACTGCACTAGAATCATCTTATTAAAATGCGTAAATAAGTTAGATGCCCCCACACAAATAAGTTTGCCCCTCTCCACAGCCCGTGAAGTTAGTGCCTTTCCTAACATTTGAAGGATTAGTCCCCGACATGTAGGTTCTGTTGCGCCCCTGAACACAAGCGCACACACTATTCATCATATACACACATGCACACCCAGCCCTCCATGCATTTAAGTGTGCACTCAGGCATACTCAGGCAGCCACCCATACATTTAAGTGTGCACCCTTTCACCATACAGGCACACCCACCCTGCACCCACCCATACATTTAAGTGTCCACTGTTTCACCATACACTCACACAGGCAGCCACCTACACATGTAAGTGGGCACCCTTTCACCGTACGCGCACACCCAGCCACTCATACATTTAAGTGTCCACTGTTTCACCATACACTCACACAGGCAGCCACCTACACATGTAAGTGGGCACCCTTTCACCGTACGCGCACACCCAGCCACTCATACATGTGTGTGCACCCTTTCACCATACACTCACACAGGCAGCCACCTACACATGTAAGTGGGCACCCTTTCACCGTACGCGCACACCCAGCCACTCATACATGTGTGTGCACCCTTTCACCATACACTCACACACGCGCACATCACTTCATAAAGAAATGATTTCCATTAAGGACCATAACGGAAATAATTTCTTTATGAAGGCAGATTGACTTCAAAAATACATATTTCTTTTTGGAGTCATAGTGCCCCCCGACCCCATGACATGGATGGCTCCATCGTGGGGTCTTCCATGTCATGGGGTGAGGGGAGCCCTCGGACTTCAAAAAGAAAGTTTGTTTTTGAAGTCACTCTGCCTTCATAAAGAAATTATTTCCGTTACAGAATAATTTCTTCATGAATGCAGAGGGAATTCAAAAAGAAACATTTAATAAAAAAAGAAATTGAAAAAATATTTGTTTTCATTTTTTTTCTCCAAGTGGGGCTCCCTCCCAGAACATGTGCTAGCCGGGCCCCCCACACAGTGGGGGATGCGAGGGACCCTGTTACACCAGTGGAGACGGGAATTGCAGGTGATAGTGTCTAGGTCTGAGGTGGTGCTGCGCTGGGCAGGGAGGCGGGCTGCCATCCTGGAGGTGACCTGCAAGTCCTCCAGACAACAACAGAGACCCGCCTGTGACCTGGGAATCAGCCCTGGTAAGAATGACCAGCCCACTGCCTCTGTATATAGTTCTTCAGGTAAAGGTTTACTTTCTGTTTTATGAAGCATGGAATGAACTCAATAAAGGTTTTCTATGAGTTCATTGCATGCTTCATGCAGTTCATTGTCTGTCTGCACATTTGATTGTTTTACTTTTGCCCAGTGCATATCTTCATTGCATGTCAATTGTATTGTGGCATGCCTGTGTGTTTCATGTTGATGCTGTGATATTTGCGGGTGGATGGATGCACATGTGCCTGACATGTGCAGTGAAGCCTTCAGATGACTGGAGGCTGCACTGGATGATTTTAATTTTCTATTACGTGTGCAGCATCACTGCGTGTTTGGCATCAGTGTGTCAGTGTGGTTTGCGTGCAGGCTTTTGTTGTGTGTGTGATGTACATATGGGTATGGTTGCAAAGATGTGTGGATGTCTTATGATGTTTTTGTTTTGTTGACTCTCATTGCGGATGGATTGCCACCTCTTCCTGTGTATTTGCATGCTTTTGCATTAGTTTAATTTCAGGTCCAGTGTTGTTCATGTGTCCCCTTTGCACCTGCTTGCGATTGTGTATGTCTTGACACTCTATTCACTGTACTGTGTATTTTGGCTCACTGTGGATGTGTTGGCCTGCACACATCACTTGCACATGTCTTATTTCATTGCTGTGACACTCCCATGTCATGCTCACACACCCACCATCATGTGAAGTCACACTGCCTGTTCTCATGTCATGCTCCACCTCTACCACTGGAATGCAGGTGTGTCCCGTGTTTGCTGTTTCTGTGTGGCAGCACACATTTCCTGTCTCGCTGAGTCATGCACTCTCTGACTGACCTCCCATCACCCATGCACAGGCCTGTTATGTTTTTGTCCATGACTGCGCATAGTCATTATTCGTGGATCTGCCCAATGTTTTATTCTGTGTGGTTCTGTCCTGCACACACATTCACTTGCTGTTCTTTCATGCCTTTGTAATGAACCATGGCAAATATGCACATGCCACTTTGAATTGCATTCACATGTCACATGTAGATGGGTTGCCACAGTGTTGTTGATGCAAGATAGTGCTGCCCAGTTGAGGTACTGCGTATTCAGGTCTGCCAGGGAGTGACAGGAGAGGCTCCGGTCCTGGATTGCTCTTCAGTGCTTCCAGTTGATCGCGTTGGTGGTGGATATGTTGATGGTCTGCTTCATGGTGGAGGCAGACCACAGAGGGTCAGGTAGGTTGTGGCTATAAATTGGACTGGTAAGTTGGCAGACTGTCAGTGGGCTGTCTGGAGAGGTGGGCTGGTGGGTGTTGTCTGGGCTTGACGGGGCTGCCTGGAGTCATCAGGGCAGAGGTGAGGGGAGCAGGTGAGTGGTGTCTGAGCTTAAGGGGGCTGCCAGGTGGTATTGGCAGAGGTGAGGATAGCTGGTGGGTGGTGTCTTAGCTTGACAGGACTGCCTGGGGGTATTGGTGAAGGTGAGGGGTTCTGGTGGGTGTTGTCTGAGCTTGAGGGGGCTGCCTGTGGTTTTGCTGGAGGTGAGAGGGGCTACTGTGTGGTGTCTGGGCCTGAGGGGGATGCTATGCAGTAGGGGTATATGCCAGCAGTTTGGGTGCCTTGGTAGTAGGTAGGATGGTTTGCAGGGGTGCAGCTGTTATTTACGAGGGTGCTTGCATGGTTTTGCAGGGGTGCAGCCTTGACATACAAGGGAGCTTGTGCAGTTTTGCAGGGGTGCAGCCTTGACCTGCGAGGGAGCTTGTGCAGTTTTCCATGCATGCAGCCTTGCCATATGAGGGACCATGTGCAGTGTTGCTGAAATGCTGGATGGTGGGTCAGAGGTGGACGCGCAGTTTTGCACAAAGGTTGGCCTATGGCTATGGTTTTGGTTTTCGTGGTGGCATGTTCTGGGCATTCCTCGCGCAGCTGGGCTTTCTCTGCGGGTCGGGTTGCATTACAATTTTGAATCCATGAATACACAGACAGCGGTAACTTTGCGCGTAGAAGCGTGAAGAGTCGTTTTCAGTGTGGGGACTTTGCAGGTTCAATGCAGACTTTTCTGTGAATCAGGTCTAAAATGTGTTTGTGGGTTTGTTGCAAAGAGTTGTTCCTTATAAAATGCCAGACTGTTTCACCAATCTGCACCGCATTTTACATAGCAAACTGTTGGGAGCCTCTGGACATTGCTGGATACGTGACATTTTGACACCCCACCCCAGACTTCAGCCCCTTCACACATGAGACGGTTGCTTGAAATCTGTGAAATATCAATGTGGTAATAGAAGGACCGGTCTGGGCACGAGGAACACAATGACGACGCTAGTACAGGTATATCTGCAAGTTACATATAAATCTGAAAACAACCTAAACTAATAAATGCTCACTATTTGAATGCTAACACGAAATGTTTTGTGTGCATATAGAATGTAATGTTAATATAAAGATAAACGTACCAAATCAAATAAGGTCTTACAATATAGGCTATGGAAATGCACATGTTATGGTAACAGGCATTTGGCTAATCATTTGGCATTCTGGATACCATCTGCTGCTAAAACTATCTGCCTATAAGCTTAAGGTGTCATTTTAGGTCGCTGTTGAACATCAGTGTTAGGACAGAAACTGTCTGTAGGCTCAGCTGCTTCACCACAGCCCAGACATCCTGTATTACCCGTTCAGAGCTTGCTAATTATTTTAGGAAGCTATTTATCAATACCATAACTCTCCAGAATTGATCCAAACATTGGTCTGTTCACGTTATCAAAGGCTGTTGTTAGATCCATGAAGGTGAGATGAAAGGTTCCCGCCTTCATGCTGAATCTGTAAAGACCAGTTAATATTGACAATGTGAGTATTTGCACATGACTGTAATCTAGATCATCTATCTGACTGCATTGTCACAATTCAATGCAGTAGTGTGTCTCAACTCTGACCTGGTCCTCTCGCGTAATTCGCCTTCCCCCCGCTCTAAAGTATGCAATTATGGGGACGTCCCACCCTCTGCTACAATAGTTAGACGTTCCTGAAGTTGTATTTTCTTTTTTTTTTGCTTCGGTCAAATTGACTAATGGTGGAAGTGACAAGTTTTCAATGTAAGACTAAATACGACAGATCATTGTCTCAAACTCCCCCAGCATTAGCCCTCCTGCACTCCAACAGGCACGCTGCCCCTCTGGACCAAGTGTTCTCCTCTCGTTCCCCCGGACCTTATAGAAATGCTTGCCTCCCTAAAACCTACCACCTATTCTGACGATATCATCCCAGCCTCCATCATTAAATAATTGATGGGCCCAGTGCTCAACACACTACTGAGTATAATTAATGTCTCCCTCGCTGAAGGGCCATTCCCGGACACCCTCAAAACTGGTCTCCTACTACTCTTTTTTTTTTTTTTTAAAGTGATCCTACACCCGGATGACCATGCCAACTACCAGCCCATTAGGAACCCCCCGTTAATCAGCAAAATCTTGGAAAAAGTAGCTGCTACACACATTCTCACCAGAATCGAACTATTACACTTCCTAAATGACTATCAATTGGGGTTTACCCCAAGTGTATCTTTGAGACAACAAACATCCAGGTGGTAGACGATCTTCGAGACAACCAACATCCAGGTGGTAGACAATGGTCTCCAAACCATGGATGAAGGCAATTCATGCCTCGTCATCCTCCTTGACCTCTCGGCTGCATTCTACACATTTGACCACCACATCCTCCTCTCCCCCCTCGCTGACAGGGTGGGAGTCCCTGGTACTGCCCTGAATCCATTTGCCTCCTACCTATCAGGCAGACATCAGGCCATCCAGATGCAGATGTTGTGTTCTAACTAAGCTCTCGTCTCCTACCCGGTCTCCCGAGGCTCCATACCCTCAATGATACTTTCTAACCCTTCACTGAGCCTCTGGGCACACTGCTCAAATTTTCCAACCAATGAAAAAAAAATATATATTTTTTTTTCCAACCTAGCCAGGAGAAGAAGGCACTGACTATTCAAAGAGCCTCTGAGTTATACAAAGAGCCTCTGTCTTTTCATTGGTCTAAAATCTAAGAGAGGCTGTTGCATTGGTGGAGCAGTTTTATAAGGACAGTACTCCATACTGGACAGTACTCACCATACCCACCATACAAGGACAGTACTCAATTGTACATGAAAGTAAAAATCCCACAGGGCATCATTCATCTCTGTGATTACCTATCCATCATTCCATCCTGGATGTCGATTGCCTATCTCAAACTCAACCGCTTCAAGACTGAATTTGTCCTCATTGTCCACCCCCCCCCCCCCGGCTAAAAAACAACTTTTCCAACAATGGCTTAATGATATGTACATAGAAGGATATCATCTGAAACTCTCATATTCAGAAAACTCTCCTTAGTCTTTACCCTTGAAAGTAGCTTGCCCTTCCAGATAACACATAGCCAAGATGGCCCAAATGGCCTGACTCAAATTATTCACCCTTCACAAAATCAAATGCTTTATCTACCTAGGATTTACAGACTTATTATGGACTATTGCGCAGGACCTCAAGGTCTCACACATTCATGGGGGAACTCCTTTCCGATGGGGCTCCAACCACTCACTTGGCTCCCCTAAAAGCAGTCCACCACTCTGCTGTATGCCTAACTTTGGGTGCATTGATATTTGACAAGATGACCCCCTGCTATGCAAACTACACTGGCTCCCTCTCCAGGCCTGCATACAGTTCAAGACTGCATGTATAATCTACAAAGCTGTCATGTCCTAATGTCAATCCCATGTCCTCACCCCTAACCCACCGCCGATCCCAAACAATGTACCTCCTGCCCACCTACAATCCTTCCTGTTCACTCCCATCTCAAGCCTGACTTGGCAAAGGTTATTTATTTACTTATATATTACATTTGTTACTCGCCCAGACCATTAGGTCTGATCGAGTAACAAATGGCCTTAAGCCTCAACCGCTCACTGTGTAAAGGAGATACATGCTCTCTGACCATGATTAAACAGTGCCTGGACCCACTAATCCCCTTCATCACTGCCGTTGTCAGTGCCTCCTTCTCCTCCAACACTGCCCCATCTTGCCTCCCAGAATCTTGTATCATCCATCTGTTGAATAACCCTTGACTGGATCCAACAATGCACACCAACTTTCAACCCATCACTACCACCCCTTTCTTACTGAAAATTCTAGACAGTACTGCCTACAGGCAAATCCAGGACTTCCTAGAAAACTATTCATCCTTAGACCCTGCCAATCAGGCATCCACCCAGGTAACAGAACAGAGACCACTCCCCTTGACCTAAAGAACCAATTGGACGAGGCTAATGACGCAGGAAAACTCTCACTCTTGATGTTACTTGGCCTATCCGCCAAATTCCACGTGGTCGACCACAAGATCCTCTGCACACTTCTCACTTCAGGCTGCTAACTGGGTTGTCTCATTCCTGGAAAACAGAACAACACAAGACTTCACTGGTGAAGCCTCAGCACCATGCACCCGTATGCCCTGTGGTGTTCTACAAGGCTACGGGGTCTCCCCAACTCCATACAACATTTACACAAAACCACTCCTTGACCGCCTCGACTCCCTGGGTATTCCATTCACCAACTATGTGTACGATCCTCAGATACTTATCTCCCTGACAGGTACCTACGCAAGGACTGCACTACTGTGAAGGCCAACTACGAAACTATCCAGACCTGGATGGCCCAACACAGCCTTTATCTAATGACGACAAGACCAAGCTTCTTCTGATTGCCCACCCCCACCCGCCCCGTAAACCTTAACTCTGCTTCCCGACTCTTCACCATAGACAGCCCCAAAATTCCCATCTCTGACCCAGTGAAAACACTGGGCGTCTATCACTTAACAGGACTTGCCAAATCAACAATATCGCCTGTTCAACAGACTACCCAATAGAATTCGTACCGGCCAGCAGGCCTTTTTTATACACCACCAACCGCCTAACTGCCTGTGCTCTTGTAATGTCCAAGTTAGACTACTGCAACACCCTACTTTGCGGCATCTCAGTCAAAAAACCTGAACAAGCTTTAGGTCATTTGGACTTGGAGCAAATTCGACCACATAGCCGAGGTAAAACGTTTAGTTGACTGGCTTCCAATCCGGGAAAGGATTACATTGGCGTGGCTGGGTTTCAGTCTGGCAAGGATTGAAGGGAAATGTATTCGCCACGACGCAGGCGCTGCCCTAGACCACCTGGCCGCTCTTCAAAAATGTGAGTCCTAATCCCACCAGGCTTTCATACTTGATCAGCCAAAGTCTTACATGATATAACTTCATTAGCGCATATTGTCAAGATTTATTCTGGTGGTTCGCCTCCAAACGCTTCCTACTCTAGAACATATGGGGGTATGGACGGGCTTACCTAGATGCGAAAGATTATGCATATTATGCTCTTGCCAGGTGGAAACAGCACGCCACATTTTGATTTGGTGTGGCACACTAAGTATTGAATACAACAGGGCTATAGTGAAGTTTGCTCATTCTCCTCGGATCAATTTTGGGGTGCAATATTTGATGCACAATCTTTGGTGACCACTGCGGCAGCATTTTACGTATGTCACTGGGCTGCCAAGAAAGTGGCCTTGGAGTGGTGACCCCCCTGATTGTTGTGTGATAATTCATTTTTATGTTTTTTCCTTCCTTCTAATTTTGATGATCTTCCAATGATATTTGAATTATTTTTTTTTTCAATTATATTTTAATAATGATTTCTTATACTGTATCTTTTAAATTATGGAATAATCACCATTAGTGTAAAAGGTACTAATTGTATCGAAATGTACTCAATAAAAAAAAAGAAAGGATTACATTTAAGATTCTCACGCTCGCACATCGCTGTCTGGCAAACAAAGCTCCCACCTACCTCATCCAGAGGATCAAAAAGTAGTGATCTACCAGACCATTCAGATCCTCCAGCAGCCAACGTTTACTCACCACCAGGTGGAGATGGAAACAAGCTGGTAGCTCCTGTTTCCCAGCTGTTGTTGCCAATCTCTGGGACAACCTCTCGATTCAACTGCGGGCGGATACGTCCTGACAACACTTCAGACAAAAATCTTGGACTTACCTGTTTACATAACTTACTTATGTATGCCTAGAAATAACTGTGCAACATAACTAGTGCCCAGATGCCTGAGGGCTTGGTGCGCTGCTATAAATGTGAAAATAAATAAATGAATGAGTAGCACACCAGAGTAGCGAGTGGCTAAGCTCCACATATCTGGAGGCACACCCTCTTCACGCAGCAAAACAACCAACCGGCTTTAATCACGCCCGCAACGTGAGGAACTTCAACCATTAATAATCTGTTGCTTGTCATGAGCCCACCCTTTTTTAACTAGATCCTGGTTTTGCTCGGAATGCCCCCACATTTCTCTAATTTCTCAAACCGTGAGCAAGCACTAATACCAATGGGCGTGCAGACGGATGCACAGACCATGACACACAGTACTGCGCTACTGTTAAAGATGCTTACCTAAATGCTGTCTACCCATGCCCTGTATGGTGCTCTGCAGCTGCTGTCCACAAATTAAACAATAAAATGAATATAAAATTCAAAATAAAACAAAATAAAGTTCTCCCTGGCCATTCAAACTTTCATTGTGGCCTCTGTAGGATACGAAAAGGACCTCAGCCACTTTGCTTCAAGACGTTTATTTGGTTTTAGTGGCATAATGTGGCGTGCACAGGGCCCAGGAGTTATACAAAGAGCCTCTGTCTTTTCATTGGTCTAAAGTCTAAGAGTGGCTGTTGCATTGGTGGAGCAGTTTTATATATCATGTAATCTTATTACCATCATGTCCATGTTTCAGTCCCAAATTCTTCATCTCGAGTATTATGTCTACATTCTGATTGTCTTTTTTGAAATAGTACAGATTATAAAATGCAATTAAGCACAATGGTTATTAACTGACATATTTTATGTTTTTTGCCACACTCCAGGTGATTCACCGGTTATTGCTCAAGGCCCTCATCACCTTGACGATGACCTGCATCTCTTATAAACCATTGATGAAGAAGACATGTCATTTTTTGCCTCCCAGGTGGGCAACACAACACCAGAGCTCAAGACATTGTAAAGATGGTCTGGAAACCCCATTTTAAGCAGACATGGTAGGCCGGGAAATCCCAAACTCAATAACAGAAATAGTCATAGTGAAAGGAAACCCGCTTTATTAACAATCCACATAAAGCAGGGGCAGCGTACAAGCATTACAGATCTCGCATCACTCTCAAAGTTTCTCATGTGAAACAACGGATTATGAGCAAAAAGAAATAACACCTCTGACTTCATACTACAATCTTAGTTACAAAAACCTATGGGGTATGGTGATTGGTTAAGGGAATTGTATACATATAAAATATATAGGCGTTTGTCTTTTCATTTGTTATGACCTTTCTGATGGCTCCACCTGAGAACACCTCTAAATTGATAATGTTGCATACATGTCATCTCTTTATTACTTGATAGGTCAATGCAACATGTACTGGGCGGCACAGCATGGGGACATTTTATTGATTGCACCTTACTTACTAATCTTGAGAAATTGACAGGTCATCATCACATTCACCAAAACGTGAGAAGGTGAGAGAATCCCAGGAACTGCTTGCCTTTCAATTAAATGAAACGCTATCCCTTAATCCTAGGCCATGAGCCAGGCTGACTTCTTTGTAGTTGACCTTGCTCAGTGCCACATTTCTGAGAATATTTGAGGGGTTGAAGCAGGTGCTTGTCTATGTCTGGGACTAATTAATAGACAGTGTTCTTGAGTTATGGATCCGTTGTGAGAAGATCATGTTCTGAATTATTTCACCCTGCATTTATTGAGATTTTAGCTAATATCGGCAAGAGCATTATTACTTTGCTACCAGTAAGGACCTAGTCAATCCATTACTTATAGAGTTTTGAGCTCATAATTATCTTGCACCTGACTTTCAAAGGATGGTTGTTCTTAGAGAACTATGGCTATTATCATGAGAATTATCTCAAGAATTGCATCGGGAGGATAGCTCAAAGGCAATGTGCTCGCTTTGGAAGCAAGACGACACAGATCACCACAGGTTTGATCCCCGGGTCCGCACTTAGAAAGCTCTGTGTAGTAAGTGCATTATAAATAACCTATCATCGTATTATCTATTTTCATCCTGAACCATCACTCCCTAATGTCTCTGTAACCTTGGCAGGGTCTGCGCAGCTACCGTCTTTTCTCTGGACGGATCTGGATTTCGGTAAATTCAGCAGTTTGAGCTTCCATGAAGCCTCGAGGCCTTAACTCATTTTAATGCCTGCTGTGACTTCCATTACAGAAAAGATGGATACCTTTTAATATTGCATTTCTATGTTAGCAACCATATTGTTCATGTTGCATTTCAATTTATACATTGATTATGTTATGTTTTTCATGTCTTTATGGATGCAAGATATATTCTATATGTATAAATGCACGTTTAACCTAGTCTCTGTGTTTCTTCATGGTGAATGCATATTTGCTTCATGTCTATTGCATGTGCATATGTCAGTTAACAGTAAGTTTGGTTAGTCTCGCCATCTTTAGTTACATCAAGTCAATTTCTTCTTGCGTATGTACAAGCTGATTGGATGGTGAAAAACATGAGATGCATCATATTTTTTGTAACGGTCGCTATGTTGGATCTGCAGACAGACGCCGGTGTCTGCGGATAGCGTGGTGGGGAAAAAGTCTGGAATACAAATTTGGGGTTATTTGGTGGCCGAAAGAGGGCCTGGAAATGGTGGGGGAGTGGAATATAGTTGAAATGCAGCTGTTTTTTATCGGTGAAAGAAAGTGGGCGCAGGTGCCGCAGAGTCCGCGGACACCGCAGTGATCCGCGGACAATGGTGTCAACGAGCAGTTTGGAAAACCCTTTGGGGTTATTTGATGGCTAAAAGAGGGCCTGGAAAGGGTGGGGCAGTGGAATAAAGATGATATTTGTATAGGTGAAAAAATGGTGTGCCGAGTGCACAGTCAGTTTTGGTGTCCGCAGACATCATTTTGATTGCTGGGGTTTCAGGGCGTGTTTTTTTATTTGAAGGTGCATTTTAATTACTTGTTATATGGTGTAATTGTATTATGACGGTTGTGGCCAGTGTCTAGATTCTTGGGAGCACGGCCTACAGTCATGGCCCCAAGAATATGGCCACTGGCTCCAAACATTATAGTAGTATGGGTATAGTTATTATAGGTATTGTAGGGAGAGTATACCATATTTGTAATATGGTCGAATGATATAATTGAAGTATATATTATAGTAGAACAATTGAGGATAGTTATCTTGAATGTGTCCTCCACCTTTTATACGATCAATGATGGTATCATGTGAGGAATTTGTCCATCCACACGGTGGGTGTGTTCTTGCAGTGGCTTTTTTAAAAATCTTGTAATGAAATGGAATGTTGGAAGATTAACCTCTGGAAAATGTGTGGGGCTAATCTGCACACATTATCCTATGCTCGCCGCAAAACAAACACATAGTCACATATACAGTCCTCCTGTCATGTTCAGCTGGAATGGAGAACCACAGGTACATCAAAGCATCTCAAGAAGGGGGAAGGCAAAACCTTCTTCCTGCAGCGGCCAGCCTCATTAACTGAAAAAGGCTCCATGGATCTGCACTATCTTTCGTCTTCCCTGCTAATGGTGGTGCATACTGATGAGAGTTCATTGAAGCAGGTCTGTGAGAGGGATGGTCGCAGAGCTGACAAAGGGGACAAGAAACCCAACACCTTTTTGATATGCATCTGTGTCAGCCTGAAGCCAGCTCCCACCCCTTATTATCAAGGGCAGTGAAGTGGCAAGTCTGGGACAACTGTTTACATTAGGCAACTGCCGCAGGGGGACCACCTTTCAGAGGGTAGAAGCATGTGATTCGATGGAAACGGAACATCTGTTCTTGCCACAACTTCAAGGGAGACCTGTGCTTTGATCACGAACCACAGAGAGCTCAATTAACCAGAGAGACTCTTTGATCCACAGCAGACAGGAAGATGGGTGGGACTTAGTAGTACATGTTTTTACCCCTTTCACTTTTCTGTTGCAAAGCACTCTGGTTAGGACCTCATGCATAACAGACGGTTGTGGGTGAGGACTGATTCATTAAGGTAGGTTTAGTCTGCACCAATCACTAAGGCCCATTTGGCTTTAAAAGAGGACTGAGCACCTCTCTTAGCAGACGACTGAAAGGAGTAAGAAGAAGGGCTTATTTGAACACTGGCTGAATATACAGTCTGCCTTACAGCTTCCGCCAGTGAAGGAGGGACAGGTTTCCCAAGAGGGAACCAAGATCACTCCTCTAAACATTTCCCAGGTAACAGAGGCAGATACCGAACTCAGAGGACCCATCCAGCAGATCCAGAACTGGTACCCAGGAAGCACACAGAGTGCCATGCTAAGTTGTGCCAGCAAGCTTCCTAGGTTAGAAGTGCCATGACAAGCCTTAAAGGATGACACAAGCCCAGCGATGAGGCTTGGTGGAGTGCCATGACAAGCATCAACCAGTATTAATCTTTTAAGGACATTTTCGAGGCAGTCAGGCCCTTGAACTGCGACCGGTCGCACCACTGACTGTTGTCACGCTGCAGACATTAAAGCCACCTGAGATGCCTCAATCAGCATTCCAGATCCACTAACCAGCACAGAAACAACAAATCTTGAGCCCGAGCCACCTTGTAAGCCAGTTTTCAACTGTCCGTCCAGCCTCGTTTGCCCAACTGCCTGCCGCCTGATACCCGCAGCTGTCTCCCATCTTGAACTCTGTTGCAGGAGCTGAAAAGTGTCCAGGAACTGATTTGACATTGTGACACTGTCGATCATCAAGATCATCGCAAGTACGAGGTACATTGTGGTTCTGTGCCCCTGGAAGTTTATTTCTCACATAGCCTCATTAAACGGTTACATGATACCTTTAGCATCATGGACTGGGCACTGGATTGGCTGACCTGTATTCCTTACTAACTGCCCGTTCTACTGTACCACCTAACTCTCTTCTTGCAGCCTACCCAACGGTTCTATCCTATACTTCTCATTCTTCAATATCTATTCCATCCCTCTGGCTCACATGATGTCCTTTTCTTTTTGTCATTGTCAGTGTTATGTTAATGACACACAGCTTTCCCAATACATTCATCTACTAATTTCTTCTCCTTATTTCTTATCCCCGATTGTCTGACAGCTATCCAGGCAATGTGTGCAGATAACAATCTGTGTCTCAATGCCAGTAAGATGGACATCCTTTTTATTGTAACACTTGTGCCCTGTTTTCCTCCTATCCTCTGGCCACCCTCTTTGGGCCCTCAACTCTCACCATCCTGTGAGGCCAAAAACTTAGGGCTTATCTTTAAGTCCTCTCTGTCCTTTGCTTCTTGCATTTTGGAGCGTGTGAAGAAGGCCCACTTTCAGCTTCACCTTTGTACAGGCATTCTACTGTTCCTCACCTTCCCCTAGAAGCTAAACGTCTATAGAACCCTGGTCCTCTGTAGGGTGAACTACTGCAACAGCCTCTTCCTCAAACTCCCCCTTCATTGTGTGTGCCCCCTTCGGCTAATTCAGTATAGGGCTGCAAAACTTATCTTTGCCCTCAAGCAGAGATGCTTTTATGGGATGGCAAAAGGGGCACTTGCCCAGGGCCCCCACATTGGAGCCCCTCCCCCCACAATGCTGCCTGATCTAAAGATGTAGGATTCCATTGGTCACCAGACTTAAATAGCACATGTCAGGATATTTTATGGCATGCTGCCGGGGTTCTAAACCCTTTGCCTGTCTGATTTGACAAGTATATTCTACCTTGATGAATTCATCATGTAATGCCTTCTGTGTTCACTGTGGTATACATACATTGTGTGTTCCTAACAGAGCGTTCTTTCCTTGCAATGGGAAGTATGTTGATCATGTGCAATATCTAAAGTTGCACATTGATAACTTGATCACCACAATCATTTAGTAGTAAGCTCAGTGTGTTAAGCACTCATTGCAGAGATGTGTGTTCCTATGCAAGATTAGAAGGGTACATTCCAGCCAGGCTGGCTGTGCCTTTCCTATGTTAGAAGTTTATAAACCTGCCTCCATATGTACCTGGTTTTATAGCACAAAAGGTGCCATTATCAGCAATTTACCTGCACCAGATAGGGGTTGCTATAAAAACATATCATCTGTATGGTGAAGGTCTAGACATTGGTTTGTTCAGATTGGGTGTTGTAAAACCTGGGCAATCACCTCCATGATGAGCAAAAACTGTTATTCCAAGAGGTAAATAAGTATCCAAATTCAATACAGTGGAACAAAAGCGTGTATGCGTGTATCCCAGCTTTGTCAACAGACGACACAGTGATCCTGGTCAAATCATCTAATATCTCTTACATTACTGTGTTGTCTTCTGTGAGGTTTGCCTTTGTGCATGCAGTCGTATTGTTTAGCCCATTGTTTGATCTTTCTTCTTATGTAGGGCATTTGACTGGAAGGGATGGTAGACAGAAGAGAGCAGACCAGATGTTGCAGGCCTCGGGCAGCCATATTTTAAGGTCTGCTCGTTTGACACAAAAAAAGGTGTGCTTTTTTTAAAATAAAAGTCAAAGGTTTTTATGGTAGTTTATAAATGGCAATGTCACAAGCCATTGTTTTGGAAGTATTTAAAGCTTTAACATATGAAAGGAAAAAATATGTTAAATAATATCGATTGGTATGCTGTTACCTATGTACTTCCCTTGATGATGGAGAGAATTAATCTAGAATCATTCCCATTTTGCATAACACCCTTCTATAATATTTTAGTTTTTAAACGGTCATGTTTATTAATGTGATTTGTGTACTTTCCAAGTCAATTTTATAAAATTAGACTATATTATGTCATTATAAGAACTAGAAAAGAAAGTGTTCAAATGCAGAAATTGCAGAGTTGGCACACATCCACCCCTTAACCAATGTGGGACCCTGGGCATCTCATTTAATCTTGTATTGCCTAACCTCGCAAAATTGCCACTCCCTAATCCTTTCAAAATTGTGAGCCCTTCAGAGTGATTTCCTTCTCATGGTATGCTTTTCATAAAACCTCATTCATGCTTTCACTATGGTGTTGCTTCCAATGGAATAGTGAGCATTGATATATTGCAAACTACAGGCACTTTTTCTCTTTGATCTCTAATGGCAACACTATTTGAAAACCATATCCCACTTCTTATCTCAGCCTCCCGGGTAGCTTCTAATCTGCATCCACTATCAATGCTATGGTATGTGTAGCTTTCTCCTTCCTTCCATTTTGACACCTCTGTCCATGCTTGAGCCCTTTTGCATTCTGTGAGGCAGCTACTGTGAGTCCTCTGTCTATTCTGGATTACATGTTCCTTTTACATACATCCCTGGATTAATACTACATGCCACATACCCTCCTGGATGCTATTGATAACAAGTATTCTGTATCTATACTAGGACAGAAGTAACCTCTTCGTAGACTGCTAATGCTGACCTTCATATGCTACTTGTTTATCATTCTGATTAGAGCACGAATGAAGGGGGTACGGGGACATAAAGGGAGTAAACATGCTTATTTTGAATGCTGCGAGGCAGCATATCAACCTATTGGTTGTGATTGCGACGAGGGGGTCGGGGGTCTGACCAGATATTCTGGATCACTTAATTCCTTTAGTTTGGTGGAGGGGGGCCTCAAAGATGTCCGTGCCCAGGGCCCCAAAATTGGTTAACGTGGCACTGGCCTCAAGCCCAGTTGCAGCCCTAAAATGTGTACATTTGCACATGGTGGTTGTAAGGATGAAAAACAAGATACTCTGTATCATTGAGAAGGCTTTCTGGGGCCTGGGAAATACGCTATCTTCAACATTGTTTACCTAAATGCTTCCCTGCTAGAGTCCTCTGCTCCTCTAACTCGAATTCTCTGCTTGTGAAACGCTATTCGAAACAGAAAGCAGGAGGCATGTCTCTCGCTTCGGCCAGTGCCTCTCTTTCAAACAGCCTGCTGCTCCTTTTATACTTCCTTAAGTTCTGGACACTTTTGCAAACTCTATTTTTCTTTTCCTGTTTGACGTAATCCCATCCCTGTGTATCTATAGGAGCACTGTGTAACATTTTCTGGGATAAACAAGGGAAATGTAGATGCAAGAGACTTCTGGGAAGATTGTTAAGTGGTAGTTGGTGTGTTGAAGTTTAATATGTTGATAGGGTCATATGTAGAGGTTATGGAAGTGATTGGTGCATAGATGTGTGACTCTTTGAAAGCATGCATTGAGGGAATGTTACAAACATACCAGTACAAAGGGTAGAAGGGCTGTGCTGTGCAATGGTGTGCACGTTCAATCTGGGTTTTTTAATAATGCATGGCCTGCAAAGGGTACTGCGGAGATCGTGGATGGTGATGAAGGTCCATGGATTATGATGCTTATTGCATGCTATAGAAAAGTAAATTGTTTTTGTGCATTTTTCTCATATTCTAGTATACAATTGTCCATTATTACCATTAGCATAGTATAAAATGCAAATGGAAATGTTGGAGATACAATTGTCCATTATTACCATTACCATAGTATAAAATGCAAATGGAAATGTTGGAGAATCTTTTTGAGTCTACTTTACTGAAAAATATAAAGTAGATGGAGTCTACACGCTTATGTTTTTAACTTATTTTTTAAAACTGTGAAAGGTGATTCTTAAAGGAACCTTTTTAATTGTTTTTTTGATTTTGTATTGTTTTTCTTTTTTGTAGGAGAGGTGAGGAAGTAAGGTGGGGAGGAAAATGTGGGAAGGTACACAAATCACAGATATAGAGTTGCAGGTGGACAGGGGAAGATGTTGGGTGTGTGTTACATCTAAGGTAGAGGGCAGTGTTTCTCATACTCCTTAATTAAAACCTTGAAAGCACTTTGAAACTGCTCATCCCTACAGAGTGGTGTGTTGCAGTACATACAGAGTACTGTTGTCTTGCAACGATATGGATAAACAGCCTCTTTTATTGCTTGCAAGGTAGGTGGTGGGATTTTCTGCAGCACAGGAGTAGCATGTGTGCTGGTAGTATTGGTTGAGAAAGATGAGGGAACGGAAGACAGCATAATTATTCTTGAGAAAGGAACAGCCTTCCTGAAGGCATCCCAGTGGTTGGATTTGGTGTGGCAGCACATGGAGGTGGTTCCATAGGAGTGCTTCCCAGATTGTCCATGACTGGGTACAAGGTTGCACTCAGTGCCTTTCACCTTGGTAGCCCTAGCCTTTGGTACACCCCTAATGGTGGTAAACAACCACCACATCCATGATTTTACCTCATCTTCCAGGTCCTCTTGATTGTTTTCTGCATCATTGTGCTTTTCCATTGTCCAGGCCCTCCAACTGGTGGTGGTGGTGGTGGCGGCATTGATGGCTCTTCCGGGGAGGAGGGATGGCAATGGCTCATACTATTTTTGAAGATAAACAGCAGTTGTGCTAATATTCTTCCAAGCATGTGCTTTCTCCTGGATTGCAAATGGATAATAGGCCGAGGAGCTGTGCAAGGGTGTATGCTCAGCTTGAAACTTCCATGATCAGCTGGAAAGGATGGACCTGTTCGCGAAGCTCCGACCTGTTCACGAAAACGTCCTCATGCCGCACGCACATCTGGTCAAGTGACACTGCCTGGAAAGTATACATTGAAAAAGTTGCAGAAAGTTAATACAATTGTTTAAAATGTTGCTGGGAGGTGGGCAAAAGCACAGTTTTAAGTTCAAACTTTCCACATTGGCTGAAATGGTGCTATATTAGGGGTCAGTATGATATTAGATATTATAAAGTTGTAGCAAATCACTGGTACCCATGAAATTCAGTGAAAATACTTTGTTAAAGGGACGTATGGTTTAGATATACTAATAAAAACCTATGAAATTGAATTAAAAAACTTTGTTAAAGGGACATTATGGTTAGAAGTAAAACCGAAAACCCCCCAGAAATTCACCAGTTATGGTAAGCTAACCAACCATAAATCGCGGCACCAGCGCGCACTGCTAAGACTAACACCCAGGACATCAAAGATGACATCACAAATGTCATTGATCACATCATCTCGCTATCTCTCTCTCCCACCCTTTCAATCTCTATGTCTCCCATTCTTACTTTTTCTTGTCACTCTTTATGTCTCACCTTCTGTCTCTCTCTGCCCACTCTTTGTGCCTCTCTCTCTCTCTCTCCCTCTCTCTCTCTCTCTCTCTCTAGAGACTAGAAGGCCTGGCTACCGGCGTCAACAATTTCATGTGTTAATTATTAGTATTTCTTAACAAATGTGGGGCTTAGCAACACTACCAACAAATCAGTGGCCCACATGCAAAAATATACAATGCATTGATGCTCCCAGAAGAAAATTATAACTGGATTTAATCTGAGGTCAACCATTTCGAGAATGAAGGATATTTTTGCAAGACCAAATGGTGTTTATTCTCGGCAAAAGAACCTATTGACAAAAAAGAAAACATATAATTGTATTAACATTTTAAACTCACAATATTTCGATGTTCATGTCTAATGATCACTTTCACTATATATTGTAGTCTTAATAAGAATTTCACAGTTGTCTTAATGAGCAATTCATATAATCAAACCTAGAAAAACAAAAAAAGTATTGCCCAACAAAAGAATATCATTCCCAGATAAACAGTTTGCTACACTCCAAACAATTTTTTGGAAAGAAAAAGAAAACAAGAAAAAGAGGAAAGGGCCAATAGCACAAATGTGGGTTCCTGACTGCTTTGCATTAAGCTAAAGAGCATTTTGCAAACATAAGACTGTCCCCAAATGTTTTTATTTTACAAATATATTTGTAGAAATAGAGTTGTATTCCTAAAACACCAAGTGCATAATGTTCATTGGGTTGCACATTTCACAACACTCACTCTAACATTTAAGTCTTTGCAACCTTGAACCATCCATACAATTCAAATCATAAAATGAGTGTGCCTTTTGCGACTTAATTGAGGTCTGAGAACAGTCTTGCTTTTTGTATCTGCTGAACCTCTTGGGACCTCACAACAGAATGGAAGAGGAGAAACTCAGGGTAGCTTGGCTGTGCATGGCATTTAAAATGCATCGTCCCCAATTACCAATTTTGTCCAGTTAGCTACAAGGTTTGCTGAGCAGCGTGCAGGTAACAGTAAATGGTCCTTCTATTAAAGATGAGCAATAAATGCACAAATTACAGCAAGTTAATGAAACTGAAAAAAGTGTGAATATTTGCAACAAAGATTGCATTGATGGAAGATTGTGTGGATGGAAATGTGCAGCTCTCCTGCATTGCCTGCAGGGGTGTCCTGCTCCATCTCCTGGCATTGTTAATCCTTGTAACTCTTTGCACATCTGTCCCATGTGTGCAATTAAAAGGTTGGGTTATTGGATTTCAGAATCCTGCAAAAAATATCTCCATGGATCCCAAATCCATCCCATATCCTAGAAAACATTCATCCTGTGCCCGTCCTCAGCCACAATGCACTGCACCCGCACTGATCAGCTGTTCTCAGTGGTCAGAGACATTCCAAGATCAAAAGAGCTCTGCTCTGGCTTGTCATTTTTGTTTTGAAACGTGACTATCTGCTCTCTATTCTTTCGACACTGTCAATCGCACTACCCTGATCAACCAATTCTGTGAGAACCTGGCATGGCTGACCTCCTTCCTGCTGGTCCAACCCTCCCAGGTCCAACTTGGGTCCTTTCTCTCCACCACATCTCTTTCCACATAAGGTGCTCCCCAGGGCTCTATCCTCTCCCTGTGGCTCTCCAATGTTAATCTGGCCCCTTTGGGCCACCTTATCTCTACCTTCTCTTCTAACTTTCAGTGTTATGTGGATGACACTCAGCGCTCTTTCAGGCTTCCTTCAGCCGCCTCATCTCCCTCGCTCATTCCTGTCTAGTCGCGATCCAGGAATGGTGCCTCCAATGATATCTGCTTTAAAGCTAGAAAGAAGGAGATCCTTCTCATTGGGACCCCGCTCCCGCTTTCCATCTCTCACTCTTTCCGTCCTCCTTGGGCCCTCTAGCCTCGCCATCCTGTGAGGCAAAGATCCTTGGTGTCATCTTCGACTCCACTCTCTCCTTCTCTCCTCACATCATGGACCTTGTTAAAAAGGCCCACTTCCAGCTGCACCTCCTCAGAAGTATTTTACCTTTTCTCACTTTGCCATGGAAGCTCACTGTCTCCAGAGCCCTGGTTCTCTCCAAGCTAGACTGCTGCAATAGCCTCTTTCTCTATCTACCTGCCTCTACTCTCATCCCCTTCAAATAATTCAGAACAGGACTTCACAACGTATCCTTGGCCTCAAACCCAGGGACCGTATTTCTCCAGCAATGAAATCTCTACACTGGCTCCCTGTGGGTTGCAGGGATCAAGTTTAAGACCCTCTACTTCATTCACAAGGCATTGTGAGGCCAGGGCCCATGCTACATCCAACTCTTTCTGCTGAAATACCTTCCTTGTAGAGCCCTTCGCTCTGCTACCTCCAACTCTCTGAGGGTCAGACGCTTCTCCAGGCATAGAGTGAGGGGTAGATCTCTCTCTGCTGCAGGTACCTCCCTTTGGAAGGGCTTCACTGCCCCTCTCAGACTTGAGGCGGAACACTTGAAATTCAGGAAGCAGCTCAGGACCCTCCTTTTTTCCTCTGCCTTCTCTCTCTCGCTCCCTTGAAAACTCTTCTGCCTGATGTGCCAACTGGTTGCCTGGTACCCTCAGTGTGTCACCAGGTACCAAGCTTCTCCTTGACCAGTTTTCCTTGTACTGCCTCTTGACCTACAGTGTACCTACGGCTGTAAGATGTAACCCCTACATCCCCCCTGCCTCCTAGCACTTACCTAGAGCAATGCCGCCCTGGCTGCACTTACTCAGAGCCAGCTGTTCTGCCTGCACTTCCTCTTCTCCTCTCGCTTGCACTTCCCTCTCTCACTTCCCTTTCCCTCTCACTTGCACTTCCCCTCTCCCTTTCCCGTGCACTTCTTGTTGTCGCACTTGCACACCCAAATGACACAAGGCCTAGTAGGATCGTTTGTCTTGTCTTATCTTCCTTGACTTGTGATGCCTAGAAACATTTGTGTACAGGCGCGATATAAATGCCATTTCATATCATACCTTAAGCACAGAAAGGTGCAGTTAAGGTTAGATGTCTGCAGATAGAGCAACAGTGAGTGACTACAAGCAGCTATTGTCTCTTAATAGGTGCGAATGGCAGGGATGCATAAAGATGCCGTGTGCGACCATGGCTACAAATGGGTGCTTTTCCTTGCCCTGTGTTTCTTTCTAGTTCAAGGGACATTTGCGGTCCACTAAGCTAATCTGCATGCTGGTAATTGCAGGCTTTCGTTCAGGGTGTGGGAAATAAAACAAGACTCATGATATTTGTGCTCAACTGTGTTGCCAGGTTAGTTTATTAAGTTGTTTTTGCCCATGTCAAGTAATTGCTGTTATTTTAGCACTGTTTAATTTACACATTACACTTTTTACAGGCCTGTCTCGTTGCTGTCATGACTTCACCTGTAACCATTTCCTATCACACCCCACCCCTCCCATCTCATGGAGTCCCTGAGTAATGGTTTTCCATTGCCAGCACTCCACGAAAGGCACAGAGATATGTAATTTACACCTAAACTACTAACAGGACATGTGTGTGGCTTTGTGCAGATCAGAACACATATATTGATAGTGAGGTACTCACATAGCCCTTTTGCCAAAGAGCTTTACATATTTATTTATTTATTCATTTATTTGTATTTGTTGAGCGCACATCAGCCCGGAGGCATTGTGGCGCATGTTATAGAGAGTGATCAAAACTTAGTTACACATGAAAAAACACATACAGGCATGATTATTGTACAATTGCATAGGACAGTTTGTAAAGCATGTAGTGGCGAGCGTTTTAGTTAAAGAGGGTAGTTTTAAGGATTTTCTAAAGGCAGGGAGAGAGGTTTCTGCTCTGAGGGCAGTGGGGAGGACATTCCAGAGCTTTGGGACTAAATATGGGAACCCTGTCGCACCTGCTTTTACCTTGTTGATTTACGGTATAGTGAGTTGGTTGGTGTAGCATAATCTGGGAGGCCTAGTAGAGATGGATCTATGGAGTGTGTCTGAAAGATAGGGCGGAGCTGTGCGGTGGATGCATTTATGCGTGGTCGTGAGATTCTTGAATGTGATGCGTTCTTTAACTGGGAGCCAGTGAGCGGACTGTCTTGCTTGTGAGATTTGGTCTTTCTTTGGAATGCTTCAGGCTGCTCTTAGTGAATTATTTTGGGTGATTTGAAGTCTGTTTACGTTTTTTAAGGAGGTGCCGGCTCAGAGCGCGTTACAGTAGTCAAACTTTGCACCTATGGTAGCTCTGGCTATTGAGAGACAATTTTCCTTAGTTAACAATGCTTTAATGGTGAATTTAGTACTTAAGGCAGAGGCAGAGACAATATCGCTGACTTGCTTGTTCATGGACAGTGTAGCATTAATGTGGACCCCTAGATTTGAGTTTTGACTGATGATAGGACTGGGATGATGCAGTTGTCAATGTTGAAGTTGGAGTAAAGACAGTCTAGCTTGGCTAGAGTGGACTTTTGGCCAAGAATAAGAATCTCAGTCTTGCCCCCATTGAGGCATAGGCCATTAGAGGCCATCCAAGCTTGGATGGTGGAGTAGATTTGCCTTAGTGCTGTGGCGTCTTGGTGATAGGAGCCTGTTAAGGGAAGGAGCACCTGGGTATTGTCAGCATAATTTGTATATGCGATCCCAAGTGCATCAAGTTTATCAAAAAGAGGCTTTGTGAAGAGACACTACAGCGTAGGAGCAGTATAGGATCCCTGTGGGACACCACAGTGTATGATGGTGGGGGCTGCGTTAGCTGTGTTTGAGAAGACTTTCATAGCTCTTCCTTCTAGGAATGCAGTGATCTAGGAAGCAGCTTGGTCGGAAAAGTGTGCTGAGTGTGTGAGGTGTGCGGTGAGGGTTTCATGGTTAACAAGATTAAACACTGCTGAAAGGTCTAGGAGGAGAAGGAGTGCGGGCTTCCCATTGACCAAGATTTGAGTAATTTTATTTTTTAGATCCAACAGCACTGTTTCAGTTCCGTGCCCTTTGCGGAAGCCCGACTGTCTATTTCCTAGGATAGTGTTGGCTTCTAGGTGTAGTTGGATCTGGCTGTGAGCTGCCTTGTCTAATATTTTGAGCAGGAGTGGGACGGTTGTTATAGGCCGGTAGTTGTTGGGCTGTGCGGGGTCTAGTGTTGGCTTTTTTAAAAGGAGGTGCACCCAAGCCTCTTTAAGGCTGTCAGGGACGATGCTGTCTTAAAGGAGGCATTGATGAAGGCGGTAATGAGTTGGGCAAGTGGCTCGGTGCAACCTTGATGATCTTAGGGGGGCATATATCCTCTTTGCATTGTGATGGATTCAAGTCTTTCAGTATGACTTTGACTTCTGTTTCTGAGATGCCATTAAAGGGGAATTTATGGGAAGTTGATAGTTTTGTTGGTGTTTGCTGGTTAAGTTTCAGTAAGGCGTTGTGATGGTCAAGGATTTTGTTTTGTAGAAAGTCTATTTTTTTTTAGCATGGCGGCTTGTATGCTTTTGCACCATGCTTTATCTTTAACGATCTCGTCTGTGCAGATAGGAGATTTTGTGAGTTCCTTAAAGATGGTAAAGAGCTCTTTGGATTGAGAGTTGGCGTTGGATATTCTGCGATTATATGCTTGAGTTTTGGCATTGAAAACGGCATCTTTGTATTTTTTGGCAATAGTTTTGAACAGTTCTTTGGTGGTGTTGCAAGGGTAGCCCTGCCAATTCTTTTGTGCCTGTCGTTTGTTATTGCCTAGTGTTTGGAGGTCTTCTGTGAACCAAGGATTTGAGTGGAATTACTTTTTTTCTTTTTTTTCTTCTAGCGGGGCAATGGAGTTGACTGTGTGAGTGAGGTTGTCCTTGAAAATATCTACTAGGATGTTTGGGTCTTGCGAGAAGGGCAGTGCTAAGCGTGGGATGTCAAGATAGGGTCATAGGTTGTCCGAGGTAAACTTTTTAGAGCTTCTTGCTAGTGTGGCAGGTTTATGTGTAGTAGTTTTAGAACTTGTAGCAGTAGGGACTGTGAATGGTCTGTCCAGAAGTCCAGGTCTGTGAGGTCCTTGAGAAATGAGATTGCAGCTTTATCATTGGGATCATTGAATCCTAAGTTGAGGTCACCTCGGAGTAGGGTTTTAGTAGTTTTTTAAAATATTATCGCTGAGGTGGTGGGTGATTTGACCTTGGAAGTCTGCCGGGAGTCCTGCAGGCCGGTAAATAACATGTATGTTAATAGTGCTTTTTGGGGAGAGTGACATAGAACATATTTACATCCCATATTAACCAACCAAAGTCATTTCTCATTTATCAACCTTGGAAGGAAGAAAGGCTGAGTTGGGCTATTCGGGATTCGAACCTGCGACCTGCAGATCTCACACGTATTGCAGCAGCGAGCACACAACCCTCTGAGCTATCTTACCCGAGATGAATAGTAATTTAATGTTGCAATTTGACATTCACTTATCCATAAACTATGTGTTAAATTAATTATATACCTTGCAAGAGTACTAATTGGAGAACATCTGCACACTTGCTGCACTCAGTATGGCCACCATTTGAGCTACTACATAGACACCGCTTAGAATCCAGGAATAGACATTGCCCAAGCAGTGCCATGATGGACCAGCCCGAATATGGCAACAGCTGGAAAATAGGACAAGTACACATTCTTACTGCACGTCCCTGGTTGGCATGTCTTTGCTTGTTTAGTATGAGGCCGAGGTGAGGGCAATGTACCCTTGTGTTTGTGGTCACAGATGACACACACATCAGCTGCCAAGTTCAGAAGAGAGTGTGGGGTACCTCTGCTTTCTCTTCTGACTTTTGTTCCCAACCTTCTTAGGATACAACTCTCCCTTTTGCACATTCAATAACCTCAGCCTGTGGGGTGGCTCAGGTTGTATGTTCTCTATGCAGTACTATGCATTCCTGCCATTACTAAAGTTGGCTTTTTCCACTACACGTGTACTGCAATAACCTGATGGTCTAGACAAGAGGACATGGGTTGAAAGCATCTCTGACATATCTGACCAGGGTGCATGTATATTGCATGTGACTGCATGTTATTCAGTGTTATGTTTTATGCAGATAAAGTACAGCAGAGCCCTCAACTGTAGACGGTTGCCCTGGGTTGTTGGTAGACTATTTTAAAATACCCTGTCCCTCCTTTTGCTTTGAAATCCATAGAATACGGCAGATTCCCACGGAAAATGTAGTCCGGTTGTCACATAGTGACTGATATAGCAGCCACCATCTCTGCACCTGAACACACAGAGTCACGTGGTTTTAATGGTGTGATAAACTAGTTATCTCTGTCAGTAACTGAATAGTCACCTAATTTCTAAAGCTCTTGTATTTCCATGTTGGCGCAGTCCTTCCACCACACACTGGTTCGAGGCCTTATCAGTGGCAGTACGCGCTATACACATATCATGTATGTAATGACCAGAATGTTCATTTCCGGACTCTTCCCTGGCAGTGCACACATATTCAGATGTATCAGTAAAGTGCATGCGTCTAATGTTACGCAAAGGTGTGTGGTTTGCACACGCAACCCCACGTGAAATCCAGCGCACACACACATGTGAACTTTCACCCGGAGACATTGCGGCTACTGCTGGAATAGGAGCCCCAGAGATGCTGGGGGCTAGGAAGACTGCTGTGTGTACATTGCTCGGCGGCGGGGAAGAAGGTGTGTGGGGAATGTGCCCAGCCCCCACACGTGCCCCCAGAGATGCGGGGGGCTAGGAAGACTGCTGTGTGTACATTGCTCGGGGGCAGGGAAGAAGGTGTGTGTGGAATGTACTCAGCGCCCACACGTGACCCCCAGAGATGCTGGGGGCTAGGAAGACTGCTGTGTGTACATTGCTCGGGGGCAGGGAAGAAGGTGTGTGTGGAATGTGCCCAGCGCCCACACGTGACCCCCAGAGATGCTGGGAGCTAGGAAGACTGCTGTGTGTCCATTGCTCGGGGGCAGGGAAGAAGTTGTGTGTGTGGAATGTGACCAGCGCCCACACGTGACCCCCAGAGATGCTGGGGGCTAGGAAGACTGCTGTGTGTACATTGCTCGGGGGCAGGGTCGGACTAGGACATGAAATAGGCCCGGACACCCAAACAAAAGTGGCCCACCCCTTGCCTCAAAAAAGTGGCCCACCCCGCTCCTCAAAAAACATGGCCCTCAAACCATCATCTGTGAATCGCGTCAATTCACGACTTTACAGAAAATGCTACATTACAACACAACTCATAAAATAACATAACTTTGCATACAGTTCTCTGACCGAGTCCACAGCTCAGAGGCGCAGGGGTGGCATGAACACAACCTTTCACCCCTTGACAAAACAGGAAGTGGTATCAAATAGCATTGTTCCTAAGTACACTACGAAAAATAGGGTTATGATTTCACTAATGTGATATACATTTCCTACAAGAAAGGATCACCATATGTATCATTCATATCTGTGTGTGTAGATCCATATTGTCAAATTACTGTGAATGTAAGCAGATGCCCAAGACCAAATGATATGTTACTGCATATCACTTATGCTTAAGCTCTTTTTTATACTTTCCTTGCACTTGCACGATCTCAATGTCACCTGGCCTAGTAGGATCGTTATCTCTGTCTCCCCATGACGTGACAGTGGCGAGCAATACAATGCTTGACCATTTTCCAAAGCAATGGGACAACTCTGGATAATATATACACTCTCCTCTTGTCATCATACTTTCTCTTATTCGACCACAGAAAGTCCTATGTTTAAAATGGGAAACACTGCATGCTGGAGGAGGCTGTGGAAGGCAGCTGATCTGTGCATCCGGTCTCGCTGTCCTGCTCCACGCTGTCTTCCATCACGCTGCTCGGAGGCCAAATAGCATAGTCGTTCCCCGAGAGCCTAGTGTATGCACTGGAAGTGACCCAAATAATGTATACATTTTGAGATAATAACGCCGTTCTCCCACTCCCCCCCTCCCCCAACTCCTTGCTGTAATTCCCTGGAAACGGAAATGCGGCTCATCCCATTTTCTAACATGTTTATCCAAAAGGATGCTTAAGGGAGGCACGCTATCTAAACCTATACATGCATTGCAATTCAAACGGGAAAAACCTGCCCCTCTAGGCCTGTGGAAACAACCCGGCAGCGTGGGACCGTACTGCACTGGGCACAACCTTTACAATCCCCAACCCTCCTTTACGAGGAAACACGAGACCGCCATCATCACAACCGCTCTAATTTATATTCCCAAATGCTGCACCTATCCTAAATTCGTGCTTCCAAAGCATCCCGCGTTAAGCAAGTTTACTCTAGTCCTGGCCCATATGAACATATTAGCACCTGGCCCATACCTCTGCGCCTACAATCATTTCGCGTTTGCATAAATAGAGCTAAAAACAGCCCCCCACTTAACAAAGCACTTGAATGAAAGCGGCCAACTGAAATGCTCAAACTGTCTGTAATGTAACTGAATCTGGGGAAATCAATCAGAAATTACAACCATTAAGCACCTTGCATGACCTCCCAGATCCTCGAGTAAAAACACGCTCCCCCACTCACGCAGTCTAATCCTGGCAACGCGTAAAAAACGGCCCATGTTTCCTGGCGGCCATAGAAATGTTTAACAAGTGAATTATAGAGGTTAGCCACGCATGGTACGGCGGCCCTTCCCCCCAGCTGCCCCTCAAAATGTGAATCCCCCTTTGCATCCTATAATCCAAACATTCTAAACATTGCATGGCCCAGAAGGAAATAATCGTCCGTTCCTATGCTCTGGAATAGACGTAGTTATGCATTACAATGCCCATGCAGCACAGTGGCTAACTCTGGGTGCATCATAATTCAAGATTGAAAAAAGCGGTATCCAGCGTGTAAATCAACATCCCTTTCGTTTAAACACAACCACATTAAACATCAACACCCGCCCATGCGGCAGATCGGCCAGCTCAGAGCGCATATATAAAACAATGAAATGATGCCATCGAGCACATAATTCAGCATCCAAATGAAATCTACATATAAAAAACTTCCCCTGTGGCATGTGCACCCCCATTAATCTGCCTGCTTCGCCCAGCGACCGACCGAAAAAAGAACAAAGCAAACCTCTTTTTAGGCCATGGTAGTTCGCCGGCCTATAGATCAAGTATGCCAGCTCCTTGTACTTGCACCACTAACGCAGCCCATGCAGCACGGGGGCCGTCCATGAGCCCTCATCAGACGGGTGCATTCGAAAAAACCTGGTGTGCATCTCACATCCGTTCCCACGGTGCAACCTTAAGTGCTCTGTTGGAACGTATATCACAGAAGCGGATTAAAATACCCGCTCCACCCACTGCTGCAACTCGGCGGAGAGCAGCCAGAGTCTGTAATACAACACACTGGGAGGGAGCAAGCCGGGCTGAGGCAGCCCCGCCCAGCCTGAGGCTTTCTCCCAGTGTTTTGTAACACTGACTGCTGCCTGAGCCATGGTGTCGCGGGCCGCAGCAGTTTTTTCTGCATCTGCAGCGGCCCGGCGGTGACGGGGCTGCAATTGTAAAGGATCTGTAAATTACTTACTTACAGATCCTTTGCAACTTGCGTCCATCCGGCGGTGGCGAGGCAGAGGTCCTGGGGGCTGGTTCCTGAAGTGTGAAGGCACAGTGAAGCCTATACCTGGGCCGGAGACCGGCCCAGCATGGGCTTCAGGAACCGGCCCCCAGGTCTCCTCCATGATTTCTTATCGGCCACGGGCCGATGGGCCGACGGCTCAATCCAACGCTGCTCGGGGGCAGGGAAGAAGGTGTGTGTGGAATGTGCCCAGCGCCCACATGTGACCCCCAGAGATGCGGGGGGCTAGGAAGGCTGCTGTGTGTACATTGCTCGGGGGCAGGGAAGAAGGTGTGTGGGGAATGTGCCCAGCGTCCACACGTGACCCCCAGAGATGCGGGGGGCTAGGAAGACTGCTGTGTGTACATTGCTCGGGAGCAGGGAAGAAGGTGTGTGTGGAATGTACTCAGCGCCCACACGTGACCCCCAGAGATGCTGGGGGCTAGGAAGGCTGCAGTGTGTACATTGTAGGGGGCATGGAAGAAGGTGTGTGTGGAATGTGCCCAGCGCCCAAACGTGACCCCCAGAGATCCTGGGGGCTAGGAAGACTGCTGTGTTTACATTGCTCGGGAAGAAGGTGTGTCTGGAATGTGCCCAGCCCCCACACGTGACCCCCAGAGATGCGGGGGGCTAGGAAGACTGCTGTGTGTACATTGCTCGGGGGCAGGGAAGAAGGTGTGTGTGGAATGTGCCCAGCGCCCAAACGTGACCCCCAGAGATGCTGGGGGCTAGGAAAACTGCTGTGTGTACATTGCTCGGGGGCAGGGAAGAAGGTGTGTGTGGAAAGTACCTGTGCACAGCTCTTCAGTAATTGCTGGAAACAGTTCCGCTTGACCCGTCGTGTGAACCTAAGGAACCAACGGTCATTAAAATGTCCCATCCTGTTGGCAAATGGAACAATTTGAAAAGGATTGCGGTCTTTATTTGGTAATCGATAGGAGATTGATTTTGGGGTAAGCCATGTTTATAGCCGCTGGAAGGAGCAGTTCTTGGCAGTAAGGCGCGTGGCTGCAGGGAGTTAATCCCAGCGCACACCTTGAAGGACGCCTTCTTTGGAGGTCTAAATGTTACCACGGAGGAGATCCGTGATTGACGGTCTGCCACGGGGTCCCCCTGGCCTTCCTCCTCCAACATCACAAGCGCTCAAACCCACCAAGCGGAACCAGAGAAATAAGGCAGGCCAGAGCAGACGGTGCTCGGATCAGCATCGGATGCTGGGATTTGCCAGCTCACCGCTGATGGAGCGCTGGGCTCCCCCAAAGCCGCCCCTTCACCACCATAATACAGCAATTCCCAGAGTATGTCAGCCAGTGACAGGGGCTTGCGTGTGACCTGCACTGAAGAGCCTCTGGATGGATCCCTTCACATCCATCCTAGGTCGACGCCACAAACAACCGATAATGGGGGTGGCAGGGCAGCTGCGGAGCTGACAGGCCGGTCGGTTCCTACTAGCCGGTGGGTCATCCTGGCTAACACTCAAAGCCATGTAATGAAATAGAAAGGGGGTGGAGGAGTCAACATGTGATGCAATAGAAAGAGGACGGCGGAGCGGTCAGCATATGATGCATACAAAGAGGGTGGCGGAGGGGATCAGCATATGATGCAATAGAAAGAAGATGGCGGAGCGGTCAGCATATGATGCAATAGAAAGAGGACAGCGGAGCGGTCAGCATATGATGCAATAGAAAGAGGACAGCGGAGCGGTCAGCATATGATGCAATAGAAAGAGGACAGCGGAGCGGTCAGCATATGATGCAATAGAAAGAGGACAGCGGAGCGGTCAGCATATGATGCAATAGAAAGAGGACAGCGGAGCGGTCAGCATATGATGCAATAGAAAGAGGACGGTGGAGGGGTCAGCATATGATTCAATAGAAAGAGGATGGCGGAGTGGTCAGCATATGATGTAATACAAAGAGGGTGGCGGAGGAGATTAGCATATGATGCAATAGAAAGAGAACGACGGATCGGTCAGCATATGATGCAATAGAAAGAGGGCGGCCGAGGGGTCAACATATGATGCAATAGAAAGAAGGCGGTGGAGGGGTCAGCATAATATGAAATAGAAAGAGGGCTGTGGCGGGGTCAGCATGGTCAGCATATGATGTAATAGAAAGAGGACGGGGGAGCGGTCAGCATATGATGCAATAGAAAGAGAGCCGTGGAGGGTATAGCATATGATGCAATAGAAAGCGGGTGGTGGAGGGGTCAGCATATGATGCAATAGAAACAGGGCGGTGGAGGGGTCAGCATGGTCAGCATATGATGCAATAGAAAGTGGACGGTGGAGTGGTCAGCATATGATGCAATACAAAGAGGTTGGCGGAGCGGTCAGCATATGATGCAATAGAAAGAGGACGGTGGAGGGGTCAGCATATGATGCAATAGAAAGAGGACGGCGGAGCGGTCAGCATATCATGCAAAAGAAAGAGGACGGTGGAGCGGGCAGCATATGATGCAATAGAAAGAGGACGGCGGAGCGGTCAGCATATGATGCAATAGAAAGAGGACGGTGGAGGGGTCAGCATATGATGCAATAGAAAGAGGGCGGTGGAGGGGTCAGCATATGATGCAATAGAAAGAGGGCATTGGTGGGGTCAGCATATGATGCAATAGAAAGAGAGCGGGCGGTGGTGGGGTCCGCATGGTCAGCATATGATGAAATAGAAAGAGGACGGCAGAGCGGTCGGCATATGATGCAATAGAAAGAGCGCGGTGGAGGGAATAGCATATGATGCAATAGAAAGAAGGTGGTGGAGGGGTCAGCATATGATGCAATAGAAACAGGGCAGTGGAGGGGTCAGCATGGTTAGCATATGATGCAATAGAAAGTGGACGGCACAGCGCTCAGCATATGATGCAATAGAAAGAGGACGGCGGAGCGGTCAGCATATGATGCAATAGAAAGAGGACGGTGGAGGGGTCAGCATATGATGCAATAGAAAGAGGGCGGTGGAGGGGTCAGCATATGATGCAATAGAAAGAGGGCATTGGTGGGGTCAGCATATGATGCAATAGAAAGAGAGCGGGCGGTGGTGGGGTCCGCATGGTCAGCATATGATGAAATAGAAAGAGGACGGCAGAGCGGTCGGCATATGATGCAATAGAAAGAGCGCGGTGGAGGGAATAGCATATGATGCAATAGAAAGAGGGTGGTGGAGGGGTCAGCATATGATGCAATAGAAACAGGGCAGTGGAGGGGTCAGCATGGTTAGCATATGATGCAATAGAAAGTGGACGGCAGAGCGGTCAGCATATGATGCAATAGAAAGAGGGTGGCAGAGGTGTCGGCATATGATGCAATAGAAGGAGGGCGATGGAGGGGTCAGCATATGATGCAATAGAAAGAGGGCAGCAGATGGGTCAGCATATGAACTGAACTCCTCCTGGTAGGTTCCCCCGACATGCTAAAAAACCTAGACCCACAATTCAGCCACTTCACTATCGACACCATTAAAATTCCTGTCTCAGATTCTGTCAAAACTCTGGGAGTCTACCTGGATTCCAGCCTATCCATGGACAGACAAGTCAACGCAATAGCCTCTGCAGCTGTATATCATGCCAAACTTATCAATACAGTCAGACCCTTTCTCTCCAAAGAGAACTGCACCAACATAGCCAGAGCCATCACCGGCTCTAGGCTAGACTACTGCAACGTACTCTTTCTAGGAACATCCAACAAAAACTTAGAGAGATTACAAGTAATACAGAACAATGCTTTCCGTGCAGCCCAAGGCATTGCCAAAAGAGAACACATCTGAGGCCAGAAAACTAGCTCACTGGCTCCCAATAAAGGAAAGGATGGTCTTTAAATCTCTGACACTGACCCACAACTGCATTCACTTCACTGCTCCTGCCTACCTCTCAAAAAGATTCCACCCCGTCTCCACTACCAGTCCAACTAGATCACTGTATAACAACATGCTCTTTGTGCCGCTAGTAAAAAAATCCAGAGCGGGTGGATCCAGTTTCCCCTATCTCACACCCATTCACTGGAATGCCCTACCTCCTACAATCCGAGGTGAGGCCTCCCTCACCACCTTCCGCAAAGCTATGAAAAGCATTCTCTTCTCATAAGACCCCACACATTAGCATGAATACTTACCACATGACCCAATGCATAAGCTGTAACACAATGACCAAGTGCAATGTCTGTAACAACAGCATTATGTTCTGTAATATCCACAATGTATCAACGATCACTACTATGCCTGTACCTGTGTAACTAAGTTCTTGCAAGTAACAGCGCCTCAATGCCCATGGGCTGCTTGCGCACTATATAAATATAAATAAATAAATAAAATGATGCAATAGAAAGAGGAGGGCAGAAGGGTGAGCATGTAATGCAGTAGAAAGAGGGTGGCGGAGGGGTTAGCATGGTCAGCATATGATGCAATAGAAAGAGGGCGGCAGAGGGGTCAGCATATGATGCAATAGAAAGAGGATGGCAGAGGGGCCAGCATGGTCAGCATATGATGCAATAGAAAGAAGACGGCAGAGCGGTCGGCATATGATGCAATAGAAAGAGAGCGGTGGAGGGTATAGCATATGATGCAATAGAGAAGGGCGGTGGAGGGGTCAGCATATGATGCAATAGAACAAGGACGGCAGAGCGGTCGGCATATGATGCAATAGAAAGAGCGCAGAGGAGGGTATAGCATATGATGCAATAGAAAAGGGTGGTGGAGGGGTCAGCATATGATGCAATAGAAAGAGGGTGGTGTAGGGGTCAGCATATGATGCAATAGAAACAGGGCGGTGGAGGGGTCAGCATTGACAGCATATGATGCAATAGAAAGAGGGCGGTAGAGGGGTCAGCATGGTCAGCATATCATGAAATAGAAAGAGGACGGCGGAGCGGTTAGCATATGATGCAATAGAAAGAAGACGGCGGAGGGGTCAGCATAGGATGCAATAGAAAGAGGGTAGTGGAGGTGTCAGCATATGATGCAATAGAAAGAGGATGGGGGAGCGGTCAACATATGGTGCAAAAGTAAGAGGACGGTGGAAGAGTCGGCCGTTGATACAATAGAAAGAGGACAGCGGAGCGGTCAGCATATGATGCAATAGAAGAGGGTGGCGGAGGGGATCAGCATATGATGCCATAGAAAGAGGGCGGCGGAGGGGTCGGCATACGATGCAATAGAAAGAAGGCGGTGGAGGGGTCAGCATATGATGCAATAGAAAGAGGGAGGCAGAGGGGTCAGCATATGATGCAATAGAAAGAGGAGCGCGGCAGAGTGGTCAGCATATGATGCAATAGAAAGAGGACAGTGAAGGGGTCAGCATATGATGCAATAGAAAGAGGAGGGCAGAGGGGTCAGCATGGTCAGCATATGATGCAATATAAAGAGGACGGTGGAGGGGTCAGCATGGTCAGCATATAATACAATAGAAAGAGGAGGTGGGGGGGTCAGCACATGATGCAATCAAAAGAGGACGGGGGAGGGGTCAGCATGGTCAGCATATAATACAATAGAAAGAGGTGGTGGAGGGGATCAGCATATGATGCAATAGAAAGAGGAAAGCGGAGGGGTCAGCATATAATGCAATAGAAACAGGACGGCGGAGCGGTCAGCATTGGATGCAATAGAAAGAGGGCGGCCGAGGGGTCAGCATATAATGCAATAGAAACAGGACGGCGGAGCGGTCAGCATTGGATGCAATAGAAAGAGGGCGGTGGAGGGGTCAGCATATGATGCAATAGAAAGAGGGTGGTGGAGGGGTCAGCATATGATGCAATAGAAAGAGGGTGGTGGAGGGGTCAGCATATGATACAATAGAAAGAGGGCGTAGCAGGGGTCACTATGGTCAGAAAATAACGCAATAGCAAAAGGGTGGCGGAGGGGTCAGCATGGTCAGAAAATAATGCAATAGAAAGAAGATGGCGGAGCGGTCAGCATATGATGCAATAGAAAGAGGGCGGTGGAGGGGTCAGCATAGGATGCAATAGAAAGAGGGCGGTGGAGGGGTCAGCATATGATGCAATAGAAAGAGGGCTGTGGTGAGGTCAGCATGGTCAGCATATGATGTAATAGAGAGAGGACGGTAGAGCGCTCGGCATATGATGCAATAGAAAGAGCGCGGTGGAGGGTATAGCATATGCTGCAATAGAAAGAGGGTGGTGGAGGGGTCAGCATATGATGCAATAGAAACAGGGTGGTGGAGGGGTCAGCATGGTCAGCATATGATGCAATAAAAAGTGGACGGCGCAGCGGTCAGCATATGATGCAACAGAAAGACGAGGGCAGAGCGGTCAGCATATAATGCAATAGAAAGAGGGCGGCGGAGGGGTCAGCATATGGTGCAATAGAAAGAGGATGGCAGAGGGGTCAGCATGGTCAGCATATGATGGAATAGAAAGAGGATGGAGGATGGGTCAGCATGGTCAGCATATGATCCAATACAAAGAGGGTGGCGGAGGGGTCAGCATGGTCAGCATATGATGCAATAGAAAGAGGACGGTGGAGGGGTCAGCATGGTCAGCATATGATGCAATAGAAGAGGACGGTTGGGCGGTCAGCATATGATGCAATAGAAAGAGGACGGTGAGTGGTCAGCATATAATTCAATAGAAAGAGGTGGTGGAGGGCTCTGCATATAATGCAATAGATAGAGGATGGCACAGGGGTCAGCATATGATGCAATAGAAAGAGGGCGGTGGAGGGGTCAGCATATGATGCAATAGATAGAGGGCGTAGGAGGGGTCAGCATGGTCAGGAAATAATGCAATAGCAAGGGGGGGCGGATGGGTCAGCATATGATGCAATAGAAAGTGTAAGGCAGAGCGGTCATCCTATGATGCAATAAAATGAGGGTGGCGGAGCGGTCAGCATGTGATGTAATACAAAGAGGGTGGTGGAGGGGATCAGCATATGATGCAATAGAAAGAGGACGGCAGAGCGGTCAGCAATGATGCAATATAAAGAGGGTGGTGGAGGGGTCAGCATGTGATGCAATAGAAAGAGGACGGTGGAGGGGTCAGCATATGATGCAATAGAAAGAGGGCGGTGGAGGGGTCAGCATATGTTGCATTAGAAACAGGGTGGTGGAGGGGTCAGCATGGTCAGCATATAATGCAATAGAACGAGGTTGGCGGAGCGTTTAACATATGATGCAATAGAAAGAGGACGGTGGAGGGGTCGGCTGTTGATGCAATTGAAAGAGGACAGAGTGTGGTCAGAATTTGATGCAATAGAAAGAGGAAAGCAGAGGGGTCAACATATGATGCAATAGAAAGAGGGTGGCAGAGGGGTCAGCATGGTCAGCATATGATGCAATAGAAAGAGGACGGTGGAGGGGTCAGCATGGTCAGCATATGATGCAATAGAAGAGGACGGTTGGGCAACCAGCATATGATGCAATAGAAAGAGGAGGTGGGGGGTCAGCATATGATGCAATAGAAAGAGGTGGTGGAGGGCTCAGCATATAATGCAATAGATAGAGGGCGGCGGAGCGGTCAGCATATGATGCAATAGAAATAGGGCGGTGGAGGGGTCAGCATTGGATGCAATAGAAAGAGGGCGGTAGAGGGGTCAGCATATGATGCAATAGAAAGAGGGCTGTGGTGGGGTCAGCATGGTCAGCATATGATGTAATAGAAAGAGGACGGTAGATCGCTAGGCATATGATGCAATAGAAAGAGCGCGGTGGAGGGTTTAGCATATAATGCAATAGAAAGAGGGTGGTGGAGGGGTGAGCATATGATGCAATAGAAAAGTGTGGTGGAGGAGTCAGCATATGATGCAATAGAAAGAGGGTGGTGGAGGGGTCAGCATATGATGCAATAAAAAGAGGGCGGTGGAGGGGTCAGCATAGGATGCAATAGAAAGAGGGCGGTGGAGGGGTCAGCATATGATGCAATAGAAAGAGGGCTGTGGTGAGGTCAGCATGGTCAGCATATGATGTAATAGAAAGAGGACGGTAGAGCGCTCGGCATATGATGCAATAGAAAGAGTGCGGTGGAGGGTATAGCATATGATGCAATAGAAAAAGGGTGGTGGAGGGGTCAGCATATGAAGCAATAGAAAAGGGTGGTGGAGGAGTCAGCGTATGATGCAATAGAAAGAGGGTGGTGTAGGGGTCAGCATATGATGCAATAGAAAGAGGGCGGCAGAGGGGTCAGCATATGGTGCAACAGAAAGAGGACAGCAGAGCGGTCAGCATATGATGCAATAGAAAGAGGATGGCAGAGGGGCCAGCATTGTCAGCATATGATGCAATAGAAAGAAGATGGCAGAGCGGTCAGCATATGATGCAATAGAAAGAGCGCGGTGGAGGGTATAGCATATGATGCAATAGAAAAGGGTAGTGGAGGGGTCAGCATATGATGCAATAGAAAGAGGGTGGTGTAGGGGTCAGCATATGATGCAATAGAAACAGGGGGGTGGATTGGTCAGCATTGTCAGCATATGATGCAATAGAAAGAGGGCGGAAGAGAGGTCACCAAGGTCAGCATATCATGAAATAGAAAGAGGACGGCGAAACGGTAAGCATATGATGAAATAGAAATAGGACGGCAGAGTGGTCAGCATATGATGCAATACAAAGGGGGCGGTGGAGGGGTCAGCATATGATGCAATAGAACAAGGACGGCAGAGCGGAATGCATATGATGCAATAGAAAGAGCGCAGTGGAGGGTATAGCATATGATGCAATAGAAAAGGGTGGTTGAGGGGTCAGCATATGATGCAATAGAAAGAGGGTGGTGTAGGGGTCAGCATATGATGCAATAGAATCAGGGCGGTGGAGGGGTCAGCATGGTCAGCATATGATGCAATAGAAAGTGGACGGCAGAGCGGTTAGCACATGATGCAATAGAAAGAAGACGGCGGAGGGGTCAGCATAGGATGCAATAGAAAGAGGGTAGTGGAGGGGTCAGCATATGATGCAATAGAATGAGGACAGTGGAGGGGTCAGCATATGATGCAATAGAAAGAGGAGGGCAGAGGGGTGAGCATGTAATGCAATAGAAAGAGGGTGCTGGAGGGGTCAGCATGGTCAGCATATGATGCAATAGAAAGAGGACGGTGGAGGGTCAGCATATGATGCAATCAAAAGAGGACGGCGGAAGGGTCAGCATATGATGCAATAAAAAGAGGACGGCAGAGCAGTCAACATATGATGCAATAGAAAGAGGACGGCGGAGCGGTCAGCATATGATGCAATAGAAAGAGGGCGGTGGAGGGGTCAGCATATGATGCAATAGAAAGAGGAGGGCAGAGGGGTGAGCAGGGTCAGCATATGATGCAATAGAAAGAGGACGGCGGAGCGGTCAGCATATGATGCAATAGAAAGAGGAGGTGGGGGTCAGCATATGATGCAATAGAAAGAGGACGGCGGAGCGGTCAGCATATGATGCAATAGAAAGAGGGCTGTGGTGGGGTCAGCATGGTCAGCATATGATGTAATAGAAAGAGGACGGTAGAGCGCTAGGCATATGATGCAATAGAAAGAGCGCCGTGGAGGGTTTAGCATATGATGCAATAGATAGAGGGCGTAGGAGGGGTCAGCATGGTCAGGAAATAATGCAATAGCAAGAGGGCGGCGGAGGGGTCAGCATATGATGCAATAGAAAGTGTAAGGCAGAGTGGTCATCATATGATGCAATAAAATGAGGGTGGCGGAGCGGTCAGCATATGATGCAATAGAAAGAGGGCAGCAGAGGGGTCAGCATATGATGCAATAGAAAGAGGGTGGTGGAGGGGTCAGCATATGATGCAATAGAACAAGGACGGCAGAGCGGAATGCATATGATGCAATAGAAAGAGCGCAGTGGAGGGTATAGCATATGATGCAATAGAAAAGGGTGGTTGAGGGGTCAGCATATGATGCAATAGAAAGAGGGTGGTGTAGGGGTCAGCATATGATGCAATAGAATCAGGGCGGTGGAGGGGTCAGCATGGTCAGCATATGATGCAATAGAAAGTGGACGGCAGAGCGGTTAGCACATGATGCAATAGAAAGAAGACGGCGGAGGGGTCAGCATAGGATGCAATAGAAAGAGGGTAGTGGAGGGGTCAGCATATGATGCAATAGAATGAGGACAGTGGAGGGGTCAGCATATGATGCAATAGAAAGAGGAGGGCAGAGGGGTGAGCATGTAATGCAATAGAAAGAGGGTGCTGGAGGGGTCAGCATGGTCAGCATATGATGCAATAGAAAGAGGGTGGCGGAGGGGTCAGCATGGTCAGCATATGATGCAATAGAAAGAGGGTGGCGGAGGGGTCAGCATGGTCAGCATATGATGCAATAGAAAGAGGACGGTGGAGGGTCAGCATATGATGCAATCAAAAGAGGACGGCGGAAGGGTCAGCATATGATGCAATAAAAAGAGGACGGCAGAGCAGTCAACATATGATGCAATAGAAAGAGGACGGCGGAGCGGTCAGCATATGATGCAATAGAAAGAGGGCGGTGGAGGGGTCAGCATATGATGCAATAGAAAGAGGAGGGCAGAGGGGTGAGCAGGGTCAGCATATGATGCAATAGAAAGAGGACGGCGGAGCGGTCAGCATATGATGCAATAGAAAGAGGAGGTGGGGGTCAGCATATGATGCAATAGAAAGAGGACGGCGGAGCGGTCAGCATATGATGCAATAGAAAGAGGGCTGTGGTGGGGTCAGCATGGTCAGCATATGATGTAATAGAAAGAGGACGGTAGAGCGCTAGGCATATGATGCAATAGAAAGAGCGCCGTGGAGGGTTTAGCATATGATGCAATAGATAGAGGGCGTAGGAGGGGTCAGCATGGTCAGGAAATAATGCAATAGCAAGAGGGCGGCGGAGGGGTCAGCATATGATGCAATAGAAAGTGTAAGGCAGAGTGGTCATCATATGATGCAATAAAATGAGGGTGGCGGAGCGGTCAGCATATGATGCAATAGAAAGAGGGCAGCAGAGGTGTCAGCATATGATGCAATAGAAAGAGGGTGGTGGAGGGGTCAGCATATGATGCAATAGAAAGAGGGCAGTGGGGGGGTCAGCATATGATTCAATAGAAACAGGGCGGTGGAGGGGTCAGCATGGTCAGCATATGATGCAATAGAAAGTGGACGGTGGAGCGGTCAGCATACAGTGCAATAGAAAGAGGTTGGCGGAGCGGTCAACATATGATGCAATAGAAAGAGGACAGTGGAGGGCTTGGCCGTTGATGCAATAGAAAGAGGACGATGGAGGGGTCAGCCTATGATGCAATAGAAAGTGGACGGAGGAGCGATCAGCATATGATGCAATAGGAAGAGGACGACGGAGGGCTCAGCATATGATGCAATAGAAAGAGGGTGGCGGAGGGGTCAGCATGGTCAACATATGATGAAATAGAAAGAGGACGGTGGAGGGGTCAGCATGGTCATCATATAATGCAATAGAAAGAGGGCGGACCGAGGGGTTAGCATCGTCAGCATATGATGCAATAGAAAGAGGGTGCTGGAGGAGTCAGCATGCTCAGCATATGATGCAATAGAAAGAGGGCGGAGGAGGGGTTAGCCTCGTCAGCATATGATGCAATAGAAAGAGAGCGGTGGAGGGGTCAGCATGGTCAGCACATGATGCAATAGAAAGAGGGCCACCAAGGGTTCAGCATATGATGCAAGAGAAAGAGGGCAGCTGAGGGGTCAGCATATGATGCAATAGAAAGAGGTCGGCGGAGCGGTCAGCTTATGATGCAATAGAAAGAGGGCAGTGGAGGGGTCAGCATATGATGAAATAGAAAGAGGGCTGTGGCGGGGTCAGCATTTGATGCAATAGAAAGAGGACAGCTGAGCAGTCGGCATATGATGCAATAGAAAGAGCGCAGTGGCGGGGTCAGCCTTTGATGCAATAGAAACAGGACGGCGGAGCGGTCAGCATTTGATGCAATAGACAGAAGACAGCGAGCGGTCATCATATGATGCAATAGAAAGACGGCGGCGGAGAGGATCAACATTTGATGAAATCGATAGAGGATGGCGGATCTTTCAGCATATGATACAATAGAATTAGGGCGGCGGAGGGGATCAGCAAATGATGCAATAGAAAGAGGGTGGCGGAGGGCTCAGCATATGAAGCAATAGATGAGGACAGCAGAGCGGTCAGAATATGATGCAATAGAAAGAGGGCGGTGGAGGGGATCAGCATGGTCAGCATATGATGAAATAGAAAGAGGACGGTAGAGGGGTCAGCATGGTCAGCATATAATGCAATAGAAAGAGGGTGGAGGAGGGGTTAGCATCGTCAGCATATGATGCAATAGTAACAGGGTGCTGGAGGGGTCAGCATGGTCAGCATATGATTCAATAGAAAGAGGGCGGAGGAGGGGTTAGCCTCGTCAGCATATGATGCAATAGAAAGAGGGCGGTGGAGGGGTCAGCATGGTCAGCACAAGATGCAATAGAAACAGGGCGGTGGAGGGGTCAGCATAGGATGCAATCGAAAGAAGGCGGTGGAGGGTATAGCATATGATGCAATAGAAAGAGGGTGGTGGAGGGGTCAGCATATGATGCAATAGAAAGAGGGTGGTGGAGGGGTCAGCATTTGATGCAATAGAAACAGGGCGGTGGAGGGGTCAGCATGGTCAGCATATGATGCAATAGAAAGTGGACAGTGGAGTGGACAGCATATGATGCAATAGAAAGAGGTTGGCGGAGCGGTCAACATATGATGCAATAGAAAGAGGATGGTGGAGGGTTCAGCCGTTGATGCAATAGAAAGAGGTTGGCGGAGCGGTCAGCATATGATGCAATAGAAAGAGAACAGCAGAGTGGTCAGCATTCGATGCAATAGAAAGAGGGTGGCGGAGGGGATCATCATATGATGCAATAGAAAGAGGGCGGCAGAGGGGTCGGCCTATGATGCAATAGAAACAGGACTGCGGAGCGCTCAGCATTTGATGCAATAGAAAGAGGACAGCGAGCGGTCAGCATATGATGCAATTGAAAGAGGGCGGCGGAGGGGATCAGCATATGATGCAATAGAAAGAGGGCGGCAGAGGGGTCGGCCTATGATGCAATAGAAACAGGACTGCGGAGCGCTCAGCATTTGATGCAATAGAAAGAGGACAGCGAGCGGTCAGCATATGATGCAATTGAAAGAGGGTGGTGGAGGGGTCAGCATTTGATGCAATAGAAACAGGGCGGTGGAGGGGTCAGCATGGTCAGCATATGATGCAATAGAAAGTGGACAGTGGAGTGGACAGCATATGATGCAATAGAAAGAGGTTGGCGGAGCGGTCAACATATGATGCAATAGAAAGAGGATGGTGGAGGGTTCAGCCGTTGATGCAATAGAAAGAGGTTGGCGGAGCGGTCAGCATATGATGCAATAGAAAGAGAACAGCAGAGTGGTCAGCATTCGATGCAATAGAAAGAGGGTGGCGGAGGGGATCATCATATGATGCAATAGAAAGAGGGCTGTGGTGGGGTCAGCCTATGATGCAATAGAAACAGGACTGCGGAGCGCTCAGCATTTGATGCAATAGAAAGAGGACAGCGAGCGGTCAGCATATGATGCAATTGAAAGAGGGCGGCGGAGGGGATCAGCATATGATGCAATAGAAAGAGGGCGTGAATTGGTCAGCATATGATGCAATTGATGAGGACGGCAGAGCGGTCAGCATATGATGCAATAGAAAGAGGGCGTTGGAGGGGATCAGCATGTGATGCTATAGAAAGAGGACGGCGGATTGGTCAGCATATGATGCAATAGAAAGAGGTTGGCGGAGCGGTCAACATATGATGCGATAGAAAGAGGACGGTGGAGGGGTCAGCATATGATGCAATAGAAAGAGGTTGGCGGAGCGGTCAACATATGATGCAATAGAAAGAGTACGGTGGAGGGGTCAGCCTATGATGCAATAAAAAGAGGACGGCGAAGCGGATAGTATATGATGCAATAGGAAGAGGACGAAGGAGGGCTCAGCATATGATACAATAGAAAGAAGGCGGTGGAGGGGTCAGCATATGATGCAATAGAAAGAGGGCTGTGACGGGGTCAACATGGTCAGGATATGATGAAATAGAAAGAGGACGGCGGAGCGGTCGGCATATGATGCAATAGAAAGAGCGCAGTGGAGGGTATAGCATATGATGCAATAGAAAGAGGACGGCGGAGCCGTCCGCATATGATGCAATACAAAGAGGTTGGCGGAGCGGTCAACATATGATGCAATAGAAAGAGGACGGTGGAGCGGTCAGCATATGATGAAAAAGAAAGAGGGCGGCGGAGGGGTTCAGCATATGATGCAATAGAAAGAGGGCGGCGGAGGGGATCAGCCTATGATGCAATAGAAAGAGGGCTGCGGAAGGGTCAGCATATGATGCAATAGATGAGGACAGCAGAGCGGTCAGCATATGACGCAATAGAAAGAGGGCGGTGAAGGGGGGTAGCATATGATGCTATAGAAAGAGGGCGGCGGAGGGGTCAGCATATGATGCAATAGAAAGAGGACGGCAGATCGGTCAGCATATGATGCAATAGAAAGAGGTTGGCGGAGCGGTCAACATATGATGCAATAGAAAGAGGACGGCAGATCGGTCAGCATATGATGCAATAGAAAGAGGTTGGCGGAGCGGTCAGCATATGATGCAATAGAAAGAGGTTGGCGGAGCGGTCAGCAAATGATGCAATAGAAAGAGGACGGTGGAGGGGTCAGCCTATGATGCAATAGAAAGTGGACGGAGGAGCGGTCAGCATATGATGCAATAGAAAGAGGTTGGTGGAGCGGTCAACATATGATGCAATAGAAAGAGGACGGTGGAGGGGTCAGCCTATGATGCAATAAAAAGAGGACGGCGAAGCGGTCGGCATATGATGCAATAGGAAGAGGACGACGGAGGGCTCATCATATGATGCAATAGAAAGAGGGTGGCAGAAGGGGTTAGCATCGTCAGCATATGATGCAATAGAAAGAGGGTGCTGGAGGGGTCAGCATGGTCAGCATATGATGCAATAGAAAGAGGGCGGAGGAGGGTTTAGCCTCGTCAGCATATGATGCAATAGAAAGAGGGCGATGGAGGGGTCAGCATGGTCAGCACATGATGCAATAGAAAGAGGGCGGCCGAGGGTTCAGCATATGATGCAAGAGAAAAAGGGCAGCTGAGGGGTCAGCATATGATGCAATAGAAAGAGGACGGTGGAGGGGTCAGCATATGATTCAATAGAAAGAGGACGGCGGAGTGGTCAGCATATGATGCAATAGAAAGAGGGCGGTGGAGGGGTCAGCATAGAATGCAATAAAAAGAGGGAGGTGGAGGGGTCAGCATACAATGAAATAGAAAGAGGGCTGTGGCGGGGTCAGCATGGTCAGCATATGATGTAATAGAAAGAGGACGGCAGAGCGTTCGGCATATGATGCAATAGAAAGAGCGCGGTGGAGGGTATAGCATATGATGCAATAGAAAGAGGGTGGTGGAGGGGTCACCATATGATGCAATAGAAAGAGGGCAGTGGAGGGGTCAGCATATGATGCAATAGAGACAGGGCGGTGGAGGGGTCAGCATGGTCAGCATATGATACAATAGAAAGAGGGCGTCGGAGGGGATCAGCATATGATTCAATAGAAAGAGGTTGGCGGAGCGGTCAACATATGATGCAATAGAAAGAGGACAGTGGAGGGGTTGGCCGTTGATGCAATAGAAAGAGGACGGCGGAGCGGTCAACATATGATGCAATAGAAAGAGGACGGTGGAGGGGTCAGCCTATGATGCAATAAAAAGAGGACGGCGGAGCAGTCAGCATATGATGCAATAGGAAGAGGACGACGGAGGGGTCAGCCTATGATGCAATAAAAAGAGGACGGAGGAGGGGTTAGCATCGTCAGCATAAGATGCAATAGAAAGAGGGTGCTGGAGGGGTCAGCATGGTCAGCATATGATGCAATAGAAAGAGGGCGGAGGAGGGGTTAGCCTTGTCAGCATATGATGCAATAGAAAGAGGGCGGTGGAGGGGTCAGCATGGTCAGCACATGATCAATATAAAGAGGGCGGCCGAGGGTTCAGCATATGATGCAAGAGAAAGAGGGCAGCTGAGGGGTCAGCATATGATGCAATAGAAAGTGGACGGTGGAGCGGTCAGCATACGGTGCAATAGAAAGAGGACGGTGGAGGGATCAGCCTACGATGCAATAGAAAGTGGACGGAGGAGCAGTCAACATATGATGCAATAAAAAGAGGACGGTGGAGCGATCAGCATATGATGCAATAGAAAGAGGGTGGCGGAGGGGATACGCATATGATGCAATAGAAAGAGGGCGGTGGAGGGGTCAGCATGGTCAACATATGATGAAATAGAAAGAGGACGGTGGAGGGGTCAGCATGGTCATCATATAATGCAAGAGAAAGAGGGCGGAGGAGGGGTTAGCATCGTCAGCATATGATGCAATAGAAAGAGGGTGCTGGAGGAGTCAGCATGGTCAGCACATGATGCAATAGAAAGAGTGCCACCGAGGGTTCAGCATATGATGCAAGAGAAAGAGGGCAGCTGAGGGGTCAGCATATGATGCAATAGAAAGAGGACGGCGGAGCGGTCAGCTTATGATGCAATAGAAAGAGGGCAGTGGAGGGGTCAGCATATGATGAAATAGAAAGAGGGCTGTGGCGGGGTCAGCATTTGATGCAATAGAAAGAGGACAGCTGAGCAGTCGGCATATGATGCAATAGAAAGAGCGCAGTGGCGGGGTCAGCCTTTGATGCAATAGAAACAGGACGGCGGAGCGGTCAGCATTTGATGCAATAGACAGAAGACAGCGAGCGGTCATCATATGATGCAATAGAAAGACGGCGGCGGAGGGGATCAACATTTGATGAAATCGATAGAGGATGGCGGATCTTTCAGCATATGATGCAATAGAAAGAGGGTGGCGGAGGGCTCAGCATATGAAGCAATAGATGAGGACAGCAGAGCGGTCAGAATATGATGCAATAGAAAGAGGGCGGTGGAGGGGATCAGCATGGTCAGCATATGATGAAATAGAAAGAGGACGGTAGAGGGGTCAGCATGGTCAGCATATAATGCAATAGAAAGAGGGTGGAGGAGGGGTTAGCATCGTCAGCATATGATGCAATAGTAACAGGGTGCTGGAGGGGTCAGCATGGTCAGCATATGATTCAATAGAAAGAGGGCGGAGGAGGGGTTAGCCTCGTCAGCATATGATGCAATAGAAAGAGGGCGGTGGAGGGGTCAGCATGGTCAGCACAAGATGCAATAGAAACAGGACGGTGGAGGGGTCAGCATAGGATGCAATCGAAAGAAGGCGGTGGAGGGTATAGCATATGATGCAATAGAAAGAGGGTGGTGGAGGGGTCAGCATATGATGCAATAGAAAGAGGGTGGTGGAGGGGTCAGCATTTGATGCAATAGAAACAGGGCGGTGGAGGGGTCAGCATGGTCAGCATATGATTCAATAGAAAGAGGGCGGAGGAGGGGTTAGCCTCGTCAGCATATGATGCAATAGAAAGAGGGCGGTGGAGGGGTCAGCATGGTCAGCACAAGATGCAATAGAAACAGGACGGTGGAGGGGTCAGCATAGGATGCAATCGAAAGAAGGCGGTGGAGGGTATAGCATATGATGCAATAGAAAGAGGGTGGTGTAGGGGTCAGCATATGATGCAATAGAAAGAGGGTGGTGGAGGGGTCAGCATTTTATGCAATAGAAACAGGGCGGTGGAGGGGTCAGCATGGTCAGCATATGATGCAATAGAAAGTGGACAGTGGAGTGGACAGCATATGATGCAATAGAAAGAGGACAGCAGAGCGGTCAGCATATGATGCAATAGAAAGAGGTTGGCGGAGCGGTCAGCATATGATGCAATAGAAAGAGGGTGGCGGAGCGGATCATCATATGATGCAATAGAAAGAGGGTGGCAGAGGGGTCGGCATATGATGCAATAGAAAGAGGGCGGTGGAGGGGTCAGCATATGATGCAATAGAAAGAGGGCGTGAATTGGTCAGCATATGATGCAATTGATGAGGACAGCAGAGCGGTCAGCATATGATGCAATAGAAAAAGGGCGTTGTAGGGGATCAGCATGTGATGCTATAGAAAGAGGACGGCGGATTGGTCAGCATATGATGCAATAGAAAGAGGTTGGCGGAGCGGTCAACATATGATGCGATAGAAAGAGGACGGTGGAGGGGTCAGCATATGATGCAATAGAAAGAGGTTGGCGGAGCGGTCAACATATGATGCAATAGAAAGAGGACGGTGGAGGGGTCAGCATATGATGCAATAGAAAGAGGACGGCGGAGGGCTCAGCATATGATGCAATAGAAAGAGCGCAGTTGAGGGTATAGCATATGATGCAATAGAAACACGGCGGTGGAGGGGTCAGCATAGTCAGCATATGATGCAATAGAAAGTGGACGGTGGAGCGGTCAGCATATGATGCAATAGAAAGAGGACGGCGGAGCAGTCCGCATATGATGCAATACAAAGAGGTTGGCGGAGCGGTCAACATATGATGCAATAGAAAGAGGACGGTGGAGAGGTTGGCCGTTGATGCAATAGAAAGAGGATGGCAAAGCGGTCAGCATTTGATGCAATGGATAGAGGTTGGCGGAGGGGATCATCATATGATGCAATAGAAAGAGGACAGGGGAGCGGTCAGCATATGATGAAAAAGAAAGAGGGCGGCGGAGGGGATCAGCATATGATGCAATTGAAAGAGGGTGGCAGAGGGGTCGGCATATGATGCAATAGGAAAAGGGCGGTGGAGGGGTCAGCCTATGATGCAATAGTAACAGGACGGCGGAGCGGTCAGCATTTGATGCAAAAGAAAGAGGACAGCAAGCGGTCAGCATATGATGCAATAGAAAGAGGACGGCGGAGCAGTCAGCATATGATGCAATAGAAAGAGGACGACGGAGGGCTCAGCATATGATGCAATAGATAAGGACGACGGAGCGGTCAGCATATGACGCAATAGAAAGAGGGCGGTGAAGGGGGGTAGCATATGATGCTATAGAAAGAGGGCGGCGGAGGGGTCAGCATATGATGCAATAGAAAGAGGACGGCGGATCGGTCAGCATATGATGCAATAGAAAGAGGTTGGCAGAGCGGTCAACATATGATGCAATAGAAAGAGGACGGCAGATCGGTCAGCATATGATGCAATAGAAAGAGGTTGGCGGAGCGGTCAGCATATGATGCAATAGAAAGAGGTTGGCGGAGCGGTCAACAAATGATGCAATAGAAAGAGGACGGTGGAGGGGTCAGCCTATGATGCAATAGAAAGTGGACGGAGGAGCGGTCAGCATATGATGCAATAGAAAGAGGTTGGTGGAGCGGTCAACATATGATGCAATAGAAAGAGGACGGTGAAGGGGTCAGCCTATGATGCAATAAAAAGAGGACGGCGAAGCGGTCGGCATATGATGCAATAGGAAGAGGACGACGGAGGGCTCATCATATGATGCAATAGAAAGAGGGTGGCAGAAGGGATACGCATATGATGCAATAGAAAGAGGGCGGTGGAGGTGTCAGCATGGTCAGCATATGATGAAATAGAAAGAGGAAGGCGGAGAGGTCAGCATGGTCATCATATAATGCAATAGAAAGAGGGCGGAGGAGGGGTTAGCATCGTCTGCATATGATGCAATAGAAAGAGGGTGCTGGAGGGGCCAGCATGGTCAGCATATGATGCAATAGAAAGAGGGCGGAGGAGGGTTTAGCCTCGTCAGCATATGATGCAATAGAAAGAGGGCGGTGGAGGGGTCAGCATGGTCAGCACATGATGCAATAGAAAGAGGGCGGCCGAGGGTTCAGCATATGATGCAAGAGAAAAAGGGCAGCTGAGGGGTCAGCATATGATGCAATAGAAAGAGGACGGTGGAGGGATCAGCATATGATGCAATAGAAAGAGGACGGTGGAGGGGTCAGCATAATATGAAATAGAAAGAGGGCTGTGGCGGGGTCAGCATGGTCAGCATATGATGTAATAGAAAGAGGACGGCAGAGCGTTCGGCATATGATGCAATAGAAAGAGCGCGGTGGAGGGTATAGCATATGATGCAATAGAAAGAGGGCAGTGGAGGGGTCAGCATATGATGCAATAGAGACAGGGCGGTGGAGGGGTCAGCATGGTCAGCATATGATACAATAGAAAGAGGGCGTCGGAGGGGATCAGCATATGATTCAATAGAAAGAGGTTGGCGGAGCGGTCAACATATGATGCAATAGAAAGAGGACAGTGGAGGGGTTGGCCGTTGATGCAATAGAAAGAGGACGGCGGAGAGGTCAACATATGATGCAATAGAAAGAGGACGGTGGAGGGGTCAGCCTATGATGCAATAGAAAGTGGACGGAGGAGCGGTCAGCATATGATGCAATATAAAGAGGTTGGTGGAGCGGTCAACATATGATGCATTAGAAAGAGGACGGTGGAGGGGTCAGCCTATGATGCAATAAAAAGAGGACGGCGGAGCGGTCAGCATATGATGCAATAAAAAGAGGACGGCGGAGGGGTTAGCATCGTCAGCATATGATGCAATAGAAAGAGGGTGCTGGAGGGGTCAGCATGGTCAGCATATGATGCAATAGAAAGAGGGCGGAGGAGGGGTTAGCCTCGTCAGCATATGATGCAAAAAAAGAGGGTGGCAGAGGGGATCAGCATATGATGTAATAGAAAGAGGACGGCGGAGCGGTCAGCTTATGATGCAATAGAAAGATGGCGGTGGAGGGGTCAGCATGGGATGCAATATAAAGAAGGCGGTGGAGGGATCAGCATATGATGCAATAGAAAGAGGACAGCTGAGCAGTCGGCATATGATGCAATAGAAAGAGGGCGGTGGAGGGGATCAGCATGGTCAGCATATGATGAAATAGAAAGAGGACGGCGGAGGGGTCAGCATGCTCAGCATATAATGCAATAGAAAGAGGGCGGAGGAGGGGTTAGTCTCGTCAGCATATGATGCAATAGTAACAGGGCGCTGGAGGGGTCCCCATGGTCAGCATATGATTCAATAGAAAGAGGGCAGAGGAGGGGTTAGCCTCGTCAGCATATGATGCAATAGAAAGAGGGCGGTGGAGGGGTCAGCATGGTCAGCACATGATGCAATAGAAAGAGGGCGGCCGAGGGGTTAGCATATGATGCAATAGAAAGAGGGCAGCTGAGGGTTCAGCATATGATGCAATAGAAAGAGGACGGTGGAGGGGTTAGCATATGATTCAATAGAAAGAGGACGGCGAAGTGGTCAGCATATGATGCAATACAAAGAGGGTGGCGGAGGGGATCAGCATATGATGCAATAGAAAGAGGACGGCAGAGCGGTCGGCATATGATGCAATAGAAAAAGGGCGGTGGAGGGGTCAGCATAGGATGCAATCGAAAGAAGGCGGTGGATGGGTCAGCATATGATGCAATAGAAAGAGGGCTGTGGCGGGGTCAGCATGGTCAGCATATGATGTAATAGAAAGAGGACGGCAGAGCGGTCGGCATATGATGCAATAGAAAGAGCGCGGTGGAGGGTATAGCATATGATGCAATAGAAAGAGGGTGGTGGAGGGTTCGGCCATTGATGCAATAGAAAGAGGACGGCGGAGCAGTCGGCATATGATGCAATAGAAAGAGCGCAGTGGAGGGGTCAGCCTATGATGCAATAGAAACAGGACGGCGGAGTGCTCAGCATTTGATGCAATAGAAAGAGGACAGCGAGCGGTCAGCATATGATGCAATAGAAAGAGGGCGGCGGAGGGGATCAGCATATGATGAAATAGATAGAGGACGGCGGATCTGTCAGCATATGATGCAATAGAAAGAGGGCGACAGAGGGGATCAGCCTATGATGACGGCGGAGCGGTTATCATATGATGCAATAGGAAGAGGACGAAGGAGGGCTCAGCATATGATGCAATAGAAAGAGGTTGGCGGAGCGGTCAAGATATGATGCAATAGAAAGAGGACGGTGGAGGGGTCAGCCTATGATGCAATAAAAAGAGGACGGCGGAGCGGTTAGCATATGATGCAATAGGAAGAGGACGAAGGAGGGCTCAGCATATGATGCAATAGAAAGAAGGCTGTGGAGGGGTCAGCATATGATGCAATAGAAAGAGGTTGGTGGAGGGATCTGCATATGATGCAATAGAAAGAGGACGGTGGAGGGGTCAGCACATGATGCAATAGAAACAGGGCGGTGGAGGGGTCAGCATGGTCAGCATATGATGCAATAGAAAGTGGACGGTGGAGCGGTCAGCATATGATGCAATAGAAAGAGGACGGCGGTGCAGTCCGCATATGATGCAAAAGAAAGAGGTTGGCGGAGCGGTCAACATATGATGCAATAGAAAGAGGACAGTGGAGAGGTCGGCCGTTGATGCAATAGAAAGAGGATGGCAAAGAGGTCAGCATATGATGCAATAGAAAGAGGACAGCAGAGGGGTCAGCATTTGATGCAATGGAAAGAGGGTGGCGGAGGGGATCAACATATGATGCAATAGAAAGAGGACAGGGGAGCGGTCAGCATATGATGAAAAAGAAAGAGGGCGGCGGAGGGGATCAGCATATGATGCAATAGAAAGAGGGCGTTAGAGGGGTCGGCATATGATGCAATAGGAAGAGGGCTGTGGAGGGGTCAGCATATGATGCAATAGAAAGAGGACGGTGGAGCAGTCAGCATTTGATGCAATAGAAAGAGGACAGCGAGCGGTCAGCATATGATGCAATAGAAAGAGGGCGGCGGAGGGGATCAGCATATGATGAAATAGATAGAGGACGGTGGAGCTGTCAGGATATGATGCAATAGAAACAGGGCGTTAGAGGGGATCAGCATATGATGCTATAGAAAGAGGGCGGCGGAGGGGTCAGCATATGATGCAATAGAAAGAGGTTGGCGGAGCGGTCAACATATGATGCAATAGAAAGAGGACGGCGGAGTGGTCAACATATGATGCAATAGAAAGAGGACGGTGGAGGGGTCAGCCTATGATGCAATAAAAAGTGGACGGAGGAGCGGTCAGCATATGATGCAATAGGAAGAGGACGACGGAGGGCTCAGCATATGATGCAATAGAAAGAGGGTGGCGAAGGGGATACGCATATGATGTAATAGAAAGACGGCGGTGGAGGGGTCAGCATGGTCCGCATATGATGAAATAGAAAAAGGACGGCGGAGGGGTCAGCATGGTCATCATATAATGCAATAGAAAGAGGGCGGAGGAGGGGTTAGCATTGTCAGCATATGATGCAATAGAAAGAGGGTGCTGGAGGGGTCAGCATGGTCAGCATATGATGCAATAGAAAGAGGGCGGAGGAGTGGTTAGCCGAGTCAGCATATGATGCAATAGAAAGAGGGCGGTGGAGGGGTCAGCATGGTCAGCACATGATGCAATAGAGAGAGGGCGGAGGAGGGGTTAGCATTGTCAGCATATGATGCAATAGAAAGAGGGTGCTGGAGGGGTCAGCATGGTCAGCATATGATGCAATAGAAAGAGGGCGGAGGAGGGGTTAGCCGAGTCAGCATATGATGCAATAGAAAGAGGGCTGTGGCGGGGTCAGCATGGTCAGCATGTGATGTAATAGAAAGAGGACGGCAGAGCGTTCGGCATATGATGCAATAGAAAGAGCGCGGTGGAGGTTATAGCAAATGATGCAATAGAAAGAGGGTTGTGGAGGGGTCAGCATATGATGCAATAGAAAGAGGGCAGTGGAGTGGTCAGCATATGATGCAATAGAAACAGGGCGGTGGAGGGGTCAGCATGGTCAGCATATGATGCAATAGAAAGTGGACGGTGGAGCGGTCAGCATACGGTGCAATAGAAAGAGGATGGAGGAGCAGTCAACATATGATTCAATAGAAAGAGGTTGGCGGAGCATCCAACATATGATGCAATAGAAAGAGGACGGTGGAGAGGTTGGCCGTTGATGCAATAGAAAGAGGACGGCAGAGCGGTTAACATATGATGCAATAGAAAGAGGACGGTGGAGGGGTCAGCCTATGATGCAATAGAAAGTGGACATAGGAGCGGTCAGCATATGATGCAATAGAAAGAGGTTGGTGGAGTGGTCAACATATGATGCAATAGAAAGAGGACAATGGAGGGGTCAGCCTATGATGCAATAAAAAGAGGACGGCGGAGCGGTCAGCATATGATGCAATAGGAAGAGGACGACGGAGGGGTCAGCATGGTCATCATATAATGCAATAGAAAGAGGGCGGAGGAGGGGTTAGCATCGTCAGCATATGATGCAATAGAAAGAGGGTGGAGGAGGGGATACGCATATGATGCAATAGAAAGATGGCGGTGGCGGGGTCAGCATGGTCAGCATATGATGCAATAGAAAGAGGGAGAAGGAGGGGTTAGCCTCGTCAGCATATGATGCAATAGAAAGAGGGCAGTGGAGGGGTCAACATGGTCAGCACATGATGCAATAGAAAGAGGGCGGCCGAGGGTTCAGCATATGATGCAATAGAAAGAGGACGGTGTAGGGGTCAGCATATGATGCAATACAAAGACGGTGGCAGAGGGGATCAGCATATGATGCAATAGAAAGAGGACGGTGGAGCGGTCAACATATGATGCAATAGAAAGAGGACGGTGGAGGGGTCAGCCTATGATGCAATACAAAGAGGACGGCGGAGCGGTTATGATATGATGCAATAGGAAGAGGACGAAGGAGGGCTCAGCATATGATGCAATAGAAAGAGGTTGGCGGAGCGGTCAACATATGATGCAATAGAAAGAGGACGGTGGAGGGTTCAGCCTATGATGCAATAAAAAGAGGACGGCGGAGCGGTTAGCATATGATCCAATAGGAAGAGGACGAAGGAGGGCTCAGCATATGATGCAATAGAAAGAGGTTGGTGTAGGGGTCAGCATATGATGCAATAGAAAGTGGACGGTGGAGCGGTCAGCATATGATGCAATAGAAAGAGGACGGCGGAGCAGTCCGCATATGATGCAATAGAAAGAGGTTGGCGGAGCGGTCAACATATGATGCAATAGAAAGAGGACAGTGGAGAGGTCGGCCGTTGATGCAATAGAAAGAGGATGGCAAAGCGGTCAGCATATGATGCAATAGAAAGAGGACAGCAGAGGGGATCATCATATGATGCAATAGAAAGAGGACAGGGGAGCGGTCAACATATGATGCAATAGAAAGAGGGCGTTAGAGGGGTCGGCATATGATGCAATAAAAAGAGGACGGCGGAGCGGTTAGCATATGATCCAATAGGAAGAGGACGAAGGAGGGCTCAGCATATGATGCAATAGAAAGAGGTTGGTGTAGGGGTCAGCATATGATGCAATAGAAAGTGGACGGTGGAGCGGTCAGCATATGATGCAATAGAAAGAGGACGGCGGAGCAGTCCGCATATGATGCAATAGAAAGAGGTTGGCGGAGCGGTCAACATATGATGCAATAGAAAGAGGACAGTGGAGAGGTCGGCCGTTGATGCAATAGAAAGAGGATGGCAAAGCGGTCAGCATATGATGCAATAGAAAGAGGACAGCAGAGGGGATCATCATATGATGCAATAGAAAGAGGACAGGGGAGCGGTCAACATATGATGCAATAGAAAGAGGGCGTTAGAGGGGTCGGCATATGATGCAATAGAAAGAGGGCGTTAGAGGGGTCGGCATATGATGCAATAGGAAGAGGGCTGTGGAGGGGTCAGCATATGATGAAATAGAAAGAGGACGGCTGAGCAGTCGGCATATGATGCAATAGAAAGAGGGCGGTGGAGGGGATCAGCATATGATGCAATAGAAAGAGGGCGGCGGAGGGGATCAGCATATGATGCAATAGAAAGAGGTTGGCAGAGCGGTCAACATATGATGCAATAGAAAGAGGACGGCGGAGTGGTCAGCATATGATGCAATAAAAAGAGGACGGCTGAGCGGTCAATATATGATGCAATAGAAAGAGGACGGTGGAGGTGTCAGCCTATGATGCAATAGAAAGAGGGCGGCCGAGGGTTCAGCATATGATGCAAGAGAAAGAGGGCAGCTGAGGGGTCAGCATATGATGCAATAGAAAGAGGACGGTGTAGGGGTCAGCATATGATGCAATACAAAGAGGGTGGCAGAGGGGATCAGCATATGATGCAATAGAAAGAGGACGGTGGAGCGGTCAACATATGATGCAATAGAAAGTGGACGGTGGAGGGGTCAGCCTATGATGCAATAAAAAGAGGACGGCGGAGCGGTTAACATATGATGCAATAAAAAGAGGACGGCGGAGCGGTCAGCATATGATGCAATAGGAAGAGGACGACGGAGGGCTCAGCATATGATGCAATAGAAAGCGGGTGGAGGAGGGGATACGCATATGATGCAATAGAAAGAGGGCAGTGGAGGGGTCAGCATGGTCAGCATATGATGAAATAGAAAGAGGACGGCGGAGGGGTCAACATATGATGCAATAGAAAGTGGACGGTGGAGGGGTCAGCCTATGATGCAATAAAAAGAGGACGGCGGAGCGGTTAACATATGATGCAATAAAAAGAGGACGGCGGAGCGGTCAGCATATGATGCAATAGGAAGAGGACGACGGAGGGCTCAGCATATGATGCAATAGAAAGCGGGTGGAGGAGGGGATACGCATATGATGCAATAGAAAGAGGGCGGTGGAGGGGATCAGCATGGTCATCATATAATGCAATAGAAAGAGGGCGGAGGAGGGGTTAGCATATGATGCAATAGAAAGTGGACGGTGGAGCGGTCAGCATATGATGCAATAGAAAGAGGACGGCGGAGCAGTCCGCATATGATGCAATAGAAAGAGGTTGGCGGAGCGGTCAACATATGATGCAATAGAAAGAGGACAGTGGAGAGGTCGGCCGTTGATGCAATAGAAAGAGGATGGCAAAGCGGTCAGCATATGATGCAATAGAAAGAGGACAGCAGAGGGGATCATCATATGATGCAATAGAAAGAGGACAGGGGAGCGGTCAACATATGATGCAATAGAAAGAGGGCGTTAGAGGGGTCGGCATATGATGCAATAAAAAGAGGACGGCGGAGCGGTTAGCATATGATCCAATAGGAAGAGGACGAAGGAGGGCTCAGCATATGATGCAATAGAAAGAGGTTGGTGTAGGGGTCAGCATATGATGCAATAGAAAGTGGACGGTGGAGCGGTCAGCATATGATGCAATAGAAAGAGGACGGCGGAGCAGTCCGCATATGATGCAATAGAAAGAGGTTGGCGGAGCGGTCAACATATGATGCAATAGAAAGAGGACAGTGGAGAGGTCGGCCGTTGATGCAATAGAAAGAGGATGGCAAAGCGGTCAGCATATGATGCAATAGAAAGAGGACAGCAGAGGGGATCATCATATGATGCAATAGAAAGAGGACAGGGGAGCGGTCAACATATGATGCAATAGAAAGAGGGCGTTAGAGGGGTCGGCATATGATGCAATAGAAAGAGGGCGTTAGAGGGGTCGGCATATGATGCAATAGGAAGAGGGCTGTGGAGGGGTCAGCATATGATGAAATAGAAAGAGGACGGCTGAGCAGTCGGCATATGATGCAATAGAAAGAGGGCGGTGGAGGGGATCAGCATATGATGCAATAGAAAGAGGGCGGCGGAGGGGATCAGCATATGATGCAATAGAAAGAGGTTGGCAGAGCGGTCAACATATGATGCAATAGAAAGAGGACGGCGGAGTGGTCAGCATATGATGCAATAAAAAGAGGACGGCTGAGCGGTCAATATATGATGCAATAGAAAGAGGACGGTGGAGGTGTCAGCCTATGATGCAATAGAAAGAGGGCGGCCGAGGGTTCAGCATATGATGCAAGAGAAAGAGGGCAGCTGAGGGGTCAGCATATGATGCAATAGAAAGAGGACGGTGTAGGGGTCAGCATATGATGCAATACAAAGAGGGTGGCAGAGGGGATCAGCATATGATGCAATAGAAAGAGGACGGTGGAGCGGTCAACATATGATGCAATAGAAAGTGGACGGTGGAGGGGTCAGCCTATGATGCAATAAAAAGAGGACGGCGGAGCGGTTAACATATGATGCAATAAAAAGAGGACGGCGGAGCGGTCAGCATATGATGCAATAGGAAGAGGACGACGGAGGGCTCAGCATATGATGCAATAGAAAGCGGGTGGAGGAGGGGATACGCATATGATGCAATAGAAAGAGGGCAGTGGAGGGGTCAGCATGGTCAGCATATGATGAAATAGAAAGAGGACGGCGGAGGGGTCAACATATGATGCAATAGAAAGTGGACGGTGGAGGGGTCAGCCTATGATGCAATAAAAAGAGGACGGCGGAGCGGTTAACATATGATGCAATAAAAAGAGGACGGCGGAGCGGTCAGCATATGATGCAATAGGAAGAGGACGACGGAGGGCTCAGCATATGATGCAATAGAAAGCGGGTGGAGGAGGGGATACGCATATGATGCAATAGAAAGAGGGCGGTGGAGGGGATCAGCATGGTCATCATATAATGCAATAGAAAGAGGGCGGAGGAGGGGTTAGCATCGTCAGCATATGATGCAATAGAAAGAGGGTGCTGGAGGGGTCAGCATGGTCAGCATATGATGCAATAGAAAGAGGGCGGAGGAGTGGTTAGCCGAGTCAGCATATGATGCAATAGAAAGAGGGCGAAGGAGAGGTTAGCCTCGTCAGCATATGATGCAATAGAAAGAGGGCAGTGGAGGGGTCAGCATTGTCAGCACATGATGCAATAGAAAGAGGGCGGTGGAGGGGTCAGCATGGTCAGCACATGATGCAATAGAAAGAGGGCGGCCGAGGGTTCAGCATATGATGCAAGAGAAAGAGGGCAGCTGAGGGGTCAGCATATGATGCAATAGACAGAGGACGGTGTAGGGGTCAGAATATGATGCAATACAAAGAGGGTGGCAGAGGGGATCAGCATATGATGCAATAGAAAGAGGACGGTGGAGCGGTCAACATATGATGCAATAGAAAGAGGACGGTGGAGGGGTCAGCCTATGATGCAATAAAAAGAGGACGGCGGAGCGGTCAGCATATGATGCAATAGGAAGAGGACGACGGAGGGCTCAGCATATGATGCAATAGAAAGAGGGTGGCAGAGGGGATACGCATATGATGCAATAGAAAGAGGGCGGTGAAGGGGTCAGCATGGTCAGCATATGATGAAATAGAAAGAGGACAGTGGAGCGGTCAACATATGATGCAATAGAAAGAGGACGGTGGAGGGGTCAGCCTATGATGCAATAAAAAGAAGACGGCGGAGCGGTCAGCATATGATGCAATAGGAAGAGGACGACGGAGGGCTCAGCATATGATGCAATAGAAAGAGGGTGGCAGAGGGGATACACATATGATGCAATAGAAAGAGGGTGGTGAAGGGGTCAGCATTGTCAGCATATGATGCAATAGAAAGAGGGCGGAGGAGGGGTTAGCCTCGTCAGCATATGATGCAATAGAAAGAGGGCGGTGGAGGGGTCAGCATGGTCAACACATGATGCAATAGAAAGAGGGCGGCCGAGGGTTCAGCATATGATGAAAGAGAAAGAGGGCAGCTGAGGGGTCAGCATATGATGCAGTAGAAAGTGGACGGTGTAGGTGTCAGCATATGATGCAATAGAAACAGTACGGCGGAGCGGTCAGCATATGATGCAATAGAAAGAAGGCGGTGGAGGGGTCAGCATGGTCAACATATGATGTAATAGAAAGAGGACGTCAGAGCGTTCGGCATATGATGCAATAGAAAGAGCGCGGTGGAGGGGTCAGCATATGATGCAATAGAAAGAGGGCAGTGGAGGGGTCAGCATGGTCAGCATATGATGCAATAGAAAGTGGACGGTGGAGCGGTCAGCATACGGTGCAATAGAAAGAGGACGGTGGAGGGGTCAGCATGGGATGCAATAGAAAGAAGGCGGTGGAGGGATCAGCATATGATGCAATAGAAACAGGGCGGTGGAGGGGTCAGCATGGTCAGCATATGATGCAATAGAAAGTGGACGGTGGAGCGGTCAGCATACGGTGCAATAGAAAGAGGACGGTGGAGGGGTCAGCATGGGATGCAATAGAAAGAAGGCGGTGGAGGGATCAGCATATGATGAAATAGAAAGAGGACGGCGGAGAGGTCAGCATGGTCATCATATAATGCAATAGAAAGAGGTCGGAGGAGGGGTTAGCATCGTCAGCATATGATGCAATAGAAAGAGGGTGCTGGAGGGGTCAGCATGGTCAGCATATGATGCAATAGAAAGAGGGCGGAGGAGGGTTTAGCCTCGTCAGCATATGATGCAATAGAAAGAGGGCGGTGGAGGGGTCAGCATGGTCAGCACATGATTCAATAGAAAGAGGGCGGCCGAGGGTTCAGCATATGATGCAAGAGAAAAAGGGCAGCTGAGGGGTCAGCATATGATGCAATAGAAAGAGGACGGCGGAGTGGTCAGCATATGATGCAATACAAAGAGGGTGGCAGTGGGGATCAGCATATGATGCAATAGACAGAGGACGGCGGAGGGTCAGCATATGATGCAATACAAAGAGGGTGGCAGTGGGGATCAGCATATGATGCAATAGAAAGAGGTTGGCGGAGCGGTCAACATATGATGCAATAGAAAGGGGGCCGTTGAGGGGTCAGCATAGGATGCAATAGAAAGAAGGCAGTGGAGGGGTCAGCATATGATGCAATAGAAAGAGGGCTGTGACGGGGTCAGCATGGTCAGCATATGATGTAATAGAAAGAGGACGGCGTGCAGTCCGCATATGTTGCAATACAAGAGGTTGGTGGAGCGGTCAACATATGATGCAATAGAAAGAGAACAGTGGAGGGGTCGGCCGTTGATGCAATAAAAAGAGGACGGCGGAGCGGTCAGCATATGATGCAATAGGAAGAGGACGACGGAGGGCTCAGCATATGATGCAATAGAAAGAGGGTGGCGGAGGGGATACGCATATGATGCAATAGAAAGAGGGCGGTGAAGGGGTCAGCATGGTCAGCATATGATGAAATAGAAAGAGGGCGGCCGAGGGTTCAGCATATGATGCAAGAGAAAGAGGGCAGCTGAGGGGTCAGCATATGATGCAATAGAAAGAGGACAGTGTAGGGGTCAGCATATGATGCAATACAAAGAGGACGGCGGAGCGGTTAACATATGATGCAATAGAAAAAGGACGGTGGAGGGGTCAGCCTATGATGCAATAGAAAGTGGACATAGGAGCGGTCAGCATATGATGCAATAGAAAGAGGTTGGTGGAGCGGTCAACATATGATGCAATAGAAAGAGGACGATGGAGGGGTCAGCCTATGATGCAATAAAAAGAGGACGGCGGAGCGGTCAGCATATGATGCAATAGGAAGAGGACGATGGAGGGCTCAGAATATGATGCAATAGAAAGCGTGTGGAGGAGGGGATACGCATATGATGCAATAGAAAGATGGCAGTGGAGGGGTCAGCATATGATGAAATAGAAAGAGGACGGCGGAGGGGTAAGCATGGTCATCATATAATGCAATAGAAAGAGGGCGGTGGAGGGGTTAGCATCGTCAGCATATGATGCAATAGAAAGAGGGTGCTGGAGGGGTCAGAATGGTCAGCATATGATGCAATAGAAAGAGGGCGAAGGAGAGGTTAGCCTCGTCAGCATATGATGCAATAGAAAGAGGGCAGTGGAGGGGTCAGCATTGTCAGCACATGATGCAATAGAAAGAGGGCGGTGGAGGGGTCAGCATGGTCAGCACATGATGCAATAGAAATAGGGCGGCCGAGGGTTCAGCATATGATGCAAGAGAAAGAGGGCAGCTGAGGGGTCAGCATATGATGCAATAGCAAGAGGACGGAGTACGGGTCAGCATATGATGCAATAGCAAGAGGACGACGGAGGGCTCAGCATATGATGCAATAGAAAGAGGGTGGTGTAGGGGTCAGCATATGATGCAATAGAAAGAGGGCGGTGAAGGGGTCAGCATGGTCAGCATATGATGAAATAGAAAGAGGGCGGCCGAGGGTTCAGCATATGATGCAAGAGAAAGAGGGCAGCTAAGGGGTCAGCATATGATGCAATAGAAGAGGACGGTGTAGGGGTCAGCATATGATGCAATACAAAGAGGGTGGAAGAGGGGATCAGCATATGATGCAATAGAAAGAGGACGGTGGAGGGGTCAGCCTATGATGCAATAAAAAGAGGGTGGCAGAGGGGATCAGCATATGATGCAATAGAAAGAGGACGGTGGAGCGGTCAACATATGATGCAATAGAAAGAGGACGGTGGAGGGGTCAGCCTATGATGCAATAAAAAGAGGACGGCGGAGCGGTTAACATATGATGCAATAGAAAGAGGACGGTGGAGGGGTCAGCCTATGATGCAATAGAAAGTGGACACAGGAGCGTTCAGCATATGATGCAATAGAAAGAGGTTGGTGGAGCGGTCAACATATGATGCAATAAGAAGAGGACGACGGAGGGCTCAGCATATGATGCAATAGAAAGAGGGCAGTGGAGGGGTCAACATGGTCAGCATATGATGAAATAGAAAGAGGACGGCGGAGGGGTCAGCATGGTCAGCATATGATGAAATAGAAAGAGGACGGCGGAGGGGTCAGCATGGTCATTATATGATGCAATAGAAAGAGGGCAGTGGAGGGGTTAGCATCGTCCGCATATGATGCAATAGAAAGAGGGTGCTGGAGGGGTCAGCATGGTCATTATATGATGCAATAGAAAGAGGGCGAAGGAGAGGTTAGCCTCGTCAGCATATGATGCAATAGAAAGAGGGCAGTGGAGGGGTCAGCATTGTCAGCACATGATGCAATAGAAAGAGGGCGGTGGAGGGGTCAGCATGGTCAGCACATGATGCAATAGAAAGAGGGCGGCCGAGGGTTCAGCATATGATGCAAGAGAAAGAGGGCAGCTGAGGGGTCAGCATATGATGCAATAGAAGAGGACGGTGTAGGGGTCAGCATATGATGCAATACAAAGAGGGTGGCAGAGGGGATCAGCATATGATGCAATAGAAAGAGGACGGTGGAGCGGTCAACATATGATGCAATAGAAAGAGGACGGTGGAGGGGTCAGCCTATGATGCAATAAAAAGAGGACGGTGGAGCGGTCAGCATATGATGCAATAGGAAGAGGACGACGGAGGGCTCAGCATATGAAACAATAGAAAGAGGGTGGCAGAGGGGATACGCATATGATGCAATAGAAAGAGGGCAGTGGAGGGGTCAGCATGGTCAGCATATGATGAAATAGAAAGAGGACGGCGGAGAGGTCAGCATGGTCATCATATAATGCAATAGAAAGAGGGTGCAGGAGGGGTTAGCATTGTCAGCATATGATGCAATAGAAAGAGGGTGCTGGAGGGGTCAGCATTGTCAGCATATGATGCAATAGAAAGAGGGCGGAGGAGGGGTTAGCCTCGTCAGCATATGATGCAATAGAAAGAGGGCGGTGGAGGGGTCAGCATATGATGCAAGAGAAAGAGGGCAGCTGATGGGTCAGCATATAATGCAATAGAAAGTGGACGGTGGAGGGGTCAGCATATGATTCAATAAAAAGAGGATGGCGGAGTGGTCAGCATATGATGCAATAGAAAGAGGTTGGCGGAGCGGTCAACATATGATGCAATAGAAAGAGGACGGTGGAGGGGTTAGCCTATGATGCAATAAAAAGAGGACGGCGGAGTGGTCAGCATATGATGCAATAGAAAGAGGTTGGCGGAGCGGTCAACATATGATGCAATAGAAAGAGGACAGCAGAGCGGTCAGCATATGATGCAATAGAAAGAGGTTGGCGGAGCGGTCAACATATGATGCAATAGAAAGAGCGCAGTGGAGGGGTTAGCCTATGATGCAATAGAAACAGGACGGCGGAGCGCTCAGCATTTGATGCAATAGAAAGAGGACAGCGAGCGGTCAGCATATGATGCAATAGAAAGAGGGCGGCGGAGGGGATCAGCACATGATGAAATAGATAGAGGACGGCGGATCTGTCAGCATATGATGCAATAGAAAGAGGGCGACAGAGGGGATCAGCCTATGATGCAATAAAAAGAGGACGGCGGAGCGCCTAGCATATGATGCAATAGGAAGAGGACGAAGGAGGGCTCAGCATATGATGCAATAGAAAGAGGTTGGCGGAGTGGTCAAGATATGATGCAATAAAAAGAGGACGGCGGAGCGGTTAGCATATGATGCAATAGGAAGAGGACGAAGGAGGGCTCAGCATATGATGCAATAGAAAGAAGGCTGTGGAGGGGTCAGCATATGATGCAATAGAAAGAGGTTGGTGGAGGGATCTGCATATGATGCAATAGAAAGAGGACGGTGGAGGGGTCAGCACATGATGCAATAGAAACAGGGCGGTGGAGGGGTCAGCATGGTCAGCATATGATGCAATAGAAAGTGGACGGTGGAGCGGTCAGCATATGATGCAATAGAAAGAGGACGGCGGAGGGCTCAGCATATGATGCAATAGAAAGAGGGTGGAGGAGGGGATACGCATATGATGCAATAGAAAGAGGATGGCAAAGCGGTCAGCATATGATGCAATAGAAAGAGGACAGCAGAGGGGTCAGCATTTGATGCAATGGAAAGAGGGTGGCGGAGGGGATCAACATATGATGCAATAGAAAGAGGACAGGGGAGCGGTCAGCATATGATGAAAAAGAAAGAGGGCGGCGGAGGGGATCAGCATATGATGCAATAGAAAGAGGGCGGCAGAGGGGTCGGCATATGATGCAATAGGAAGAGGGCTGTGGAGGGGTCAGCATATGATGAAATAGAAAGAGGACGGCGGAGCAGTCAGCATTTGATGCAATAGAAAGAGGACAGCGAGCGGTCAGCATATGATGCAATAGAAAGAGGGCGGCGGAGGGGATCAGCATATGATGAAATAGATAGAGGACGGTGGAGCTGTCAGGATATGATGCAATAGAAACAGGGCGGCGGAGGGGATCAGCATATGATGCAATAGAAAGAGGGTGGTGGAGGGGTCAGCATATGATGCAATAGAAAGAGGTTGGTGGAGCGGTCAACATATGATGCAATAGAAATAGGACGGCGGAGTGGTCAACATATGATGCAATAGAAAGAGGACGGTGGAGGGGTCAGCCTATGATGCAATAAAAAGTGGACGGAGGAGCGGTCAGCATATGATGCAATAGAAAGAGGTTGGTGGAGCGGTCAACATATGATGCAATAGAAAGAGGACGGTGGAGGGGTCAGCCTATGATGCAATAAAAAGAGGACGGTGGAGCGGTCAGCATATGATGCAATAGTAAGAGGACGACGGAGGGCTCAGCATATGATGCAATAGAAAGAGGGTGGCGAAGGGGATACGCATATGATGTAATAGAAAGACGGCGGTGGAGGGGTCAGCATGGTCCGCATATGATGAAATAGAAAAAGGACGGCGGAGGGGTCAGCATGGTCATCATATGATGCAATAGAAAGAGGGTGCTGGAGGGGTCAGCATGGTCAGCATATGATGCAATAGAAAGAGGGCGGAGGAGTGGTTAGCCGAGTCAGCATATGATGCAATAGAAAGAGGGCGGTGGAGGGGTCAGCATGGTCAGCACATGATGCAATAGAGAGAGGGCGGAGGAGGGGTTAGCATTGTCAGCATATGATGCAATAGAAAGAGGGTGCTGGAGGGGTCAGCATGGTCAGCATATGATGCAATAGAAAGAGGGCGGAGGAGGGGTTAGCCGAGTCAGCATATGATGCAATAGAAAGAGGGCGGTGGAGGGGTCAGCATGGTCAGCACATGATGCAATAGAAAGAGGGCGGCCGAGGGTTCAGCATATGATGCAAGAGAAAGAGGGCAGCTGAGGGGTCAGCATATGATGCAATAGAAAGAGGACGGCAGAGCGGTCAGCATATGATGCAATAGAAAGAGGTCGGTGGTGGGGTCTGCATCGGATGCAATAGAAAGAAGGCGGTGGAGGGGTCAGCATAATATGAAATAGAAAGAGGGCTGTGGCGGGGTCAGCATGGTCAGCATATGATGTAATAGAAAGAGGACGGCAGAGCGTTCGGCATATGATGCAATAGAAAGAGGGTTGTGGAGGGGTCAGGATATGGCCGTTGATGCAATAGAAAGAGGACGGCAGAGCGGTCAACATATGATGCAATAGAAAGAGGACGGTGGAGGGGTCAGCCTAAGATGCAATACAAAGAGGACGGCGGAGCGGTTATGATATGATGCAATAGGAAGAGGACGAAGGAGGGCTCAGCATATGATGCAATAGAAAGAGGTTGGCGGAGCGGTCAACATATGATGCAATAGAAAGAGGACGGTGGAGGGTTCAGCCTATGAAGCAATAAAAAGAGGACGGCGGAGCGGTTAGCATATGATGCAATAGGAAGAGGACGACGGAGGGCTCAGCATATGATGCAATAGAAAGAGGGCGGCAGAGGGGATACGCATATGATGTAATAGAAAGACGGCGGTGGAGGGGTCAGCATGGTCCGCATATGATGAAATAGAAAGAGGACGGCGGAGGGGTCAGCATGGTCATCATATAATGCAATAGAAAGAGGGCGGAGGAGGGGTTAGCATTGTCAGCATATGATGCAATAGAAAGAGGGTGCTGGAGGGGTCAGCATGGTCAGCATATGATGCAATAGAAAGAGGGCGGAGGAGGGGTTAGCCGAGTCAGCATATGATGCAATAGAAAGAGGGCAGTGGAGGGGTCAGCATGGTCAGCACATGATGCAATAGAAAGAGGGTGGTGGAGGGGTCAGCATATGATGCAATACAAAGAGGGTGGCCGAGGGGATCAGCATATGATGCAATAGAAAGAGGGCGGTGGAGGGTATAGCATATGATGCAATAGAAAGAGGGCGGCGGAGCGGTCAGCATATGATGTAATAGAAAGAAGGCGGTGGAGGGGTCAGCATAATATGAAATAGAAACAGGGCGGTGGAGGTGTCAGCATGGTCAGCATATGATGCAATAGAAAGTGGACGGTGGAGCGGTCAGCATACGGTGCAATAGAAAGAGGTTGGCGGAGCGGTCAACATATGATGCAATAGAAAGAGGACGGTGGAGGGATCAGCATATGATGAAATAGAAAGAGGGTTGTGGTGGGGTCAGCATATGATGAAATAGAAAGAGGACGGTGGAGAGGTCAGCATGGTCATATAATGCAATAGAAAGAGGGCGGAGGAGGGGTTAGCATCGTCAGCATATGATGCAATAGAAAGAGGGTGCTGGAGGGGTCAGCATGGTCAGCATATGATGCAATAGAAAGAGGGCGCAGGAGGGTTTAGCCTCGTCAGCATATGATGCAATAGAAAGAGGGCGGTGGAAGGGTCAGCATGGTCAGCACATGATGCAATAGAAAGAGGGCGGCCGAGGGTTCAGCATATGATGCAAGAGAAAAAGGGCAGCTGAGGGGTCAGCATATGATGCAATAGAAAGAGGACGGTGGAGGGGTCAGCATATGATTCAATAGAAAGAGGAGGGCGGAGTGGTCAGCATATGATGCAATACAAAGAGAGTGGCAGTGGGGATCAGCATATGATGCAATAGACAGAGGACGGCGGAGCGGTCAACATATGATGCAATAGAAAGAAGGCAGTGGAGGGGTCAGCATATGATGCAATAGAAAGAGGCCTGTGACGGGGTCAGCATGGTCAGCATATGATATAATAGAAAGAGGACGGCAGAGCGGTCAGCATATGATGCAATAGAAAGAGGACGGCGTGCAGTCCGCATATGATGCAATACAAGAGGTTGGTGGAGCAGTCAACATATGATGCAATAGAAAAAGAACAGTGGAGGGGTCGGCCGTTGATGCAATAAAAAGAGGACGGCGGAGCGGTCAGCATATGATGCAATAGGAAGAGGACGACGGAGGGCTCAGCATTAGATGCAATAGAAAGAGGGTGGCGGAGGGTTCAGCATATGATGCAAGAGAAAGAGGGCAGCTGAGGGGTCAGCATATGATGCAAGAGAAAGAGGGCAGCTGAGGGGTCAGCATATGATGCAATAGAAAGAGGACGGTATAAGGGGTCAGCATATCATGCTATACAAAGAGGATTGCAGAGGGGATCAGCATATGATGAAATAGAAAGAGGTTGGTGGAGCGGTCAACATATGATGCAATAGAAAGAGGACGATGGAGGGGTCAGCCTATGATGCAATAAAAAGAGGACGGCGGAGCGGTCAGCATATGATGCAATAGGAAGAGGACGACGGAGGGCTCAGCATATGATGCAATAGAAAGCGGGTGAAAGAGGGGATATGCATATGATGCAATAGAAAGAGGGCAGTGGAGGGGTCAGCATGGTCAGCATGAAATAGAAAGAGGACGGCGGAGGGGTCAGCATGGTCATCATATAATGCAATAGAAAGAGGGCAGAGGAGGGGTTAGCATCGTCAGCATATGATGCAATAGAAAGAGGGTGCTGGAGGGGTCAGCATGGTCAGCATATGATGCAATAGAAAGAGGGCAGCTGAGGGGTCAGCATATGATGCAATAGAAAGAGGACGGCAGAGCGGTCAGCATATGATGCAATAGAAAGAGGTCGGTGGTGGGGTCTGCATCGGATGCAATAGAAAGAAGGCGGTGGAGGGGTCAGCATAATATGAAATAGAAAGAGGGCTGTGGCGGGGTCAGCATGGTCAGCATATGATGTAATAGAAAGAGGACGGCAGAGCGTTCGGCATATGATGCAATAGAAAGAGGGTTGTGGAGGGGTCAGGATATGGCCGTTGATGCAATAGAAAGAGGACGGCAGAGCGGTCAACATATGATGCAATAGAAAGAGGACGGTGGAGGGGTCAGCCTAAGATGCAATACAAAGAGGACGGCGGAGCGGTTATGATATGATGCAATAGGAAGAGGACGAAGGAGGGCTCAGCATATGATGCAATAGAAAGAGGTTGGCGGAGCGGTCAACATATGATGCAATAGAAAGAGGACGGTGGAGGGTTCAGCCTATGAAGCAATAAAAAGAGGACGGCGGAGCGGTTAGCATATGATGCAATAGGAAGAGGACGACGGAGGGCTCAGCATATGATGCAATAGAAAGAGGGCGGCAGAGGGGATACGCATATGATGTAATAGAAAGACGGCGGTGGAGGGGTCAGCATGGTCCGCATATGATGAAATAGAAAGAGGACGGCGGAGGGGTCAGCATGGTCATCATATAATGCAATAGAAAGAGGGCGGAGGAGGGGTTAGCATTGTCAGCATATGATGCAATAGAAAGAGGGTGCTGGAGGGGTCAGCATGGTCAGCATATGATGCAATAGAAAGAGGGCGGAGGAGGGGTTAGCCGAGTCAGCATATGATGCAATAGAAAGAGGGCAGTGGAGGGGTCAGCATGGTCAGCACATGATGCAATAGAAAGAGGGTGGTGGAGGGGTCAGCATATGATGCAATACAAAGAGGGTGGCCGAGGGGATCAGCATATGATGCAATAGAAAGAGGGCGGTGGAGGGTATAGCATATGATGCAATAGAAAGAGGGCGGCGGAGCGGTCAGCATATGATGTAATAGAAAGAAGGCGGTGGAGGGGTCAGCATAATATGAAATAGAAACAGGGCGGTGGAGGTGTCAGCATGGTCAGCATATGATGCAATAGAAAGTGGACAGTGGAGCGGTCAGCATACGGTGCAATAGAAAGAGGTTGGCGGAGCGGTCAACATATGATGCAATAGAAAGAGGACGGTGGAGGGATCAGCATATGATGAAATAGAAAGAGGGTTGTGGTGGGGTCAGCATATGATGAAATAGAAAGAGGACGGTGGAGAGGTCAGCATGGTCATATAATGCAATAGAAAGAGGGCGGAGGAGGGGTTAGCATCGTCAGCATATGATGCAATAGAAAGAGGGTGCTGGAGGGGTCAGCATGGTCAGCATATGATGCAATAGAAAGAGGGCGCAGGAGGGTTTAGCCTCGTCAGCATATGATGCAATAGAAAGAGGGCGGTGGAAGGGTCAGCATGGTCAGCACATGATGCAATAGAAAGAGGGCGGCCGAGGGTTCAGCATATGATGCAAGAGAAAAAGGGCAGCTGAGGGGTCAGCATATGATGCAATAGAAAGAGGACGGTGGAGGGGTCAGCATATGATTCAATAGAAAGAGGAGGGCGGAGTGGTCAGCATATGATGCAATACAAAGAGGGTGGCAGTGGGGATCAGCATATGATGCAATAGACAGAGGACGGCGGAGAGGTCAACATATGATGCAATAGAAAGAAGGCAGTGGAGGGGTCAGCATATGATGCAATAGAAAGAGGCCTGTGACGGGGTCAGCATGGTCAGCATATGATATAATAGAAAGAGGACGGCAGAGCGGTCAGCATATGATGCAATAGAAAGAGGACGGCGTGCAGTCCGCATATGATGCAATACAAGAGGTTGGTGGAGCAGTCAACATATGATGCAATAGAAAAAGAACAGTGGAGGGGTCGGCCGTTGATGCAATAAAAAGAGGACGGCGGAGCGGTCAGCATATGATGCAATAGGAAGAGGACGACGGAGGGCTCAGCATTAGATGCAATAGAAAGAGGGTGGCAGAGGGTTCAGCATATGATGCAAGAGAAAGAGGGCAGCTGAGGGGTCAGCATATGATGCAAGAGAAAGAGGGCAGCTGAGGGGTCAGCATATGATGCAATAGAAAGAGGACGGTATAAGGGGTCAGCATATCATGCTATACAAAGAGGATTGCAGAGGGGATCAGCATATGATGAAATAGAAAGAGGTTGGTGGAGCGGTCAACATATGATGCAATAGAAAGAGGACGATGGAGGGGTCAGCCTATGATGCAATAAAAAGAGGACGGCGGAGCGGTCAGCATATGATGCAATAGGGAGAGGACGACGGAGGGCTCAGCATATGATGCAATAGAAAGCGGGTGGAAGAGGGGATATGCATATGATGCAATAGAAAGAGGGCAGTGGAGGGGTCAGCATGGTCAGCATGAAATAGAAAGAGGACGGCGGAGGGGTCAGCATGGTCATCATATAATGCAATAGAAAGAGGGCAGAGGAGGGGTTAGCATCGTCAGCATATGATGCAATAGAAAGAGGGTGCTGGAGGGGTCAGCATGGTCAGCATATGATGCAATAGAAAGAGGGTGCAGGAGGGGTTAGCATTGTCAGCATATGATGCGATAGAAAGAGGGTGCTGGAGGGGTCAGCATTGTCAGCATATGATGCAATAGAAAGAGGGTGGAGGAGGGGTTAGCCTCGTCAGCATATGATGCAATAGAAAGAGGGCGGTGGAGGGGTCAGCATATGATGCAAGAGAAAGAGGGCAGCTGATGGGTCAGCATATAATGCAATAGAAAGTGGACGGTGGCGGGGTCAGCATATGATTCAATAAAAAGAGGATGGCGGAGTGGTCAGCATATGATGCAATAGAAAGAGGTTGGCGGAGCGGTCAACATATGATGCAATAGAAAGAGGACGGTGGAGGGGTTAGTCTATGATGCAATAAAAAGAGGACGGCGGAGTGGTCAGCATATGATGCAATAGAAAGAGGTTGGCGGAGCGGTCAGCATATGATGCAATAGAAAGAGGTTGGCGGAGCGGTCAACATATGATGCAATAGAAAGAGCGCAGTGGAGGGGTTAGCCTATGATGCAATAGAAACAGGACGGCGGAGCGCTCAGCATTTGATGCAATAGAAAGAGGACAGCGAGCGGTCAGCATATGATGCAATAGAAAGAGGGCGGCGGAGGGGATCAGCACATGATGAAATAGATAGAGGACGGCGGATCTGTCAGCATATGATGCAATAGAAAGAGGGCGACAGAGGGGATCAGCCTATGATGCAATAAAAAGAGGACGGCGGAGCGCCTAGCATATGATGCAATAGGAAGAGGACGAAGGAGGGCTCAGCATATGATGCAATAGAAAGAGGTTGGCGGAGTGGTCAAGATATGATGCAATAAAAGAGGACGGCGGAGCGGTTAGCATATGATGCAATAGGAAGAGGACGAAGGAGGGCTCAGCATATGATGCAATAGAAAGAAGGCTGTGGAGGGGTCAGCATATGATGCAATAGAAAGAGGTTGGTGGAGGGATCTGCATATGATGCAATAGAAAGAGGACGGTGGAGGGGTCAGCACATGATGCAATAGAAACAGGGCGGTGGAGGGGTCAGCATGGTCAGCATATGATGCAATAGAAAGTGGACGGTGGAGCGGTCAGCATATGATGCAATAGAAAGAGGACGGCGGAGGGCTCAGCATATGATGCAATAGAAAGAGGGTGGAGGAGGGGATACGCATATGATGCAATAGAAAGAGGATGGCAAAGCGGTCAGCATATGATGCAATAGAAAGAGGACAGCAGAGGGGTCAGCATTTGATGCAATGGAAAGAGGGTGGCGGAGGGGATCAACATATGATGCAATAGAAAGAGCGCAGTGGAGGGGTTAGCCTATGATGCAATAGAAACAGGACGGCGGAGCGCTCAGCATTTGATGCAATAGAAAGAGGACAGCGAGCGGTCAGCATATGATGCAATAGAAAGAGGGCGGCGGAGGGGATCAGCACATGATGAAATAGATAGAGGACGGCGGATCTGTCAGCATATGATGCAATAGAAAGAGGGCGACAGAGGGGATCAGCCTATGATGCAATAAAAAGAGGACGGCGGAGCGCCTAGCATATGATGCAATAGGAAGAGGACGAAGGAGGGCTCAGCATATGATGCAATAGAAAGAGGTTGGCGGAGTGGTCAAGATATGATGCAATAAAAGAGGACGGCGGAGCGGTTAGCATATGATGCAATAGGAAGAGGACGAAGGAGGGCTCAGCATATGATGCAATAGAAAGAAGGCTGTGGAGGGGTCAGCATATGATGCAATAGAAAGAGGTTGGTGGAGGGATCTGCATATGATGCAATAGAAAGAGGACGGTGGAGGGGTCAGCACATGATGCAATAGAAACAGGGCGGTGGAGGGGTCAGCATGGTCAGCATATGATGCAATAGAAAGTGGACGGTGGAGCGGTCAGCATATGATGCAATAGAAAGAGGACGGCGGAGGGCTCAGCATATGATGCAATAGAAAGAGGGTGGAGGAGGGGATACGCATATGATGCAATAGAAAGAGGATGGCAAAGCGGTCAGCATATGATGCAATAGAAAGAGGACAGCAGAGGGGTCAGCATTTGATGCAATGGAAAGAGGGTGGCGGAGGGGATCAACATATGATGCAATAGAAAGAGGACAGGGGAGCGGTCAGCATATGATGAAAAAGAAAGAGGGCAGCGGAGGGGATCAGCATATGATGCAATAGAAAGAGGGCGGCAGAGGGGTCGGCATATGATGCAATAGGAAGAGGGCTGTGGAGGGGTCAGCATATGATGAAATAGAAAGAGGACGGCGGAGCAGTCAGCATTTGATGCAATAGAAAGAGGACAGCGAGCGGTCAGCATATGATGCAATAGAAAGAGGGCGGCGGAGGGGATCAGCATATGATGAAATAGATAGAGGACGGTGGAGCTGTCAGGATATGATGCAATAGAAACAGGGCGGCGGAGGGGATCAGCATATGATGCAATAGAAAGAGGGTGGTGGAGGGGTCAGCATATGATGCAATAGAAAGAGGTTGGTGGAGCGTTCAACATATGATGCAATAGAAATAGGACGGCGGAGTGGTCAACATATGATGCAATAGAAAGAGGACGGTGGAGGGGTCAGCCTATGATGCAATAAAAAGTGGACGGAGGAGCGGTCAGCATATGATGCAATAGAAAGAGGTTGGTGGAGCGGTCAACATATGATGCAATAGAAAGAGGACGGTGGAGGGGTCAGCCTATGATGCAATAAAAAGAGGACGGTGGAGCGGTCAGCATATGATGCAATAGTAAGAGGACGACGGAGGGCTCAGCATATGATGCAATAGAAAGAGGGTGGCGAAGGGGATACGCATATGATGTAATAGAAAGACGGCGGTGGAGGGGTCAGCATGGTCCGCATATGATGAAATAGAAAAAGGACGGCGGAGGGGTCAGCATGGTCATCATATGATGCAATAGAAAGAGGGTGCTGGAGGGGTCAGCATGGTCAGCATATGATGCAATAGAAAGAGGGCGGAGGAGTGGTTAGCCGAGTCAGCATATGATGCAATAGAAAGAGGGCGGTGGAGGGGTCAGCATGGTCAGCACATGATGCAATAGAGAGAGGGCGGAGGAGGGGTTAGCATTGTCAGCATATGATGCAATAGAAAGAGGGTGCTGGAGGGGTCAGCATGGTCAGCATATGATGCAATAGAAAGAGGGCGGAGGAGGGGTTAGCCGAGTCAGCATATGATGCAATAGAAAGAGGGCGGTGGAGGGGTCAGCATGGTCAGCACATGATGCAATAGAAAGAGGGCGGCCGAGGGTTCAGCATATGATGCAAGAGAAAGAGGGCAGCTGAGGGGTCAGCATATGATGCAATAGAAAGAGGACGGCAGAGCGGTCAGCATATGATGCAATAGAAAGAGGTCGGTGGTGGGGTCTGCATCGGATGCAATAGAAAGAAGGCGGTGGAGGGGTCAGCATAATATGAAATAGAAAGAGGGCTGTGGCGGGGTCAGCATGGTCAGCATATGATGTAATAGAAAGAGGACGGCAGAGCGTTCGGCATATGATGCAATAGAAAGAGGGTTGTGGAGGGGTCAGGATATGGCCGTTGATGCAATAGAAAGAGGACGGCAGAGCGGTCAACATATGATGCAATAGAAAGAGGACGGTGGAGGGGTCAGCCTATGATGCAATACAAAGAGGACGGCGGAGCGGTTATGATATGATGCAATAGGAAGAGGACGAAGGAGGGCTCAGCATATGATGCAATAGAAAGAGGTTGGCGGAGCGGTCAACATATGATGCAATAGAAAGAGGACGGTGGAGGGTTCAGCCTATGAAGCAATAAAAAGAGGACGGCGGAGCGGTTAGCATATGATGCAATAGGAAGAGGACGACGGAGGGCTCAGCATATGATGCAATAGAAAGAGGGCGGCAGAGGGGATACGCATATGATGTAATAGAAAGACGGCGGTGGAGGGGTCAGCATGGTCCGCATATGATGAAATAGAAAGAGGACGGCGGAGGGGTCAGCATGGTCATCATATAATGCAATAGAAAGAGGGCGGAGGAGGGGTTAGCATTGTCAGCATATGATGCAATAGAAAGAGGGTGCTGGAGGGGTCAGCATGGTCAGCATATGATGCAATAGAAAGAGGGCGGAGGAGGGGTTAGCCGAGTCAGCATATGATGCAATAGAAAGAGGGCAGTGGAGGGGTCAGCATGGTCAGCACATGATGCAATAGAAAGAGGGTGGTGGAGGGGTCAGCATATGATGCAATACAAAGAGGGTGGCCGAGGGGATCAGCATATGATGCAATAGAAAGAGGGCGGTGGAGGGTATAGCATATGATGCAATAGAAAGAGGGCGGCGGAGCGGTCAGCATATGATGTAATAGAAAGAAGGCGGTGGAGGGGTCAGCATAATATGAAATAGAAACAGGGCGGTGGAGGTGTCAGCATGGTCAGCATATGATGCAATAGAAAGTGGACGGTGGAGCGGTCAGCATACGGTGCAATAGAAAGAGGTTGGCGGAGCGGTCAACATATGATGCAATAGAAAGAGGACGGTGGAGGGATCAGCATATGATGAAATAGAAAGAGGGTTGTGGTGGGGTCAGCATATGATGAAATAGAAAGAGGACGGTGGAGAGGTCAGCATGGTCATATAATGCAATAGAAAGAGGGCGGAGGAGGGGTTAGCATCGTCAGCATATGATGCAATAGAAAGAGGGTGCTGGAGGGGTCAGCATGGTCAGCATATGATGCAATAGAAAGAGGGCGCAGGAGGGTTTAGCCTCGTCAGCATATGATGCAATAGAAAGAGGGCGGTGGAAGGGTCAGCATGGTCAGCACATGATGCAATAGAAAGAGGGCGGCCGAGGGTTCAGCATATGATGCAAGAGAAAAAGGGCAGCTGAGGGGTCAGCATATGATGCAATAGAAAGAGGACGGTGGAGGGGTCAGCATATGATTCAATAGAAAGAGGAGGGCGGAGTGGTCAGCATATGATGCAATACAAAGAGGGTGGCAGTGGGGATCAGCATATGATGCAATAGACAGAGGACGGCGGAGCGGTCAACATATGATGCAATAGAAAGAAGGCAGTGGAGGGGTCAGCATATGATGCAATAGAAAGAGGCCTGTGACGGGGTCAGCATGGTCAGCATATGATATAATAGAAAGAGGACGGCAGAGCGGTCAGCATATGATGCAATAGAAAGAGGACGGCGTGCAGTCCGCATATGATGCAATACAAGAGGTTGGTGGAGCAGTCAACATATGATGCAATAGAAAAAGAACAGTGGAGGGGTCGGCCGTTGATGCAATAAAAAGAGGACGGCGGAGCGGTCAGCATATGATGCAATAGGAAGAGGACGACGGAGGGCTCAGCATTAGATGCAATAGAAAGAGGGTGGCGGAGGGTTCAGCATATGATGCAAGAGAAAGAGGGCAGCTGAGGGGTCAGCATATGATGCAAGAGAAAGAGGGCAGCTGAGGGGTCAGCATATGATGCAATAGAAAGAGGACGGTATAAGGGGTCAGCATATCATGCTATACAAAGAGGATTGCAGAGGGGATCAGCATATGATGAAATAGAAAGAGGTTGGTGGAGCGGTCAACATATGATGCAATAGAAAGAGGACGATGGAGGGGTCAGCCTATGATGCAATAAAAAGAGGACGGCGGAGCGGTCAGCATATGATGCAATAGGAAGAGGACGACGGAGGGCTCAGCATATGATGCAATAGAAAGCGGGTGGAAGAGGGGATATGCATATGATGCAATAGAAAGAGGGCAGTGGAGGGGTCAGCATGGTCAGCATGAAATAGAAAGAGGACGGCGGAGGGGTCAGCATGGTCATCATATAATGCAATAGAAAGAGGGCAGAGGAGGGGTTAGCATCGTCAGCATATGATGCAATAGAAAGAGGGTGCTGGAGGGGTCAGCATGGTCAGCATATGATGCAATAGAAAGAGGGCGAAGGAGAGGTTAGCCTCGTCAGCATATGATGCAATAGAAAGAGGGCAGTGGAGGGGTCAGCATTGTCAGCACATGATGCAATAGAAAGAGGGCGGTGGAGGGGTCAGCATGGTCAGCACATGATGCAATAGAAAGAGGGCGGCCGAGGGTTCAGCATTTGATGCAAGAGAAAGAGGGCAGCTGAGGGGTCAGCATATGATGCAATAGAAAGAGGACGGTGGAGGGGTTAGCATATGATTCAATAGAAAGAGGACGGCGAAGTGGTCAGCATATGATGCAAGAGAAAGAGGGCAGCTGAGGGGTCAGCATATGATGCAATACAAAGAGGGTGGCGGAGGGGATCAGCATATGATGCAATAGAAAGAGGATGGCAGAGCGGTCGGCATATGATGCAATAGAAAAAGGGCGGTGGAGGGGTCAGCATAGGATGCAATCGAAAGAAGGCGGTGGATGGGTCAGCATATGATGCAATAGAAAGAGGGCTGTGGCGGGGTCAGCATGGTCAGCATATGATGCAATAGAAAGAGGTTGGCGGAGCTGTCAACATATGATGCAATAGATAGAGGACGGTGGAGGGTTCGGCCGTTGATGCAATAGAAAGAGGACGGCGGAGCAGTCAGCATATGATGCAATAGAAAGAGGACAGGGGAGTGGTCAGCATATGATGAGAAAGAAAGAGGGCGGCGGAGGGGATCAGCATATGATGCAATAGAAAGAGGGCGGCAGAGGGGTCAGCATATGATGCAATAGAAAGAGGGCAGTGGATGGGTCAGCATATGATGCAATAGAAAGAGTACGGCTGAGCAGTCGGCATATGATGCAATAGAAAGAAGGCGGTGGAGGGGATCAGCATATGATGCAATAAAAAGAGGACGGCGGAGCGGTCAAGATATGATGCAATAGAAAGAGGACGGTGGAGGGGTCAGCCTATGATGCAATAAAAAGAGGACGGCGGAGCGGTTAGCATATGATGCAATAGGAAGAGGACGAAGGAGGGCTCAGCATATGATGCAATAGAAAGAAGGCTGTGGAGGGGTCAGCATATGATGCAATAGAAAGAGGTTGGTGGAGGGATCTGCATATGATGCAATAGAAAGAGGACGGTGGAGGGGTCAGCACATGATGCAATAGAAACAGGGCGGTGGAGGGGTCAGCATGGTCAGCATTTGATGCAATAGAAAGAGGACAGCGAGCGGTCAGCATATGATGCAATAGAAAGAGGGCGGCGGAGGGGATCAGCATATGATGAAATAGAAAGAGGGCGACAGAGGGGATCAGCCTATGATGCAATAAAAAGAGGACGGCGGAGCGGTTATCATATGATGCAATAGGAAGAGGACGAAGGAGGGCTCAGCATATGATGCAATAGAAAGAGGTTGGCGGAGCGGTCAAGATATGATGCAATAGAAAGAGGACGGTGGAGGGGTCAGCCTATGATGCAATAAAAAGAGGACGGCGGAGCGGTTAGCATATGATGCAATAGGAAGAGGACGAAGGAGGGCTCAGCATATGATGCAATAGAAAGAAGGCTGTGGAGGGGTCAGCATATGATGCAATAGAAAGAGGTTGGTGGAGGGATCTGCATATGATGCAATAGAAAGAGGACGGTGGAGGGGTCAGCACATGATGCAATAGAAACAGGGCGGTGGAGGGGTCAGCATGGTCAGCATATGATGCAATAGAAAGAGGACGGCGGTGCAGTCCGCATATGATGCAAAAGAAAGAGGTTGGCGGAGCGGTCAACATATGATGCAATAGAAAGAGGACAGTGGAGAGGTCGGCCGTTGATGCAATAGAAAGAGGATGGCAAAGCGGTCAGCATATGATGCAATAGAAAGAGGACAGCAGAGGGGTCAGCATTTGATGCAATGGAAAGAGGGTGGCGGAGGGGATCAACATATGATGCAATAGAAAGAGGACAGGGGAGCGGTCAGCATATGATGAAAAAGAAAGAGGGCGGCGGAGGGGATCAGCATATGATGCAATAGAAAGAGGGCGTTAGAGGGGTCGGCATATGATGCAATAGGAAGAGGGCTGTGGAGGGGTCAGCCTATGATGCAATAGAAAGAGGACGGCTGAGCAGTCGGCATATGATGCAATAGAAAGAGCACAGTGGAGGGGTCAGCTTATGATGCAATAGTAACAGGACGGCGGAGCAGTCAGCATATGATGCAATAGAAAGAGGGCGGCGGAGGGGATCAGCATATGATGAAATAGATAGAGGACGGTGGAGCTGTCAGGATATGATGCAATAGAAACAGGGCGGCGGAGGGGATCAGCATATGATGCTATAGAAAGAGGGCGGCGGAGGGGTCAGCATATGATGCAATAGAAAGAGGTTGGCGGAGCGGTCAACATATGATGCAATAGAAAGAGGACGGCGGAGTGGTCAACATATGATGCAATAGAAAGAGGACGGTGGAGGGGTCAGCCTATGATGCAATAAAAAGTGGACGGAGGAGCGGTCAGCATATGATGCAATAGAAAGAGGTTGGTGGAGCGGTCAACATATGATGCAATAGAAAGAGGACGGTGGAGGGGTCAGCCTATGATGCAATAAAAAGAGGACGGTGGAGCGGTCAGCATATGATGCAATAGTAAGAGGACGACGGAGGGCTCAGCATATGATGCAATAGAAAGAGGGCGGCGAAGGGGATACGCATATGATGAAATAGAAAGAGGGCGACAGAGGGGATCAGCCTATGATGCAATAAAAAGAGGACGGCGGAGCGGTTATCATATGATGCAATAGGAAGAGGACGAAGGAGGGCTCAGCATATGATGCAATAGAAAGAGGTTGGCGGAGCGGTCAAGATATGATGCAATAGAAAGAGGACGGTGGAGGGGTCAGCCTATGATGCAATAAAAAGAGGACGGCGGAGCGGTTAGCATATGATGCAATAGGAAGAGGACGAAGGAGGGCTCAGCATATGATGCAATAGAAAGAAGGCTGTGGAGGGGTCAGCATATGATGCAATAAAAAGAGGTTGGTGGAGGGATCTGCATATGATGCAATAGAAAGAGGACGGTGGAGGGGTCAGCACATGATGCAATAGAAACAGGGCGGTGGAGGGGTCAGCATGGTCAGCATATGATGCAATAGAAAGAGGACGGCGGTGCAGTCCGCATATGATGCAAAAGAAAGAGGTTGGCGGAGCGGTCAACATATGATGCAATAGAAAGAGGACAGTGGAGAGGTCGGCCGTTGATGCAATAGAAAGAGGATGGCAAAGCGGTCAGCATATGATGCAATAGAAAGAGGACAGCAGAGGGGTCAGCATTTGATGCAATGGAAAGAGGGTGGCGGAGGGGATCAACATATGATGCAATAGAAAGAGGACAGGGGAGCGGTCAGCATATGATGAAAAAGAAAGAGGGCGGCGGAGGGGATCAGCATATGATGCAATAGAAAGAGGGTTTTAGAGGGGTCGGCATATGATGCAATAGGAAGAGGGCTGTGGAGGGGTCAGCCTATGATGCAATAGTAACAGGACGGCGGAGCAGTCAGCATTTGATGCAATAGAAAGAGGACAGCGAGCGGTCAGCATATGATGCAATAGAAAGAGGGCGGCGGAGGGGATCAGCATATGATGAAATAGATAGAGGACGGTGGAGCTGTCAGGATATGATGCAATAGAAACAGGGCGGCGGAGGGGATCAGCATATGATGCTATAGAAAGAGGGCGGCGGAGGGGTCAGCATATGATGCAATAGAAAGAGGTTGGCGGAGCGGTCAACATATGATGCAATAGAAAGAGGACGGCGGAGTGGTCAACATATGATGCAATAGAAAGAGGACGGTGGAGGGGTCAGCCTATGATGCAATAAAAAGTGGACGGAGGAGCGGTCAGCATATGATGCAATAGAAAGAGGTTGGTGGAGCGGTCAACATATGATGCAATAGAAAGAGGACGGTGGAGGGGTCAGCCTATGATGCAATAAAAAGAGGACGGTGGAGCGGTCAGCTTATGATGCAATAGTAAGAGGACGACGGAGGGCTCAGCATATGATGCAATAGAAAGAGGGCGGCGAAGAGGATACGCATATGATGTAATAGAAAGACGGCGGTGAAGGGGTCAGCATGGTCCGCATATGATGAAATAGAAAAAGGACGGCGGAGGGGTCAGCATGGTCATCATATAATGCAATAGAAAGAGGGCGGAGGAGGGGTTAGCATTGTCAGCATATGATGCAATAGAAAGAGGGTGCTGGAGTGGTCAGCATGGTCAGCATATGATGCAATAGAAAGAGGGCGGAGGAGTGGTTAGCCGAGTCAGCATATGATGCAATAGAAAGAGGGCGGTGGAGGGGTCAGCATGGTCAGCACATGATGCAATAGAGAGAGGGCGGAGGAGGGGTTAGCATTGTCAGCATATGATGCAATAGAAAGAGGGTGCTGGAGGGGTCAGCATGGTCAGCACATGATGCAATAGAGAGAGGGCGGAGGAGGGGTTAGCATTGTCAGCATATGATGCAATAGAAAGAGGGCGGAGGAGGGGTTAGCCGAGTCAGCATATGATGCAATAGAAAGAGGGCGGTGGAGGGGTCAGCATGGTCAGCACATGATGCAATAGAAAGAGGGCGGCCGAGGATTCAGCATATGATGCAAGAGAAAGAGGGCAGCTGAGGGGTCAGCATATGATGCAATAGAAAGAGGACTGTGGAGGGGTCAGCATATGATTCAATAAAAAGAGGACGGCGGAGCATCCAACATATGATGCAATAGAAAGAGGACGGTGGAGAGGTTGGCCGTTGATGCAATAGAAAGAGGACGGCAGAGCGGTTAACATATGATGCAATAGAAAGAGGACGGTGGAGGGGTCAGCCTATGATGCAATAGAAAGTGGACATAGGAGCGGTCAGCATATGATGCAATAGAAAGAGGTTGGTGGAGCGGTCAACATATGATGCAATAGAAAGAGGACAATGGAGGGGTCAGCCTATGATGCAATAAAAAGAGGACGGCGGAGCGGTCAGCATATGATGCAATAGAAAGATGGCAGTGGAGGGGTCAGCATGGTCAGCATATGATGAAATAGAAAGAGGACGGCGGAGGGGTCAGCATGGTCATCATATAATGCAATAGAAAGAGGGCGGAGGAGGGGTTAGCATCGTCAGCATATGATGCAATAGAAAGAGGGTGCTGGAGGGGTCAGCATGGTCAGCATATGATGCAATAGAAAGAGGGAGAAGAAGGGGTTAGCCTCGTCAGCATATGATGCAATAGAAAGAGGGCAGTGGAGGGGTCAACATGGTCAGCACATGATGTAATAGAAAGAGGGTGGTGGAGGGGTCAGCACGTTCAGCACATGATGCAATAGAAAGAGGGCGGCCGAGGGTTCAGCATATGATGCAAGAGAAAGAGGGCAGCTGAGGGGTCAGCATATGATGCAATAGAAAGAGGACGGTGTAGGGGTCAGCATATGATGCAATACAAAGAGGGTGGCAGAGGGGATCAGCATATGATGCAATAGAAAGAGGACGGTGGAGCGGTCAACATATGATGCAATAGAAAGAGGACGGTGGAGGGGTCAGCCTATGATGCAATACAAAGAGGACGGCGGAGCGGGTATGATATGATGCAATAGGAAAAGGACGAAGGAGGGCTCAGCATATGATGCAATAGAAAGAGGACGGCGGAGCGGTTAGCATATGATGCAATAGAAAGAGGACGGTGGAGGGTTCAGCCTATGATGCAATAAAAAGAGGACGGCGGAGCGGTTAGCATATGATCCAATAGGAAGAGGACGAAGGAGGGCTCAGCATATGATGCAATAGCAAGAAGGCTGTGGAGGGGTCAGCAAATGATGCAATAGAAAGAGGACGTTGGAGGGGTCAGCATGGTCAGCATATGATGCAATAGAAAGTGGACGGTGGAGCGGTCAGCATATGATGCAATAGAAAGAGGACGGCGGAGCAGTCCGCATATGATGCAATAGAAAGAGGTTGGCGGAGCGGTCAACATATGATGCAATAGAAAGAGGACAGTGGAGAGGTCGGCCGTTGATGCAATAGAAAGAGGATGGCAAAGCGGTCAGCATATGATGCAATAGAAAGAGGACAGCAGAGGGGTCGGCATATGATGCAATAGAAAGAGGACAGCAGAGGGGTCAGCATTTGATGCAATGGAAAGATGGCGGCGGAGGGGATCAGCATATGATGCAATAGAAAGAGGGCGTTAGAGGGGTCGGCATATGATGCAATAGGAAGAGGGCTGTGGAGGGGTCAGCATATGATGCAATAGAAAGAGGGCGGCGGAGGGGATCAGCATATGATGCAATAGAAAGAGGGCGGCGGAGGGGTCAGCATATGATGCAATAGATGAGGACAGCAGAGCGGTCAGCATATAATGCAATAGAAAGAGGGTGGTGGAGGGGATCAGCATATGATGCTATAGAAAGAGGGCGGCGGAGGGGTCAGCATATGATGCAATAGATAGAGGACGGCGGATCGGTCAGCATATGATGCAATAGAAAGAGGTTGGCGAAGCGGTCAACATATGATGCAATAGAAAGAGGACGGCGGAGTGGTCAACATATGATGCAATAGAAAGAGGACGGTGGAGCGGTCAACATATGATGCGATAGAAAGAGGACGGTGGAGGGGTCAACATATGATGCAATAGAAAGAGGACGGTGGAGGGGTCAGCCTATGATGCAATAAAAAGTGGACGGAGGAGCGGTCAACATATGATGCAATAGAAAGAGGGCAGTGGAGGGGTCAACATGGTCAGCACATGATGCAATAGAAAGAGGGAGAAGAAGGGGTTAGCCTCGTCAGCATATGATGCAATAGAAAGAGGGCAGTGGAGGGGTCAACATGGTCAGCACATGATGTAATAGAAAGAGGGTGGTGGAGGGGTCAGCACGTTCAGCACATGATGCAATAGAAAGAGGGCGGCCGAGGGTTCAGCATATGATGCAAGAGAAAGAGGGCAGCTGAGGGGTCAGCATATGATGCAATAGAAAGAGGACGGTGTAGGGGTCAGCATATGATGCAATACAAAGAGGGTGGCAGAGGGGATCAGCATATGATGCAATAGAAAGAGGACGGTGGAGCGGTCAACATATGATGCAATAGAAAGAGGACGGTGGAGGGGTCAGCCTATGATGCAATACAAAGAGGACGGCGGAGCGGGTATGATATGATGCAATAGGAAGAGGACGAAGGAGGGCTCAGCATATGATGCAATAGAAAGAGGACGGCGGAGCGGTTAGCATATGATGCAATAGAAAGAGGACGGTGGAGGGTTCAGCCTATGATGCAATAAAAAGAGGACGGCGGAGCGGTTAGCATATGATCCAATAGGAAGAGGACGAAGGAGGGCTCAGCATATGATGCAATAGCAAGAAGGCTGTGGAGGGGTCAGCATATGATGCAATAGAAAGAGGACGGTGGAGGGGTCAGCATGGTCAGCATATGATGCAATAGAAAGTGGACGGTGGAGCGGTCAGCATATGATGCAATAGAAAGAGGACGGCGGAGCAGTCCGCATATGATGCAATAGAAAGAGGTTGGCGGAGCGGTCAACATATGATGCAATAGAAAGAGGACAGTGGAGAGGTCGGCCGTTGATGCAATAGAAAGAGGATGGCAAAGCGGTCAGCATATGATGCAATAGAAAGAGGACAGCAGAGGGGTCGGCATATGATGCAATAGGAAGAGGGCTGTGGAGGGGTCAGCATATGATGCAATAGAAAGAGGGCGGCGGAGGGGATCAGCATATGATGCAATAGAAAGAGGGCGGCGGAGGGGTCAGCATATGATGCAATAGATGAGGACAGCAGAGCGGTCAGCATATAATGCAATAGAAAGAGGGTGGTGGAGGGGATCAGCATATGATGCTATAGAAAGAGGGCGGCGGAGGGGTCAGCATATGATGCAATAGATAGAGGACGGCGGATCGGTCAGCATATGATGCAATAGAAAGAGGTTGGCGGAGCGGTCAACATATGATGCAATAGAAAGAGGACGGCGGAGTGGTCAACATATGATGCAATAGAAAGAGGACGGTGGAGCGGTCAACATATGATGCGATAGAAAGAGGACGGTGGAGGGGTCAACATATGATGCAATAGAAAGAGGACGGTGGAGGGGTCAGCCTATGATGCAATAAAAAGTGGACGGAGGAGCGGTCAACATATGATGCAATAGAAAGAGGGCAGTGGAGGGGTCAACATGGTCAGCACATGATGCAATAGAAAGAGGGAGAAGAAGGGGTTAGCCTCGTCAGCATATGATGCAATAGAAAGAGGGCAGTGGAGGGGTCAACATGGTCAGCACATGATGTAATAGAAAGAGGGTGGTGGAGGGGTCAGCACGTTCAGCACATGATGCAATAGAAAGAGGGCGGCCGAGGGTTCAGCATATGATGCAAGAGAAAGAGGGCAGCTGAGGGGTCAGCATATGATGCAATAGAAAGAGGACGGTGTAGGGGTCAGCATATGATGCAATACAAAGAGGGTGGCAGAGGGGATCAGCATATGATGCAATAGAAAGAGGACGGTGGAGCGGTCAACATATGATGCAATAGAAAGAGGACGGTGGAGGGGTCAGCCTATGATGCAATAAAAAGAGGACGGCGGAGCGGTTAGCATATGATCCAATAGGAAGAGGACGAAGGAGGGCTCAGCATATGATGCAATAGAAAGAGGACGGCGGAGCGGTTAGCATATGATGCAATAGAAAGAGGACGGTGGAGGGTTCAGCCTATGATGCAATAAAAAGAGGACGGCGGAGCGGGTATGATATGATGCAATAGGAAGAGGACGTAGGAGGGCTCAGCATATGATGCAATAGAAAGAGGACGGCGGAGCGGGTAGCATATGATGCAATAGAAAGAGGACGGTGGAGGGTTCAGCCTATGATGCAATAAAAAGAGGACGGCGGAGCGGTTAGCATATGATCCAATAGGAAGAGGACGAAGGAGGGCTCAGCATATGATGCAATAGCAAGAAGGCTGTGGAGGGGTCAGCATATGATGCAATAGAAAGAGGACGGTGGAGGGGTCAGCATGGTCAGCATATGATGCAATAGAAAGTGGACGGTGGAGCGGTCAGCATATGATGCAATAGAAAGAGGACGGCGGAGCAGTCCGCATATGATGCAATAGAAAGAGGTTGGCGGAGCGGTCAACATATGATGCAATAGAAAGAGGATGGCAAAGCGGTCAGCATATGATGCAATAGAAAGAGGACAGCAGAGGGGTCGGCATATGATGCAATAGAAAGAGGACAGCAGAGGGGTCAGCATTTGATGCAATGGAAAGATGGCGGCGGAGGGGATCAGCATATGATGCAATAGAAAGAGGGCGTTAGAGGGGTCAGCATATGATGCAATAGGAAGAGGGCTGTGGAGGGGTCAGCATATGATGCAATAGAAAGAGGGCGGCGGAGGGGATCAGCATATGATGCAATAGAAAGAGGGCGGCGGAGGGGTCAGCATATGATGCAATAGATGAGGACAGCAGAGCGGTCAGCATATAATGCAATAGAAAGAGGGTGGTGGAGGGGATCAGCATATGATGCTATAGAAAGAGGGCGGCGGAGGGGTCAGCATATGATGCAATAGATAGAGGACGGCGGATCGGTCAGCATATGATGCAATAGAAAGAGGTTGGCGGAGCGGTCAACATATGATGCAATAGAAAGAGGACGGCGGAGTGGTCAACATATGATGCAATAGAAAGAGGACGGTGGAGCGGTCAACATATGATGCGATAGAAAGAGGACGGTGGAGGGGTCAACATATGATGCAATAGAAAGAGGACGGTGGAGGGGTCAGCCTATGATGCAATAAAAAGTGGATGGAGGAGCGGTCAACATATGATGCAATAGAAAGAGGGCAGTGGAGGGGTCAACATGGTCAGCACATGATGCAATAGAAAGAGGGCGGCCGAGGGTTCAGCATATGATCCAAGAGAAAGAGGGCAGCTGAGGGGTCAGCATATGATGCAATAGAAAGAGGACGGTGGAGCGGTCAACATATGATGCAATAGAAAGAGGACGGTGGAGGGGTCAGCCTATGATGCAATAAAAAGTGGACGGAGGAGCGGTCAACATATGATGCAATAGAAAGAGGGCAGTGGAGGGGTCAACATGGTCAGCACATGATGCAATAGAAAGAGGGCGGCCGAGGGTTCAGCATATGATGCAAGAGAAAGAGGGCAGCTGAGGGGTCAGCATATGATGCAATAGAAAGAGGACGGTGTAGGGGTCAGCATATGATGCAATACAAAGAGGGTGGCAGAGGGGATCAGCATATGATGCAATAGAAAGAGGACGGTGGAGCGGTCAACATATGATGCAATAGAAAGAGGACGGTGGAGGGGTCAGCCTATGATGCAATAAAAAGAGGACGGCGGAGCGGTCAGCATATGATGCAATAGGAAGAGGACGACGGAGGGCTCATCATATGATGCAATAGAAAGAGGGTGGCGGAGGGGATACGCATATGATGCAATAGAAAGAGGGCGGTGAAGGGGTCAGCATGGTCAGCATATGATGAAATAGAAAGAGGGCGGCCGAGGGTTCAGCATATGATGCAAGAGAAAGAGGGCAGCTGAGGGGTCAGCATATGATGCAATAGAAAGAGGACGGTGTAGGGGTCAGCATATGATGCAATACAAAGAGGGTGGCAGAGGGGATCAGCATATGATGCAATAGAAAGAGGACGGTAGAGCGGTCAACATATGATGCAATAGAAAGAGGACGACGGAGGGCTCAGCATATGATGCAATAGAAAGCGGGTGGAGGAGGGGATACGCATATGATGCAATAGAAAGAGGGCAGTGGAGGGGTCAGCATGGTCAGCATATGATGAAATAGAAAGAGGACGGCGGAGGGGTCCGCATGGTCATCATATAATGCAATAGAAAGAGGGCGGAGGAGGGGTTAGCATCGTCAGCATATGATGCAATAGAAAGAGGGTGCTGGAGGGGTCAGCATGGTCAGCATATGATGCAATAGAAAGAGGGCGAAGGAGAGGTTAGCCTCGTCAGCATATGATGCAATAGAAAGAGGGCAGTGGAGGGGTCAGCATTGTCAGCACATGATGCAATAGAAAGAGGGCGGTGGAGGGGTCAGCATGGTCAGCACATGATGCAAAAGAAAGAGGGCGGCCGAGGGTTCAGCATATGATGCAAGAGAAAGAGGGCAGCTGAGGGGTCAGCATATGATGCAATAGACAGAGGACGGTGTAGGGGTCAGAATATGATGCAATACAAAGAGGGTGGCAGAGGGGATCAGCATATGATGCAATAGAAAGAGGACGGTGGAGCGGTCAACATATGATGCAATAGAAAGAGGACGGTGGAGGGTTCAGCCTATGATGCAATAAAAAGAGGACGGCGGAGCGGTCAGCATATGATGCAATAGGAAGAGGATGACGGAGGGCTCAGCATATGATGCAATAGAAAGAGGGTGGCGGAGTGGTCAACATATGATGCAATAGAAAGAGGACGGTGGAGGGGTCAGCAGGGGATGCAATAGAAAGAAGGCGGTGGAGGGATCAGCATATGATGAAATAGAAAGAGGGTTGTGGCGGGGTCAGCATATGATGAAATAGAAAGAGGACGACGGAGGGGTCAGCATGGTCATCATATAATGCAATAGAAAGAGGGCGGAGGAGGGGTTAGTATCGTCAGCATATGATGCAATAGAAAGAGTGTGCTGGAGGGGTCAGCATGGTCAGCATATGATGCAATAGAAAGAGGGCGCAGGAGGGTTTAGCCTCGTCAGCATATGATGCAATAGAAAGAGGGCGGTGGAGGGGTCAGCATGGTCAGCACATGATGCAATAGAAAGAGGGCGGCCGAGGGTTCAGCATATGATGCAAGAGAAAAAGGGCAGCTGAGGGGTCAGCATATGATGCAATAGAAAGAGGACGGTTGAGGGGTCAGCATATGATTCAATAGAAAGAGGACGGCGGAGTGGTCAGCATATGATGCAATACAAAGAGGGTGGCAGTGGGGATCAGCATATGATGCAATAGACAGAGGACGGCGGAGCGGTCAGCATATGATGCAATACAAAGAGGGTGGCAGTGGGGATCAGCATATGATGCAATAGACAGAGGACGGCGGAGCGGTCAACATATGATGCAATAGAAAGAAGGCAGTGGAGGGGTCAGCTTATGATGCAATAGAAAGAGGGCTGTGACGGGGTCAGCATGGTCAGCATATGATATAATAGAAAGAGGATGGCAGAGCGGTCAGCATATGATGCAATAGAAAGAGGACGGCGTGTAGTCCGCATATGATGCAATACAAGAGGTTGGTGGAGCAGTCAACATATGATGCAATAGAAAAAGAACAGTGGAGGGGTCGGCCGTTGATGCAATAAAAAGAGGACGGCGGAGCGGTCAGCATATGATGCAATAGGAAGAGGACGAGGGAGGGCTCAGCATTAGATGCAATAGAAAGAGGGTGGCGGAGGAGATACGCATATGATGCAAGAGAAAGAGGGCAGCTGAGGGGTCAGCATATGATGCAATAGAAAGAGGACGGTATAAGGGGTCAGCATATGATGCTATACAAAGAGGGTGGCAGAGGGGATCAGCATATGATGAAATAGAAAGAGGACGGTGGAGCGGTCAACATATGATGCAATAGAAAGAGGATGGTGGAGGGGTCAGCCTATGATGCAATAAAAAGAGGACGGCGGAGCGGTTAACATATGATGCAATAGAAAGTGGACATAGGAGCGGTCAGCATATGATGCAATAGAAAGAGGTTGTGGAGCGGTCAACATATGATGCAATAGAAAGAGGACGATGGAGGGGTTAGCCTATGATACAATAAAAAGAGGACAGCGGAGCGGTCAGCATATGATGCAATAGGAAGAGGACGACGGAGGGCTTAGCATATGATGCAATAGAAAGCGGGTGGAAGAGGGGATATGCATATGATGCAATAGAAAGAGGGCAGTGGAGGGGTCAGCATGGTCAGCATGAAATAGAAAGAGGACGGCGGAGGGGTCAGCATGGTCATCATATAATGCAATAGAAAGAGGGCAGAGGAGGGGTAAGCATTGTCAGCACATGATGCAATACAAAGAGGGCGAAGGAGAGGTTAGCCTTGTCAGCATATGATGCAATAGAAAGAGGGCAGTGGAGGGGTCAGCATTGTCAGCACATGATGCAATAGAAAGAGGGCGGTGGAGGGGTCAGCATGGTCAGCACATGATGCAATAGAAAGAGGGCGGCCGAGGGTTCAGCATATGATGCAAGAGAAAGAGGGCAGCTGAGGGGTCAGCATATGATGCAATAGAAAGAGGACGGTGTAGGGGTCAGCATATGATGCAATACAAAGAGGGTGGCAGAGGGGATTAGCATATGATGCAATAGAAAGAGGACGGTGGAGCGGTCAACATATGATGCAATAGAAAGAGGACGGTGGAGGGGTCAGCCTATGATGCAATAAAAAGAGGACGGCGGAGCGGTCAGCATATGATGCAATAGGAAGAGGACGACGGAGGGCTCAGCATATGATGCAATAGAAAGAGGGTGGCAGAGGGGATACGCATATGATGCAATAGAAAGAGGGCGGTGAAGGGGTCAGCATGGTCATCATATAATGCAATAGAAAGAGGGTGCTGGAGGTGTCAGCATTGTCAGCATATGATGCAATATAAAGAGGGCAGAGGAGGGGTTAGCCTCGTCAGCATATGATGCAATAGAAAGAGGGCGGTGGAGGGGTCAGCATTGTCAACACATGATGCAATAGAAAGAGGGCGGCCGAGGGTTCAGCATATGATGCAAGAGAAAGAGGGCAGCTGAGGGGTCAGCATATGATGCAATAGAAAGTGGACGGTGGAGGGGTCAGCATATGATTCAATAAAAAGAGGACGGCGGAGCGGTCAGCATATGATGCAATAGAAAGAGGGCGGCCGAGGGGATCAGCATATGATGCAATAGAAAGAGGGCGGTGGAGAGGTCAGCATAGGATGCAATAGAAAGAAGGCGGTGGAGGGGTCAGCATATGATGTAATAGAAAGAGGACGTCAGAGCGTTCGGAATATGATGCAATAGAAAGAGTGCGGTGGAGGTTACAGCATATGATGCAATAGAAAGAGGGCAGTGGAGTGGTCAGCATATGATGCAATAGAAACAGGGCGGTGGAGGGGTCAGCATGGTCAGCATATGATGCAATAGAAAGTGGACGGTGGAGCGGTCAGCATATTGTGCAATAGAAAGAGGATGGCGGAGCAGTCAGCATATGATTCAATAGAAAGAGGTTGGCGGAGCGGTCAACAAATGATGCAATAGAAAGAGGACGGTGGAGGGGTCAGCATAGGATGCAATAGAAAGAAGGCGGTGGAGGGATCAGCATATGATGAATTAGAAAGAGGGCAGCTGAGGGGTGAGCATATGATGCAATAGAAAGAGGACGGTGGAGGGGTCAGCATATGATGCAATAGACAGAGGACGGCGGAGCGGTCAGCATACAATGAAATAGAAAGAGGGCTGTGGCGGGGTCAGCATGGTCAGCATATGATGTAATAGAAAGAGGACGGCAGAGCGTTCGGCATATGATGCAATAGAAAGAGGATGGTGGAGGGGTCACCATATGATGCAATAGAAAGAGGGCAGTGGAGGGGTCAGCATACGATGCAATAGAAACAGGGCGGTGGAGGGGTCAACATGGTCAGCATATGATGCAATAGAAAGAGGGCGGCGGAAGGGTATCCCCATTTGATGCAATAGAAAGAGGATGGCGGAGCGGTCAACAAATGATGCAATAGAAAGAGAACAGTGGAGGGGTTGGCCGTTGATGCAATAGAAAGAGGACGGCGGAGCGGTCAACATATGATGCAATAGAAAGAGGACAGTGGAGGGGTCAGCCTATGATGCAATAGAAAGTGGACCGAGGAGCGGTCAGCATATGATGCAATAGAAAGAGGTTGGTGGAGCGGTCAACATATGATGCATTAGAAAGAGGACGGTGGAGGGGTCAGCCTATGATGCAATAAAAAGAGGACGGCAGAGCGGTCAGCATATGATGCAATAGGAAGAGGACGACGGAGGGGTCAGCCTATGATGCAATAAAAAGAGGACGGCGGAGGGGTTAGCATCGTCAGCATATGATGCAATAGAAACAGGGTGCTGGAGGGGTCAGCATGGTCAGCATATGATGCAATAGAAAGAGGGCGGAGGAGGGGTTAGCCTCGTCAGCATATGATGCAATAGAAAGAGGGCGGTGGAGGGGTCAGCATGGTCAGCACATGATGCAATAAAAAGAGGGACGTCGAGGGTTCAGCATATGATGCAAGAGAAAGAGGGCAGCTGAGGGTCAGCATATGATGCAATAGAAAGAGGGTGGCAGAGGGGATCAGCATATGATGTAATAGAAAGAGGACGGCGGAGCGGTCAGCTTATGATGCAATAGAAAGAGGGCGGTGGAGGGGTCAGCATGGGATGCAATAGAAAGAAGGTGGTGGAGGGATCAGCATATGATGCAATAGAAAGAAGACAGTGAGCGGTCAGCATATGATGCAATAGAAAGACGGCGGCGGAGGGGTCAGAATATGAAGCAATAGATGAAGACAGTAGAGCAGTCAGCATATGATGCAATAGAAAGCGGGCGGTGGAGGGGATCAGCATGGTCAGCATATGATTCAATAGAAAGAGGGCAGAGGAGGGGTTAGCCTCGTCAGCATATGATGCAATAGAAAGAGGTCGGTAGAGGGGTCAGCATGGTCAGCACATGATGCAATAGAAAGAGGGCGGCCGAGGGGTCAGCATATGATGCAAAAGAAAGAGGGCAGCTGAGGGTTCAGCTTATGATGCAATAGAGAGAGGACGGTGGAGGGGTTAGCATATGATTCAATAGAAAGAGGACGGCGAAGTGGTCAGCATATGATGCAATAGGAAGAGGACGACGGAGGGCTCAGCATATTATGAAATAGATAGAGGACGGCGGAGTGGTCAGCATATGATGCAATACAAAGAGGGTGGCGGAGGGGATCAGCATATGATGCAATAGAAAGAGGACGGCACAGCGGTCAGCATATGATGCAATAGAAAGAGGGCGGTGGAGGGGTCAGCATAGGATGCAATCGAAAGAAGGCGGCGGATGGGTCAGCATATGATGCAATAGAAAGAGGGCTGTGGCGGGGTCAGCATGGTCAGCATATGATGTAATAGAAAGAGGACGGCAGAGCGGTCGGCATATGATGCAATAGAAAGAGCGCGGTGGAGGGTATAGCATATGATGCAATAGAAAGAGGGTGGTGGAGGGGTCAACATATGATGCAATAGAAAGAGGGCGGTGGAGGGGTCAGCATTTGATGCAATAGAAACAGGGCGGTGGAGGGGTCAGCATGGTCAGCATATGATGCAATAGAAAGTGGATGGTAGAGTGGTCAGCATATGATGCAAAAGAAAGAGGTTGGAGGAGCGGTCAACATATGATGCAATAGAAAGAGGACGGTGGAGGGTTCGGCCGTTGATGCAATAGAAAGAGGACAGCAGAGTGGTCAGCATATGATGTAATACAAAGAGGGTGGCGGAGGAGATTAGCATATGATGCAATAGAAAGAGGATATGGGAGTGGTCAGCATATGATGAGAAAGAACGAGGGTGGCGGAGGGGATACGCGTATGATGCAATAGAAAGAGGGCTGTGGCGGGGTCAGCATGGTCAGCATATGATGTAATAGAAAGAGGACGGCAGAGCGGTCTGCATATGATGCAATAGAAAGTGCGCGGTGGTGGGTATAGCATATGATGCAATAGAAAGAGGGTGGGGGAGGGGTCAGCATATGGTGCAATAGAAAGAGGGCGGTGGAGGGGTCAGCATTTGATGCAATAGAAACAGGGCGGTGGAGGGGTCAGCATGGTCAACATATGATGCAATAGAAAGTGGACGGTGGAGTGGTCAGCATATGATGCAATAGAAAGAGGACGGCGGAGCAGTCAGCATATGATGCAATAGAAAGAGGTTGGCGGAGCGGTCAACATATGATGCAATAGAAAGTGGACGGTGGAGTGGTCAGCATATGATGCAATAGAAAGAGGACGGCGGAGCAGTCAGCATATGATGCAATAGAAAGAGGTTGGCGGAGTGGTCAGCATATGATGCAATAGAAAGAGGACGGCTGAGCAGTCGGCATATGATGCAATAGAAAGAGCGCAGTGGAGGGGTCAGCCTATGATGCAATAGAAAGAGGACAGCGAGCGGTCAGCATATGATGCAATAGAAAGAGGGCGACGGAGGGGATCAGCCTATGATGCAATAAAAAGAGGACGGCGGAGCGGTTATGATATGATGCAATAGGAAGAGGACGAATGAGGGCTCAGCATATGATGCAAAAGAAAGAGGTTGGCGGAGCGGTCAACATATGATGCAATAGAAAGAGGACGGTGGAGGGTTCAGCCTATGATGCAATAAAAAGAGGACGGTGGAGCGGTTAGCATATGATGCAATAGGAAGAGGACGAAGGAGGGCTCAGCATATGATGCAATAGAAAGAAGCCTGTGGAGGGGTCAGCATATGATGCAATAGAAAGAGGTTGGTGGAGGGGTCTGCATATGATGCAATAGATAGAGGACGGTGGAGGGGTCAGCATGGTCAGCATATGATGCAATAGAAAGTGGACGGCGGAGTGGTCAGCATATGATGCAATAGAAAGAGGTTGGCGGAGCGGTCAACATATGATGCAATAGAAAGAGGACGGTGGAGGGGTCAGCCTATGATGAAATAAAAAGTGGACGGAGGAGCGGTCAGCATATGATGCAATAGAAAGAGGTTGGTGGAGCGGTCAACATATGATGCAATAGAAAGAGGACGGTGGAGGGGTCAGCCTATGATGCAATAAAAAGAGGACGGTGGAGCGGTCAGCATATGATGCAATAGGAAGAGGACGACGGAGGGCTCAGCATATGATGCAATAGAAAGAAGGCTGTGGAGGGGTCAGCATATGATGCAATAGAAAGACGGCGGTGGAGGGGTCAGCATGGTCCGCATATGATGAAATAGAAAGAGGACGGCGGAGGGGTCAGCATGGTCATCATATAATGCAATAGAAAGAGGGCGGAGGAGGGGTTAGCATTGTCAGCATATGATGAAATAGAAAGAGGGTGCTGGAGGAGTCAGCATGGTCAGCATGTGATGCAATAGAAAGAGGGCGGAGGAGGGGTTAGCCGAGTCAGCATATGATGCAATAGAAAGAGGGCGGTGGAGGGGTCAGCATGGTCAGCACATGATGCAATAGAAAGAGGGCGGTGGAGGGGTCAGCATGGTCAGCACATGATGCAATAGAAAGAGGGCGGCCGAGGGTTCAGCATATGATGCAAGAGAAAGAGGGCAGCTGAGGGGTCAGCATATGATTCAATAGAAAGAGGACGGTGGAGCGGTCAACATATGATGCAATAGAAAGAGGACGGTGGAGGGGTCAGCCTATGATGCAATAGAAAGAGGGCGGTGGAGGGGTCAGCATAGGATGCAATAGAAAGAAGGCGGTGGAGGGGTCAGCATGGTCAGCATATGATGTAATAGAAAGAGGACGGCAGAGCGTTCGGCATATGATGCAATAGAAAGAGCGCGGTGGAGGTTATAGCAAATGATGCAATAGAAAGAGGCTGGTGGAGGGGTCAGCATATGATGCAATAGAAAGAGGGCAGTGGAGTGGTCAGCATATGATGCAATAGAAACAGGGCGGTGGAGGGGTCAGCATGGTCAGCATATGATGCAATAGAAAGTGGACGGTGGAGCGGTCAGCATACGGTGCAATAGAAAGAGGATGGCGGAGCAGTCAGCATATGATTCAATAGAAAGAGGATGGTGGAGGGGTTGGCCGTTGATGCAATAGAAAGAGGACGGCGGAGCGGTTAACATATGATGCAATAGAAAGAGGACGGTGGAGGGGTCAGCCTATGATGCAATAGAAAGTGGACATAGGAGCGGTCAGCATATGATGCAATAGAAAGAGGTTGGTGGAGCGGTCAACATATGATGCAATAGAAAGAGGACGATGGAGCGGTCAGCATATGATGCAATAGGAAGAGGACGACGGAGGGCTCAGCATGTGATGCAATAGAAAGAGGGTGGCGGAGGGGATACGCATATGATGCAATAGAAAGAGGGTGCTGGAGGGGTCAGCATGGTCAGCATATGATGAAATAAAAAGAGGACGGCGGAGGGGTCAGCATGGTCATCATATAGTGCAATAGAAAGAGGGCGGTGGAGGGGTTAGCATCGTCAGCATATGATGCAATAGAAAGAGGGTGCTGGAGGGGTCAGCATGGTCAGCATATGATGCAATAGAAAGAGGGCAAAGGAGGGGTTAGCCTCGTCAGCATATGATGCAATAGAAAGAGGGCAGTGGAGGGGTCAACATGGTCAGCACATGATGCAATAGAAAGAGGGCATTGGAGGGGTCAGCACGGTCAGCACATGATGCAACAGAAAGAGGGCGGCCGAGGGTTCAGCATATGATGCAAGAGAACGAGGGCAGCTGAGGGGTCAGTATGTGATGCAATAGAAAGAGGACGGTGTAGGGGTCAGCATATGATGCAATACAAAGAGGGTGGCAGAGGGGATCAGCATATGATGCAATAGAAAGAGGACGGTGGAGTGGTCAACATATGATGCAATAGAAAGAGGACGGTGGAGGGGTCAGCCTATGATGCAATAAAAAGAGGACGGCGGAGCGGTCAGCATATGATGCAATAGGAAGAGGACGACGGAGGGCTCAGCATATGATGCAATAGAAAGAGGGTGGCGGAGGGGATACGCATATGATGCAATAGAAAGAGGGCAGCTGAGGGGTCACCATATGATGCAATAGAAAGAGGACGGTGTAGGGGTCAGCATATGATGCAATACAAAGAGGGTGGCAGAGGGGATCAGCATATGATGCAATAGAAAGAGGACGGTGGAGCGGTCAACATATGATACAATAGAAAGAGGACGGTGGAGGGGTCAGCCTATGATGCAATAAAAAGAGGACGGCAGAGCGGTTAACATATGATGCAATAGAAAGAGGACGGTGGAGGGGTCAGCCTATGATGCAATAGAAAGTGGACATAGGAGCAGTCAGCATATGATGCAATAGAAAGAGGTTGGTGGAGCGGTCAACATATGATGCAATAGAAAGAGGACGATGGAGGGGTCAGCCTATGATGCAATAAAAAGAGGACGGCGGAGCGGTCAGCATATGATGCAATAGGAAGAGGACGACGGAGGGCTCAGCATGTGATGCAATAGAAAGAGGGTGGCGGAGGGGATACGCATATGATGCAATAGAAAGAGGGTGCTGGAGGGGTCAGCATGGTCAGCATATGATGAAATAGAAAGAGGACGGCGGAGGGGTCAGCATGGTCATCATATAGTGCAATAGAAAGAGGGCGGTGGAGGGGTTAGCATCGTCAGCATATGATGCAATAGAAAGAGGGTGCTGGAGGGGTCAGCATGGTCAGCATATGATGCAATAGAAAGAGGGCAAAGGAGGGGTTAGCCTCGTCAGCATATGATGCAATAGAAAGAGGGCAGTGGAGGGGTCAACATGGTCAGCACATGATGCAATAGAAAGAGGGCATTGGAGGGGTCAGCACGGTCAGCACATGATGCAACAGAAAGAGGGCGGCCGAGGGTTCAGCATATGATGCAAGAGAACGAGGGCAGCTGAGGGGTCAGTATGTGATGCAATAGAAAGAGGACGGTGTAGGGGTCAGCATATGATGCAATACAAAGAGGGTGGCAGAGCGGATCAGCATATGATGCAATAGAAAGAGGACGGTGGAGTGGTCAACATATGATGCAATAGAAAGAGGACGGTGGAGGGGTCAGCCTATGATGCAATAAAAAGAGGACGGCGGAGCGGTCAGCATATGATGCAATAGGAAGAGGACGACGGAGGGCTCAGCATATGATGCAATAGAAAGAGGGTGGCGGAGGGGATACGCATATGATGCAATAGAAAGAGGGCGATGAAGGGGTCAGCATGGTCAGCATATGATGCAAGAGAAAGAGGGCAGCTGAGGGGTCACCATATGATGCAATAGAAAGAGGACGGTGGAGCGGTCAACATATGATGCAATAGAAAGAGGACGGTGGAGGGGTCAGCCTATGATGCAATAAAAAGAGGACGGCAGAGCGGTTAACATATGATGCAATAGAAAGAGGACGGTGGAGGGGTCAGCCTATGATGCAATAGAAAGTGGACATAGGAGCAGTCAGCATATGATGCAATAGAAAGAGGTTGGTGGAGGGGATCAGCATGGTCAGCATATGATTCAATAGAAAGAGGGCAGAGGAGGGGTTAGCCTCGTCAGCATATGATGCAATAGAAAGAGGTCGGTAGAGGGGTCAGCATGGTCAGCACATGATGCAATAGAAAGAGGGCGGCCGAGGGGTCAGCATATGATGCAAAAGAAAGAGGGCAGCTGAGGGTTCAGCTTATGATGCAATAGAGAGAGGACGGTGGAGGGGTTAGCATATGATTCAATAGAAAGAGGACGGCGAAGTGGTCAGCATATGATGCAATAGGAAGAGGACGACGGAGGGCTCAGCATATTATGAAATAGATAGAGGACGGCGGAGTGGTCAGCATATGATGCAATACAAAGAGGGTGGCGGAGGGGATCAGCATATGATGCAATAGAAAGAGGACGGCACAGCGGTCAGCATATGATGCAATAGAAAGAGGGCGGTGGAGGGGTCAGCATAGGATGCAATCGAAAGAAGGCGGCGGATGGGTCAGCATATGATCCAATAGAAAGAGGGCTGTGGCGGGGTCAGCATGGTCAGCATATGATGTAATAGAAAGAGGACGGCAGAGCGGTCGGCATATGATGCAATAGAAAGAGCGCGGTGGAGGGTATAGCATATGATGCAATAGAAAGAGGGTGGTGGAGGGGTCAACATATGATGCAATAGAAAGAGGGCGGTGGAGGGTTCAGCATTTGATGCAATAGAAACAGGGCGGTGGAGGGGTCAGCATGGTCAGCATATGATGCAATAGAAAGTGGATGGTAGAGTGGTCAGCATATGATGCAATAGAAAGAGGTTGGAGGAGCGGTCAACATATGATGCAATAGAAAGAGGACGGTGGAGGGTTCGGCCGTTGATGCAATAGAAAGAGGACAGCAGAGTGGTCAGCATATGATGTAATACAAAGAGGGTGGCGGAGGAGATTAGCATATGATGCAATAGAAAGAGGACATGGGAGTGGTCAGCATATGATGAGAAAGAACGAGGGTGGCGGAGGGGATACGCGTATGATGCAATGGAAAGAGGGCTGTGGCGGGGTCAGCATGGTCAGCATATGATGTAATAGAAAGAGGACGGCAGAGCGGTCTGCATATGATGCAATAGAAAGAGGGTGGGAGAGGGGTCAGCATATGATGCAATAGAAAGAGGGCGGTGGAGGGGTCAGCATTTGATGCAATAGAAACAGGGCGGTGGAGGGGTCAGCATGGTCAACATATGATGCAATAGAAAGTGGACGGTGGAGTGGTCAGCATATGATGCAATAGAAAGAGGACGGCGGAGCAGTCAGCATATGATGCAATAGAAAGAGGTTGGCGGAGCAGTCAACATATGATGCAATAGAAAGTGGACGGTGGAGTGGTCAGCATATGATGCAATAGAAAGAGGACGGCGGAGCAGTCAGCATATGATGCAATAGAAAGAGGTTGGCGGAGTGGTCAGCATATGATGCAATAGAAAGAGGACGGCTGAGCAGTCGGCATATGATGCAATAGAAAGAGCGCAGTGGAGGGGTCAGCCTATGATGCAATAGAAAGAGGACAGCGAGCGGTCAGCATATGATGCAATAGAAAGAGGGCGACGGAGGGGATCAGCCTATGATGCAATAAAAAGAGGACGGCGGAGCGGTTATGATATGATGCAATAGGAAGAGGACGAATGAGGGCTCAGCATATGATGCAAAAGAAAGAGGTTGGCGGAGCGGTCAACATATGATGCAATAGAAAGAGGACGGTGGAGGGTTCAGCCTATGATGCAATAAAAAGAGGACGGTGGAGCGGTTAGCATATGATGCAATAGGAAGAGGACGAAGGAGGGCTCAGCATATGATGCAATAGAAAGAAGCCTGTGGAGGGGTCAGCATATGATGCAATAGAAAGAGGTTGGTGGAGGGGTCTGCATATGATGCAATAGAAAGAGGACGGTGGAGGGGTCAGCACATGATGCAATAGAAACAGGGCGGTGGAGGGGTCAGCATGGTCAGCATATGATGCAATAGAAAGTGGACGGCAGAGTGGTCAGCATATGATGCAATAGAAAGAGGTTGGCGGAGCGGTCAACATATGATGCAATAGAAAGAGGACGGTGGAGGGGTCAGCCTATGATGAAATAAAAAGTGGACGGAGGAGCGGTCAGCATATGATGCAATAGAAAGAGGTTGGTGGAGCGGTCAACATATGATGCAATAGAAAGAGGACGGTGGAGGGGTCAGCCTATGATGCAATAAAAAGAGGACGGTGGAGCGGTCAGCATATGATGCAATAGGAAGAGGACGACGGAGGGCTCAGCATATGATGCAATAGAAAGAAGGCTGTGGAGGGGTCAGCATATGATGCAATAGAAAGACGGCGGTGGAGGGGTCAGCATGGTCCGCATATGATGAAATAGAAAGAGGACGGCGGAGGGGTCAGCATGGTCATCATATAATGCAATAGAAAGAGGGCGGAGGAGGGGTTAGCATTGTCAGCATATGATGAAATAGAAAGAGGGTGCTGGAGGAGTCAGCATGGTCAGCATGTGATGCAATAGAAAGAGGGCGGAGGAGGGGTTAGCCGAGTCAGCATATGATGCAATAGAAAGAGGGCGGTGGAGGGGTCAGCATGGTCAGCACATGATGCAATAGAAAGAGGGCGGTGGAGGGGTCAGCATGGTCAGCACATGATGCAATAGAAAGAGGGCGGCCGAAGGTTCAGCATATGATGCAAGAGAAAGAGGGCAGCTGAGGGGTCAGCATATGATGCAATAGAAAGAGGGCAGCTGAGGGGTCAGCATATGATTCAATAGAAAGAGGACGGTGGAGCGGTCAACATATGATGCAATAGAAAGAGGACGGTGGAGGGGTCAGCCTATGATGCAATAGAAAGAGGGCGGTGGAGGGGTCAGCATAGGATGCAATAGAAAGAAGGCGGTGGAGGGGTCAGCATGGTCAGCATATGATGTAATAGAAAGAGGACGGCAGAGCGTTCGGCATATGATGCAATAGAAAGAGCGCGGTGGAGGTTATAGCAAATGATGCAATAGAAAGAGGCTGGTGGAGGGGTCAGCATATGATGCAATAGAAACAGGGCAGTGGAGGGGTCAGCATGGTCAGCATATGATGCAATAGAAAGTGGACGGTGGAGCGGTCAGCATACGGTGCAATAGAAAGAGGATGGCGGAGCAGTCAGCATATGATTCAATAGAAAGAGGATGGTGGAGGGGTTGGCCGTTGATGCAATAGAAAGAGGACGGCGGAGCGGTTAACATATGATGCAATAGAAAGAGGACGGTGGAGGGGTCAGCCTATGATGCAATAGAAAGTGGACATAGGAGCGGTCAGCATATGATGCAATAGAAAGAGGTTGGTGGAGCGGTCAACATATGATGCAATAGAAAGAGGACGATGGAGCGGTCAGCATATGATGCAATAGGAAGAGGAGTACGGAGGGCTCAGCATGTGATGCAATAGAAAGAGGGTGGCGGAGGGGATACGCATATGATGCAATAGAAAGAGGGTGCTGGAGGGGTCAGCATGGTCAGCATATGATGAAATAGAAAGAGGACGGCGGAGGGGTCAGCATGGTCATCATATAGTGCAATAGAAAGAGGGCGGTGGAGGGGTTAGCATCGTCAGCATATGATGCAATAGAAAGAGGGTGCTGGAGGGGTCAGCATGGTCAGCATATGATGCAATAGAAAGAGGGCAAAGGAGGGGTTAGCCTCGTCAGCATATGATGCAATAGAAAGAGGGCAGTGGAGGGGTCAACATGGTCAGCACATGATGCAATACAAAGAGGGCATTGGAGGGGTCAGCACGGTCAGCACATGATGCAACAGAAAGAGGGCGGCCGAGGGTTCAGCATATGATGCAAGAGAACGAGGGCAGCTGAGGGGTCAGTATGTGATGCAATAGAAAGAGGACGGTGTAGGGGTCAGCATATGATGCAATACAAAGAGGGTGGCAGAGGGGATCAGCATATGATGCAATAGAAAGAGGACGGTGGAGTGGTCAACATATGATGCAATAGAAAGAGGACGGTGGAGGGGTCAGCCTATGATGCAATAAAAAGAGGACGGCGGAGCGGTCAGCATATGATGCAATAGGAAGAGGACGACGGAGGGCTCAGCATATGATGCAATAGAAAGAGGGTGGCGGAGGGGATACGCATATGATGCAATAGAAAGAGGGCGGTGAAGGGGTCAGCATGGTCAGCATATGATGCAAGAGAAAGAGGGCAGCTGAGGGGTCACCATATGATGCAATAGAAAGAGGACGGTGTAGGGGTCAGCATATGATGCAATACAAAGAGGGTGGCAGAGGGGATCAGCATATGATGCAATAGAAAGAGGACGGTGGAGCGGTCAACATATGATGCAATAGAAAGAGGACGGTGGAGGGGTCAGCCTATGATGCAATAAAAAGAGGACGGCAGAGCGGTTAACATATGATGCAATAGAAAGAGGACGGTGGAGGGGTCAGCCTATGATGCAATAGAAAGTGGACATAGGAGCAGTCAGCATATGATGCAATAGAAAGAGGTTGGTGGAGCGGTCAACATATGATGCAATAGAAAGAGGACGATGGAGGGGTCAGCCTATGATGCAATAAAAAGAGGACGGCGGAGCGGTCAGCATATGATGCAATAGGAAGAGGACGACGGAGGGCTCAGCATGTGATGCAATAGAAAGAGGGTGGCGGAGGGGATACGCATATGATGCAATAGAAAGAGGGTGCTGGAGGGGTCAGCATGGTCAGCATATGATGAAATAGAAAGAGGACGGTGGAGGGGTCAGCATGGTCATCATATAGTGCAATAGAAAGAGGGCGGTGGAGGGGTTAGCATCGTCAGCATATGATGCAATAGAAAGAGGGTGCTGGAGGGGTCAGCATGGTCAGCATATGATGCAATAGAAAGAGGGCAAAGGAGGGGTTAGCCTCGTCAGCATATGATGCAATAGAAAGAGGGCAGTGGAGGCGTCAACATGGTCAGCACATGATGCAATAGAAAGAGGGCATTGGAAGGGTCAGCACGGTCAGCACATGATGCAACAGAAAGAGGGCGGCCGAGGGTTCAGCATATGATGCAAGAGAACGAGGGCAGCTGAGGGGTCAGTATGTGATGCAATAGAAAGAGGACGGTGTAGGGGTCAGCATATGATGCAATACAAAGAGGGTGGCAGAGCGGATCAGCATATGATGCAATAGAAAGAGGACGGTGGAGTGGTCAACATATGATGCAATAGAAAGAGGACGGTGGAGGGGTCAGCCTATGATGCAATAAAAAGAGGACGGCGGAGCGGTCAGCATATGATGCAATAGGAAGAGGACGACGGAGGGCTCAGCATATGATGCAATAGAAAGAGGGTGGCGGAGGGGATACGCATATGATGCAATAGAAAGAGGGCGGGGAAGGGGTCAGCATGGTCAGCATATGATGCAAGAGAAAGAGGGCAGCTGAGGGGTCACCATATGATGCAATAGAAAGAGGACGGTGGAGCGGTCAGCCTATGATGCAATAAAAAGAGGACGGCAGAGCGGTTAACATATGATGCAATAGAAAGAGGACGGTGGAGGGGTCAGCCTATGATGCAATAGAAAGTGGACATAGGAGCAGTCAGCATATGATGCAATAGAAAGAGGTTGGTGGAGCGGTCAACATATGATGCAATAGAAAGAGGACGATGGAGGGGTCAGCCTATGATGCAATAAAAAGAGGACGGCGGAGTGGTCAGCATATGATGCAATAGGAAGAGGACGACGGAGGGCTCAGCATATGATGCAATAGAAAGAGGGCAGTGGAGGGGTCAGCATGGTCAGCATATGATGAAATAGAAATAGGACGGCGGAGGGGTCAGCATGGTCATCATATAATGCAAAAGAAAGAGGGCGGAGGAGGGGTTAGCATCGTCAGCATATGATGCAATAGAAAGAGGGTGCTGGAGGGGTTAGCATGGTAAGCATATGATGCAATAGAAAGAGGGCGGTGGAGAGGTCAGCCTATGATGCAATAAAAAGAGGGTGGCAGAGGGGATCAGCATATGATGCAATAGAAAGAGGACGGTGGAGCGGTCAACATATGATGCAATAGAAAGAGGACGGTGGAGGGGTCAGCCTATGATGCAATAAAAAGAGGACGGCGGAGCGGTTAACATATGATGCAATAGAAAGAGGACGGTGGAGGGGTCAGCCTATGATGCAATAGAAAGTGGACACAGGAGCGTTCAGCATATGATGCAATAGAAAGAGGTTGGTGGAGCGGTCAACATATGATGCAATAAGAAGAGGACGACGGAGGGCTCAGCATATGATGCAATAGAAAGAGGGCAGTGGAGGGGTCAACATGGTCAGCATATGATGAAATAGAAAGAGGACGGCGGAGGGGTCAGCAAGGTCAGCATATGATGAAATAGAAAGAGGACGGCGGAGGGGTCAGCATGGTCATTATATGATGCAATAGAAAGAGGGCAGTGGAGGGGTTAGCATCGTCCGCATATGATGCAATAGAAAGAGGGTCCTGGAGGGGTCAGCATGGTCATTATATGATGCAATAGAAAGAGGGCGAAGGAGAGGTTAGCCTCGTCAGCATATGATGCAATAGAAAGAGGGCAGTGGAGGGGTCAGCATTGTCAGCACATGATGCAATAGAAAGAGGGCGGTGGAGGGGTCAGCATGGTCAGCACATGATGCAATAGAAAGAGGGCGGCCGAGGGTTCAGCATATGATGCAAGAGAAAGAGGGCAGCTGAGGGGTCAGCATATGATGCAATAGAAAGTAGACGGTGGAGGGGTCAGCATATGTTTCAATAAAAAGAGGACGGCGGAGTGGTCAGCATATGATGCAATAGAAAGAGGGCGGTGGAGGGGTCAGCATGGTCAGCATATGATGTAATAGAAAGAGGACGTCAGAGCGTTCGGCATACGGTGCAATAGAAAGAGGTTGGCGGAGCGGTCAACATATGATGCAATAGAAAGAGCGCGGTGGAGGTTATAGCATATGATACAATAGAAAGAGGGTGGTGGAGGGGTCAGCATATGATGCAATAGAAAGAGGGCAGTGGAGTGGTCAGCATATGATGCAATAGAAACAGGGCGGTGGAGGGGTCAGCATGGTCAGCATATGATGCAATAGAAAGTGGACGGTGGAGCGTTCAGCATACGGTGCAATAGAAAGAGGTTGGCGGAGCGGTCAACATATGATGCAATAGAAAGAGGACGGTGGAGCGTTCAGCATACGGTGCAATAGAAAGAGGTTGGCGGAGCGGTCAACATATGATGCAATAGAAAGAGGACGGTGGAGGGGTTAGCCGTTGATGCAATAGAAAGAGGACGGCGGAGCGGTCAACATATGATGCAATAGAAAGAGGACGGTGGAGCGTTCAGCATACGGTGCAATAGAAAGAGGTTGGCGGAGCGGTCAACATATGATGCAATAGAAAGAGGACGGTGGAGGGGTTAGCCGTTGATGCAATAGAATGTGGACGGAGGAGCGGTCAGCATATGATGCAATAGAAAGATGTTGGTGGAGCGGTCAACATATGATGCAATAGAAAGAGGACGGTGGAGGGGTCAGCCTATGATGCAATAAAAAGAGGACGGCGGAGAGGTCAGCATATGATGCAATAGGAAGAGGACGACGGAAGGCTCAGAATATGATGCAATAGAAAGAGGGTGGCGGAGGGGATACGCGTATGATGCAATAGAAAGAGTTCAGTGGAGGGGTCAGCATGGTCAGCATATGATGAAATAGAAAGAGGACGGTGGAGGGGTCAGCATGGTCATCATATAATGCAATAGAAAGAGGGCAGAGGAGGGGTTAGCATCGTCAGCATATAATGCAATAGAAAGAGGGTGCTGGAGGGGTCAGCATGGTCAGCATATGATGCAATAGAAAGAGGGCGGAGGAGGGGTTAGCCTCGTCAGCATATGATGCAATAGAAAGAGGGCGGTGGAGGGGTCATCATGGTCAGCACATGATGCAATAGAAAGAGGGCGGCCGAGGGTTCAGCGTATGATGCAAGAGAAAGAGGGAAGCTGAGGGGTCAGCATATGATGCAATAGAAAGAGGATGGTGTAGGGGTCAGCATATGATTCAATAGAAAGAGGACGGCGGAGTGGTCATCTTATGATGCAATAGAAAGAGGGAGGTGGAGGGGGTCAGCATAGGATGCAATAGAAAGAAGGCGGTGGAGGGGTCAGCATATGATGAAATAGAAAGAGGGCTGTGGCAGGGTCAGCATGGTCAGCATATGATGTAATAGAAAGAGGACGGCAGAGCGGTCGGCAAATGATTCAATAGAAAGAGTGCGGTGGAGGGAATAGCATATGATGCAATAGAAAGAGGGCGGTGGAGGGGTCAGCACATCATGCAATAGAAAGTGGACGGTGGAGCGGTCAGCATATGATACAATAGAAAGAGGACGGCGGAGCAGTCCGCATATGATGTAATACAAAGAGGTTGGCGGAGCGGTCAACATATGATGCAATAGAAAGAGAACAGTGGAGGGGTCGGCCATTGATGCAATAGAAAGAGGACGGCAGAGCGGTCAGTATATGATGCAATAGAAAGAGGACAGCAGAGTGGTCAGCATTTGATGCAATAGAAAGAGGGCGGCGGAGTGGATCAGCATATGATGAAATAAAGGACGGCGGAGCTGTCAGCATATGATGCAATAGAAAGAGGGCGGCGCAGGGGATCAGCATATGATGCTATAGAAAGAGTGCGGTGAAGGGGATCAGCATATGATGCTATAGAAAGAGGGCAGCGGAGGGGTCAGCCTATGATGCGAAAGAAAGAGGGCGGCGGATCGGTCAGCATATGATGCAATAGAAAGTGGACGGAGGAGCGGTCAGTATATGATGCAATAGAAAGAGGTTGGCGGAGCGGTCAACATATGATGCAATAGAAAGAGGACGGTGGAGGGGTCAGCCTTTGATGCAATAAAAAGAGGACGGCGGAACAGTCAGCATATGATGCAATAGGAAGAGGACGGTGGAGGGGTCAGCATGGTCAGCATATGATGCAATAGAAAGAGGACGGTGGAGGGGTCAGCATGGTCAGCATATGATGCAATAGAAGAGGACGGTTGGGCAACCAGCATATGATGCAATAGAAAGAGGGCGGCCGAGGGGTCAGCATATGATGCAAGAGAAAGACGGCAGCTGAGGGGTCAGCATATGATTCAATAGAAAGAGGACGGTGGAGGGGTTGGCCGTTGATGCAATAGAAAGAGGACGGCGGAGCGGTTAACATATGATGCAATAGAAAGAGGACGGTGGAGGGGTCAGCCTATGATGCATTAGAAAGTGGACATAGGAGCGGTCAGCATATGATGCAATAGAAAGAGGTTGGTGGAGCGGTCAACATATGATGCAATAGAAAGAGGACGATGGAGGGGTCAGCCTATGATGCAATAAAAAGAGGACGGCGGAGCGGTCAGCATATGATGCAATAGGAAGAGGACGACGGAGGGCTCAGCATATGATGCAATAGAAAGAGGGTGCTGGAGGGGTCAGATTGGTCAGCATATAATGCAATAGAAAGAGGGCGGTGGAGGGGTTAGCATCGTCAGCATATGATGCAATAGAAAGAGGGTGCTGGAGGGGTCAGCATGGTCAGCATATGATGCAATAGAAAGAGGGCAAAGGAGGGGTTAGCCTCGTCAGCATATGATGCAATAGAAAGAGGGCAGTGGAGGGGTCAACATGGTCAGCACATGATGCAATAGAAAGAGGGCATTGGAGGGGTCAGCACGGTCAGCACATGATGCAACAGAAAGAGGGCAGCCGAGGGTTCAGCATATGATGCAAGAGAACGAGGGCAGCTGAGGGGTCAGTATATGATGCAATAGAAAGAGGACGGTGTAGGGGTCAGCATATGATGCAATAGAAAGAGGACGGTGTAGGGGTCAGCATATGATGCAATACAAAGAGGGTGGCAGAGGGGATCAGCATATGATGCAATAGAAAGAGGACGGTGGAGTGGTCAACATATGATGCAATAGAAAGAGGACGGTGGAGGGGTCAGCCTATGATGCAATAAAAAGAGGACGGCGGAGCGGTCAGCATATGATGCAATAGGAAGAGGACGACGGAGGGCTCAGCATATGATGCAATAGAAAGAGGGTGGCGGAGGGGATACGCATATGATGCAATAGAAAGAGGGCGGTGAAGGGGTCAGCATGGTCAGCATATGATGCAAGAGAAAGAGGGCAGCTGAGGGGTCACCATATGATGCAATAGAAAGAGGACGGTGTAGGGGTCAGCATATGATGCAATACAAAGAGGGTGGCAGAGGGGATCAGCATATGATGCAATAGAAAGGGGACGGTGGAGCGGTCAACATATGATGCAATAGAAAGAGGACGGTGGAGGGGTCAGCCTATGATGCAATAAAAAGAGGACGGCGGAGCGGTTAACATATGATGCAATAGAAAGAGGACGGTGGAGGGGTCAGCCTATGATGCAATAGAAAGTGGACATAGGAGCGGTCAGCATATGATGCAATAGAAAGAGGTTGGTGGAGCGGTCAACATATGATGCAATAGAAAGAGGACGATGGAGGGGTCAGCCTATGATGCAATAAAAAGAGGACGGCGGAGTGGTCAGCATATGATGCAATAGGAAGAGGACGACGGAGGGCTCAGCATATGATGCAATAGAAAGAGGGCAGTGGAGGGGTCAGCATGGTCAGCATATGATGAAATAGAAAGAGGACGGCGGAGGGGTCAGCATGGTCATCATATAATGCAATAGAAAGAGGGCGGAGGAGGGGTTAGCCTCGTCAGCATATGATGCAATAGAAAGAGGGCAGTGGAGGGGTCAGCATTGTCAGCCCATGATGCAATAGAAAGAGGGTGGTGGAGGGGTCAGCATGGTCAGCACATGATACAATAGAAAGAGGGCGGCCGAGGGTTCAGCATATGATGCAAGAGAAAGAGGGCAGCTGAGGGGTCAGCATATGATGCAATAGAAAGTAGACGGTGGAGGGGTCAGCATATGTTTCAATAAAAAGAGGACGGCGGAGTGGTCAGCATATGATGCAATACAAAAAGGGTGGCGGAGGGGATCAGCATATGATGCAATAGAAAGAGGACGGCGGAGCGGTCAGCATATGATGCAATAGAAAGAGGGCGGTGGAGGGGTCAGCATAGGATGCAATAGAAAGAAGGCAGTGGCGGGGTCAGCATGGTCAGCATATGATGTAATAGAAAGAGGACGTCAGAGCGTTCGGCATATGATGCAATAGAAAGAGCGCGGTGGAGGTTATAGCATATGATACAATAGAAAGAGGGTGGTGGAGGGGTCAGCATATGATGCAATAGAAAGAGGGCAGTGGAGTGGTCAGCATATGATGCAATAGAAACAGGGCGGTGGAGGGGTCAGCATGGTCAGCATATGATGCAATAGAAAGTGGACGGTGGAGCGGTCAGCGTACGGTGCAATAGAAAGAGGATGGCGGAGCAGTCAGCATATGATTCAATAGAAAGAGGTTGGCGGAGCGGTCAACATATGATGCAATAGAAAGAGGACGGTGGAGGGGTCAGCATGGGATGCAATAGAAAGAGGACGGTGGAGGGGTTAGCCGTTGATGCAATAGAAAGAGGACGGCGGAGCGGTCAACATATGATGCAATAGAAAGAGGACGGTGGAGGGGTTAGCCGTTGATGCAATAGAAAGAGGACGGCGGAGCGGTCAACATATGATGCAATAGAAAGAGGACGGTTTAGGGGTCAGCCTATGATGCAATAGAATGTGGACGGAGGAGCGGTCAGCATATGATGCAATAGAAAGAGGACGGTGGAGGGGTCAGCCTATGATGCAATAAAAAGAGGACGGCGGAGCGGTCAGCATATGATGCAATAGGAAGAGGACGACGGAAGGCTCAGAATATGATGCAATAGAAAGAGGGTGGCGGAGGGGATACACGTATGATGCAATAGAAAGAGGGCAGTGGAGGGGTCAGCATGGTCAGCATATGATGCAAGAGAACGAGGGCAGCTGAGGGGTCAGTATATGATGCAATAGAAAGAGGACGGTGGAGTGGTCAACATATGATGCAATAGAAAGAGGACGGTGGAGGGGTCAGCCTATGATGCAATAAAAAGAGGACGGCGGAGCGGTCAGCATATGATGCAATAGGAAGAGGACGACGGAGGGCTCAGCATATGATGCAATAGAAAGAGGGTGGCGGAGGGGATACGCATATGATGCAATAGAAAGAGGGCGGTGAAGGGGTCAGCATGGTCAGCATATGATGCAAGAGAAAGAGGGCAGCTGAGGGGTCACCATATGATGCAATAGAAAGAGGGTGGTGGAGGGGTCAGCATATGATGCAATAGAAAGAGGACGGTGGAGCGGTCAACATATGATGCAATAGAAAAAGGACGGTGGAGGGGTCAGCCTATGATGCAATAAAAAGAGGACGGCGGAGCGGTTAACATATGATGCAATAGAAAGAGGACGGTGGAGGGGTCAGCCTATGATGCAATAGAAAGTGGACATAGGAGCGGTCAGCATATGATGCAATAGAAAGAGGTTGGTGGAGCGGTCAACATATGATGCAATAGAAAGAGGACGATGGAGGGGTCAGCCTATGATGCAATAAAAAGAGGACGGCGGAGTGGTCAGCATATGATGCAATAGGAAGAGGACGACGGAGGGCTCAGCATATGATGCAATAGAAAGAGGGCAGTGGAGGGGTCAGCATGGTCAGCATATGATGAAATAGAAAGAGGACGGCGGAGGGGTCAGCATGGTCATCATATAATGCAATAGAAAGAGGGCGGAGGAGGGGTTAGCATCGTCAGCATATGATGCAATAGAAAGAGGGTGCTGGAGGGGTCAGCATGGTAAGCATATGATGCAATAGAAAGAGGGCGAAGGAGAGGTTAGCCTCGTCAGCATATGATGCAATAGAAAGAGGGCAGTGGAGGGGTCAGCATTGTCAGCACATGATGCAATAGAAAGAGGGTGGTGGAGGGGTCAGCATGGTAAGCACATGATGCAATAGAAAGAGGGCGGCCGAGGGTTCAGCATATGATGCAAGAGAAAGAGGGCAGCTGAGGGGTCAGCATATGATGCAATAGAAAGTAGACGGTGGAGGGGTCAGCATATGTTTCAATAAAAAGAGGACGGCGGAGCGGTCAGCATATGATGCAATAGAAAGAGGGCGGTGGAGGGGTCAGCTTAGGATACAATAGAAAGAGGGCGGTGGAGGGGTCAGCATTGGATGCAATAGAAAGAGGGCGGTGGAGGGGTCAGCATTGGATGCAATAGAAAGAAGGCTGTGGCGGGGTCAGCATGGTCAGCATATGATGTAATAGAAAGAGGACGTCAGAGCGTTCGGCATATGATACAATAGAAAGAGGGTGGTGGAGGGGTCAGCATATGATGCAATAGAAACAGGGCGGTGGAGGGGTCAGCATGGTCAGCATATGATGCAATAGAAAGTGGACGGTGGAGCGGTCAGCATACGGTGCAATAGAAAGAGGGCGTCGGAGGGGATCAGCATATGATTCAATAGAAAGAGGTTGGCGGAGCGGTCAACATATGATGCAATAGAAAGAGGACGGTGGAGGGGTTAGCCGTTGATGCAATAGAAAGAGGACGGCGGAGCGGTCAACATATGATGCAATAGAAAGAGGACAGTTTAGGGGTCAGCCTATGATGCAATAGAATGTGGACGGAGGAGCGGTCAGCATATGATGCAATAGAAAGATGTTGGTGGAGCGGTCAACATATGATGCAATAGAAAGAGGACGGTGGAGGGGTCAGCCTTTGATGCAATAAAAAGAGGACGGCGGAACAGTCAGCATATGATGCAATAGGAAGAGGACGACGGAGGGCTCAGCATATGATGCAATAGAAAGAGGGCGGCGGAAGGGGATCCGCATTTGATGCAATAGAAAGAGGGCGGTGGAGGGGATCAGCATGGTCAGCATATGATGAAATAAAAAGAGGACGACAGAGGGGTCAGCATGGTCAGCATATAATGCAATAGAAAGAGGACGGTGGAGGGGTCAGCCTATGATGCAATAAAAAGAGGACGGCGGAGCGGTCAGCATATGATGCAATAGGAAGAGGACGACGGAAGGCTCAGAATATGATGCAATAGAAAGAGGGTGGCGGAGGGGATACGCGTATGATGCAATAGAAAGAGGGCAGTGGAGGGGTCAGCATGGTCAGCATATGATGAAATAGAAAGAGGACGGTGGAGGGGTCAGCATGGTCAGCATATAATGCAATAGAAAGAGGGTGCTCGAGGGGTCAGCATATGATGCAATAGAAAGAGGGCGGAGGAGGGGTTAGCCTCGTCAGCATATGATGCAATAGAAAGAGGGCGGTGGAGGGGTCATCATGGTCAGCACATGATGCAATAGAAAGAGGGCGGCCGAGGGTTCAGCGTATGATGCAAGAGAAAGAGGGAAGCTGAGGGGTCAGCATATGATGCAATAGAAAGAGGATGGTGTAGGGGTCAGCATATGATGCAATAGAAAGAGGACGGCGGAGGGGTCAGCTTATGATGCAATAGAAAGAGGGAGGTGGAGGGGGTCAGCATAGGATGCAATAGAAAGAAGGCGGTGGAGGGGTCAGCATATGATGAAATAGAAAGAGGGCTGTGGCGGGGTCAGCATGGTCAGCATATGATGTAATAGAAAGAGGACGGCAGAGCGGTCGGCAAATGATTCAATAGAAAGAGCGTGGTGGAGGGAATAGCATATGATGCAATAGAAAGAGGGTCGTGGAGGGGTCTGCATATGATGCAATAGAAAGAGGGCGGTGGAGGGGTCAGCACATCATGCAATAGAAACAGGGCGTTGGAGGGGTCAGCATGGTCAGCATGTGATGCAATAGAAAGTGGACGGTGGAGCGGCCAGCATATGATACAATAGAAAAAGAGGACGGCGGAGCAGTCCACATATGATGTAATACAAAGAGGTTGGCGGAGCGGTCAACATATGATGCAATAGAAAGAGAACAGTGGAGGGGTCGGCCATTGATGCAATAGAAAGAGGACGGCAGAGCGGTCAGTATATGATGCAATAGAAAGAGCGCAGTGGAGGGGTCAGCCTCTGATGCAATAGAAACAGGATGGTGGAGCGGTCAGCATTTGATGCAATAGAAAGAGGACAGCGAGCGGTCAGCATATGATGCAATAGAAAGAGGGCGGCGGAGTGCATCAGCATATGATGAAATAAAGGACGGCGGAGCCTTCAGCATATGATGCAATAGAAAGAGGGCGGCGGAGGAGATCAGCATATGATGCAATAGAAAGAGGGCGGCGCAGGGGTCAGTATATGATGCAATAGATGAGGACAGCAGAGCGGTCAGCATATGATGCAATAGAAAGAGTGCGGTGAAGGGGATCAGCATATGATGCTATAGAAAGAGGGCAGCGGAGGGGTCAGCCTATGATGCAATAGAAAGAGGACGGCGGATCGGTCAGCATATGATGCAATAGAAAGAGGACGGTGGAGGGGTCAGCATATGATGCAATAGAAAGTGGACGGAGGAGCGGTCAGCATATGATGCAATAGAAAGAGGTTGGCGGAGCGGTCAACATATGATGCAATAGAAAGAGGACGGTGGAGGGGTCAGCCTTTGATGCAATAGAAAGAGGGCAGTGGAGGGATCATCATTGGTCAGCATATGATGAAATAAAAAGAGGACGGCGGAGGGGTCAGCATGGTCAGCATATAATGCAATAGAAAGAGGGCGGAGGAGGGGTTAGCATCGTCAGCATATGATGCAATAGAAAGAGGCTGGAGGAGGGGTCAGCATGGTCAGCACATGATGCAATAGAAAGAGGGCGGCCGAGGGGTCAGCATATGATGCAAGAGAAAGAGGGCAGTGGAGGGGTCAGCATGGTCAGCACATGATGCAATAGAAAGAGGGCGGCCGAGGGGTCAGCATATGACGCAAGAGAAAGACGGCAGCTGAGGGGTCAGCATATCATGCAATAGAAAGAGGACGGTGGAGGGGTCAGCATATGATGCAATAGGAAGAGGATGACGGAGGGCTCAGCATATGATGCAATAGAAAGAGGGCAGTGGAGGGGTCAGCATGGTCAGCACATGATGCAATAGAAAGAGGGCGGTGGAGGGGTCAGCATGGTCAACACATGATGCAATAGAAAGAGGGCAGCAGAGGGGTCAGCATATGATGCAATAGAAAGAGGGCAGTGGAGGAGTCAGCATTTGATGCAATAGAAACAGGGCAGTGGAGGGATCAGCATGGTCAGCATATGATGCAATAGAAAGTGGACGGTAGAGCGGTCAGCATATGGTGCAATAGAAAGAGGATGGCGGAGGGGTCAGCATGGTCAACACATGATGCAATAGAAAGAATTCGGAGGAGGGGTTAGTATCGTCAGCATATGATGCAATGGAAAGAAGGTGCTAGAGGGGTCAGCATGGTCAGCATATGATGCAATAGAAAGAGGGCGGTGGAGGGGTCAGCACATGATGCAATAGAAAGAGGGCGGCCGAGGGGTCAGCATATGATTCAATAGAAAGAGGACGGTGGAGGGGTCAGCATATGATTCAATGGAAAGAGGACGGTGGAGGGGTCAGCATATGATGCAATAGAAAGAGGGTGATGGAGGGGTCAGCATATGATGCAATAGAAAGAGGGTGATGGAGGGGTCAGCATATGATGCAATAGAAAGAGGGTGATGGAGGGGTCAGCATATGATGCAATAGAAAGAGGGCGGTGGAGGGGTCATCATTGGTCAGCATATAATGCAATAGAAAGAGGGCGGAGGAGGGGTTAGGATCGTCAGCATATGATGGAATAGAAAGAGGGTGCTGGAGGGGTCAGCATGGTCAACATATGATGCAATAGAAAGAGGACGGCGGACCAGTCAACATATGATGCAATAGAAAGAGGACAGCGGAGCAGTCAGCATATGATGCAATAGAAAGAGGACGATGGAGGGGTCAGCACATGATGCAATAGAAAGAGGGCTGCCGAGGGGTCAGCATATGATGCAAGAGAAAGACGGCAGCTGAGGGGTCAGCATATGATTCAATAGAAAGAGGACGGTGGAGGGGTTGGCCGTTGATGCAATAGAAAGAGGACGGCGGAGCGGTCAACATATGATGCAATAGAAAGAGGACGATGGAGGGGTCAGCCTATGATGCAATAAAAAGAGGACGGCGGAGCGGTCAGCATATGATGCAATAGGAAGAGGACGACGGAGGGCTCAGCATGTGATGCAATAGAAAGAGGGTGGCGGAGGGGATAAGCATATGATGCAATAGAAAGAGGGTGCTGGAGGGGTCAGCATGGTCAGCATATGATGAAATAGAAAGAGGACGGCGGAGGGGTCAGCATGGTCATCATATAATGCAATAGAAAGAGGGTGCTGGAGGGGTCAGCATGGTCAGCATATGATGCAATAGAAAGAGGGCAAAGGAGGGGTTAGCCTCGTCAGCATATGATGCAATAGAAAGAGGGCAGTGGAGGGGTCAACATGGTCAGCACATGATGCAATAGAAAGAGGGCATTGGAGGGGTCAGCACGGTCAGCACATGATGCAACAGAAAGAGGGCGGCCGAGGGTTCAGCATATGATGCAAGAGAACGAGGGCAGCTGAGGGGTCAGTATATGATGCAATAGAAAGATGACGGTGTAGGGGTCAGCATATGATGCAATACAAAGAGGGTGGCAGAGGGGATCAGCATATGATGCAATAGAAAGAGGACGGTGGAGTGGTCAACATATGATGCAATAGAAAGAGGACGGTGGTGGGTCAGCCTATGATGCAATAAAAAGAGGACGGCGGAGCGGTCAGCATATGATGCAATAGGAAGAGGACGACGGAGGGCTCAGCATATGATGCAATAGAAAGAGGGTGGCGGAGGGGATACGCATATGATGCAATAGAAAGAGGGCGGTGAAGGGGTCAGCATGGTCAGCATATGATGCAAGAGAAAGAGGGCAGCTGAGGGGTCACCATATGATGCAATAGAAAGAGGGCGGTGTAGGGGTCAGCATATGATGCAATACAAAGAGGGTGGCAGAGGGGATCAGCATATGATGCAATAGAAAGAGGACGGTGGAGCGGTCAACATATGATGCAATAAAAAGAGGACGGCGGAGCGGTTAACATATGATGCAATAGAAAGAGGACGGTGGAGGGGTCAGCCTATGATGCAATAAAAAGAGGACGGCGGAGTGGTCAGCATATGATGCAATAGGAAGAGGACGACGGAGGGCTCAGCATATGATGCAATAGAAAGAGGGCAGTGGAGGGGTCAGCATGGTCAGCATATGATGAAATAGAAAGAGGACGGCGGAGGGGTCAGCATGGTCATCATATAATGCAATAGAAAGAGGGCGAAGGAGAGGTTAGCCTCGTCAGCATATGATGCAATAGAAAGAGGGCAGTGGAGGGGTCAGCATGGTCAGCACATGATGCAATAGAAAGAGGGCGGTGGAGGGGTCAGCATGGTCAGCACATGATGCAATAGAAAGAGGGCGGCCGAGGGTTCAGCATATGATGCAAGAGAAAGAGGGCAGCTGAGGGGTCAGCATATGATGCAATAGAAAGTAGACGGTGGAGGGGTCAGCATATGTTTCAATAAAAAGAGGACGGCGGAGTGGTCAGCATATGATGTAATAGAAAGAGGACGTCAGAGCGTTCGGCATATGATGCAATAGAAAGAGGGTGGTGGAGGGGTCAGCATATGATGCAATAGAAAGAGCGCGGTGGAGGGCTCAGCATAAGATACAATAGAAAGAGGACGGTGGAGCAGTCAACATATGATGCAATAGAAAGAGGACGGCGGAGCGGTCAACATATGATGCAATAGAAAGAGGACGGTTTAGGGGTCAGCCTATGATGCAATAGAATGTGGACAGAGGAGCGGTCAGCATATGATGCAATAGAAAGATGTTGGTGGAGCGGTCAACATATGATGCAATAGAAAGAGGACGGTGGAGGGGTCAGCCTATGATGCAATAAAAAGAGGACGGCGGAGCGGTCAGCATATGATGCAATAGGAAGAGGACGACGGAAGGCTCAGAATATGATGCAATAGAAAGAGGGTGGCGGAGGGGATACGCGTATGATGCAATAGAAAGAGGGCAGTGGAGGGCTCAGCATGGTCAGCATATGATGAAATAGAAAGAGGACGGTGGAGGGGTCAGCATGGTCATCATATAATGCAATAGAAAGAGGGCAGAGGAGGGGTTAGCATCGTCAGCATATAATGCAATAGAAAGAGGGCGGTGGAGGGGTCAGCATGGTCAGCACATGATGCAATAGAAAGAGGGCGGCCGAGGGTTCAGCGTATGATGCAAGAGAAAGAGGGAAGCTGAGGGGTCAGCATATGATGCAATAGAAAGAGGATGGTGTAGGGGTCAGCATATGATTCAATAGAAAGAGGACGGCGGAGTGGTCAGCACATGATGCAATAGAAAGAGGGCGGCCGAGGGTTCAGCGTATGATGCAAGAGAAAGAGGGAAGCTGAGGGGTCAGCATATGATGCAATAGAAAGAGGATGGTGTAGGGGTCAGCATATGATTCAATAGAAAGAGGACGGCCGAGGGTTCAGCATATGATGCAAGAGAAAGAGGGAGGTGGAGGGGGTCAGCATAGGATGCAATAGAAAGAAGGCGGTGGAGGGGTCAGCATATGATGAAATAGAAAGAGGGCTGTGGCGGGGTCAGCATGGTCAGCATATGATGTAATAGAAAGAGGACGGCAGAGCGGTCGGCAAATGATTCAATAGAAAGAGCGTGGTGGAGGGAATAGCATATGATGCAATAGAAAGAGGTTGGTGGAGGGATCTGCATATGATGCAATAGAAAGAGGACGGTGGAGGGGTCAGCACATGATGCAATAGAAACAGGGCGGCGGAGGAGTCAGCATGGTCAGCATGTGATGCAATAGAAAGTGGACGGTGGAGCGGTCAGCATATGATACAATAGAAAGAGGACGGCGGAGCAGTCCGCATATGATGTAATACAAAGAGGTTGGCGGAGCGGTCAACATATGATGCAATAGAAAGAGAACAGTGGAGGGGTCGGCCATTGATGCAATAGAAAGAGGGCAGTGGAGGGGTCAGCATGGTCAGCACATGATGCAATAGAAAGAGGGCGGTGGAGGGGTCAGCATGGTCAGCACATGATGCAATAGAAAGAGGGCGGCCGAGGGTTCAGCATATGATGCAAGAGAAAGAGGGCAGCTGAGGGGTCAGCATATGATGCAATAGAAAGTAGACGGTGGAGGGGTCAGCATATGTTTCAATAAAAAGAGGACGGCGGAGTGGTCAGCATATGATGCAATACAAAAAGGGTGGCAGAGGGGATCAGCATATGATGCAATAGAAAGAGGACGGCGGAGCGGTCAGCATATGATGCAATAGAAAGAGGGCGGTGGAGGGGTCAGCATAATATGAAATAGAAAGAGGGCTGTGGCGGGGTCAGCATGGTCAGCATATGATGTAATAGAAAGAGGACGTCAGAGCGTTCGGCATATGATGCAATAGAAAGAGCGCGGTGGAGGGGTCAGCATATGATGCAATAGAAAGAGGGCAGTGGAGTGGTCAGCATATGATGCAATAGAAAGAGCGCGGTGGAGGGGTCAGCATATGATGCAATAGAAAGAGGGCAGTGGAGTGGTCAGCATATGATGCAATAGAAAGTGGACGGTGGAGCGGTCAGCATACGGTGCAATAGAAAGAGGATGGCGGAGCAGTCAACATATGATGCAATAGAAAGAGGACGGTGGAGGGGTTAGCCGTTGATGCAATAGAAAGAGGACGGCGGAGCGGTCAACATATGATGCAATAGAAAGAGGACGGTTTAGGGGTCAGCCTATGATGCAATAGAATGTGGACAGAGGAGCGGTCAGCATATGATGCAATAGAAAGAGGACGGTGGAGGGGTCAGCCTATGATGCAATAAAAAGAGGACGGCGGAGCGGTCAGCATATGATGCAATAGGAAGAGGACGACGGAAGGCTCAAAATATGATGCAATAGAAAGAGGGTGGCGGAGGGGATACGCGTATGATGCAATAGAAAGAGGGTGGCGGAGGGGATACGCGTATGATGCAATAGAAAGAGGGCAGTGGAGGGGTCAGCATGGTCAGCATATGATGAAATAGAAAGAGGACGGTGGAGGGGTCACCATATGATGCAATAGAAAGAGGGCAGAGGAGGGGTTAGCATCGTCAGCATATAATGCAATAGAAAGAGGGCGGCCGAGGGTTCAGCGTATGATGCAAGAGAAAGAGGGAAGCTGAGGGGTCAGCATATGATGCAATAGAAAGAGGATGGTGTAGGGGTCAGCATATGATTCAATAGAAAGAGGACGGCGGAGTGGTCAGCACATGATGCAATAGAAAGAGGGCGGCCGAGGGTTCAGCGTATGATGCAAGAGAAAGAGGGAAGCTGAGGGGTCAGCATATGATGCAATAGAAAGAGGATGGTGTAGGGGTCAGCATATGATTCAATAGAAAGAGGACGGGGGAGCGGTCAGCATATGATGCAATAGAAAGAGGACGGCGGAGGGGTCAGCTTATGATGCAATAGAAAGAGGGAGGTGGAGGGGGTCAGCATAGGATGCAATAGAAAGAGGGTCGTGGAGGGGTCACCATATGATGCAATAGAAAGAGGGCGGTGGAGGGGTCAGCACATCATGCAATAGAAACAGGGCGGTGGAGGGGCCAGCATGGTCAGCATATGATACAATAGAAAGAGGACGGCGGAGCAGTCCGCATATGATGTAATACAAAGAGGTTGGCGGAGCGGTCAACATATGATGCAATAGAAAGAGAACAGTGGAGGGGTCGGCCATTGATGCAATAGAAAGAGGACGGCAGAGCGGTCAGTATATGATGCAATAGAAAGAGGACAGCAGAGTGGTCAGCATTTAATGCAATAGAAAGAGGGTGGCGGAGGGGATCAGCATATGATGCAGTAGAAAGAGGACAGCTGAGCAGTCGGCATATGATGCAATAGAAAGAGCGCAGGGGAGGGGTCAGCCTCTGATGCAATAGAAACAGGATGGTGGAGCGGTCAGCATTTGATGCAATAGAAAGAGGACAGCGAGCGGTCAGCATATGATGCAATAGAAAGAGGGCGGCGGAGTGGATCAGCATATGATGAAATAAAGGACGGCGGAGCTGTCAGCATATGATGCAATAGAAAGAGGGCGGCGGAGGAGATCAGCATATGATGCAATAGAAAGAGGGCGGCGCAGGGGTCAGTATATGATGCAATAGATGAGGACAGCAGAGCGGTCAGCATATGATGCTATAGAAAGAGGGCAGCGGAGGGGTCAGCCTATGATGCAATAGAAAGAGGACGGCGGAGCGGTCAGCATATGATGCAATAGAAAGAGGACGGTGGAGGGGTCAGCATATGATGCAATAGAAAGTGGACGGAGGAGCGGTCAGTATATGATGCAATAGAAAGAGGTTGGCGGAGCAGTCAACATATGATGCAATAGAAAGAGGACGGTGGAGGGGTCATCATTGGTCAGAATGTGATGAAATAAAAAGAGGATGACAGAGGGGTCAGCATGGTCAGCATATAATGCAATAGAAAGAGGGCGGAGGAGGGGTTAGCATCATCAGCATATGATGCAATAGAAAGAGGGTGCTGGAGGGGTTAGCATGGTCAGCATATGATGCAATAGAAAGAGGCTGGAGGAGGGGTTAGCTTCGTCAGCATATGATGCAATAGAAAGAGGGCGGTGGAGGGGTCAGCATGGTCAGCACATGATGCAATAGAAAGAGGGCGGCCGAGGGGTCAGCATATGATGCAAGAGAAAGACGGCAGCTGAGTGGTCAGCATATGATTCAATAGAAAGAGGACGGTGGAGGGGTTGGCCGTTGATGCAATAGAAAGAGGACGGCGGAGCGGTTAACATATGATGCAATAGAAAGAGGACGGTGGAGGGGTCAGCCTATGATGCAATAGAAAGTGGACATAGGAGCGGTCAGCATATGATGCAATAGAAAGAGGTTGGTGGAGCGGTCAACATATGATGCAATAGAAAGAGGACGATGGAGGGGTCAGCCTATGATGCAATAAAAAGAGGACGGCGGAGCGGTCAGCATATGATGCAATAGGAAGAGGACGACGGAGGGCTCAGCATGTGATGCAATAGAAAGAGGGTGGCGGAGGGGATACGCATATGATGCAATAGAAAGAGGGTGCTGGAGGGGTCAGCATGGTCAGCATATAATGCAATAGAAAGAGGGCGGTGGAGGGGTTAGCATCGTCAGCATATGATGCAATAGAAAGAGGGTGCTGGAGGGGTCAGCATGGTCAGCATATGATGCAATAGAAAGAGGGCAAAGGAGGGGTTAGCCTCGTCAGCATATGATGCAATAGAAAGAGGGCAGTGGAGGGGTCAACATGGTCAGCACATGATGCAATAGAAAGAGGGCATTGGAGGGGTCAGCACGGTCAGCACATGATGCAACAGAAAGAGGGCGGCCGAGGGTTCAGCATATGATGCAAGAGAACGAGGGCAGCTGAGGGGTCAGTATATGATGCAATAGAAAGAGGACGGTGTAGGGGTCAGCATATGATTCAATACAAAGAGGGTGGCAGAGGGGATCAGCATATGATGCAATAGAAAGAGGACGGTGGAGTGGTCAACATATGATGCAATAGAAAGAGGACGGTGGAGGGGTCAGCCTATGATGCAATAAAAAGAGGACGGCGGAGCGGTCAGCATATGATGCAATAGGAAGAGGACGACGGAGGGCTCAGCATATGATGCAATAGAAAGAGGGTGGCGGAGGGGATACGCATATGATGCAATAGAAAGAGGGCGGTGAAGGGGTCAGCATGGTCAGCATATGATGCAAGAGAAAGAGGGCAGCTGAGGGGTCACCATATGATGCAATAGAAAGAGGACGGTGTAGGGGTCAGCATATGATGCAATACAAAGAGGGTGGCAGAGGGGATCAGCATATGATGCAATAGAAAGAGGACGGTGGAGCGGTCAACATATGATGCAATAGAAAGAGGACGGTGGAGGGGTCAGCCTATGATGCAATAGAAAGTGGACATAGGAGCGGTCAGCATATGATGCAATAGAAAGAGGTTGGCGGAGCGGTCAGCATATGATGCAATAGAAAGAGGTTGGCGGAGCGGTCAACAAATGATGCAATAGAAAGAGGACGGTGGAGGGGTCAGCCTATGATGCAATAGAAAGTGGACGGAGGAGCGGTCAGCATATGATGCAATAGAAAGAGGTTGGTGGAGCGGTCAACATATGATGCAATAGAAAGAGGGCGGAGGAGGGGTTAGCATCGTCTGCATATGATGCAATAGAAAGAGGGTGCTGGAGGGGTCAGCATGGTCAGCATATGATGCAATAGAAAGAGGCTGGAGGAGGGGTTAGCCTCGTCAGCATATGATGCAATAGAAAGAGGGCGGTGGAGGGGTCAGCATGGTCAGCACATGATGCAATAGAAAGAGGGCGGCCGAGGGGTCAGCATATGATGCAAGAGAAAGACGGCAGCTGAGGGGTCAGCATATGATTCAATAGAAAGAGGACGGTGGAGGGGTTGGCCGTTGATGCAATAGAAAGAGGACGGCGGAGCGGTCAACATATGATGCAATAGAAAGAGGACGATGGAGGGGTCAGCCTATGATGCAATAAAAAGAGGACGGCGGAGCGGTCAGCATATGATGCAATAGGAAGAGGACGACGGAGGGCTCAGCATGTGATGCAATAGAAAGAGGGTGGCGGAGGGGATACGCATATGATGCAATAGAAAGAGGGTGCTGGAGGGGTCAGCATGGTCAGCATATGATGAAATAGAAAGAGGACGGCGGAGGGGTCAGCATGGTCATCATATAATGCAATAGAAAGAGGGCGGTGGAGGGGTTAGCATCGTCAGCATATGATGCAATAGAAAGAGGGTGCTGGAGGGGTCAGCATGGTCAGCATATGATGCAATAGAAAGAGGGCAAAGGAGGGGTTAGCCTCGTCAGCATATGATGCAATAGAAAGAGGGCAGTGGAGGGGTCAACATGGTCAGCACATGATGCAATAGAAAGAGGGCATTGGAGGGGTCAGCACGGTCAGCACATGATGCAACAGAAAGAGGGCGGCCGAGGGTTCAGCATATGATGCAAGAGAACGAGGGCAGCTGAGGGGTCAGTATATGATGCAATAGAAAGAGGACGGTGTAGGGGTCAGCATATGATGCAATACAAAGAGGGTGGCAGAGGGGATCAGCATATGATGCAATAGAAAGAGGACGGTGGAGTGGTCAACATATGATGCAATAGAAAGAGGACGGTGGAGGGGTCAGCCTATGATGCAATAAAAAGAGGACGGCGGAGCGGTCAGCATATGATGCAATAGGAAGAGGACGACGGAGGGCTCAGCATATGATGCAATAGAAAGAGGGTGGCGGAGGGGATACGCATATGATGCAATAGAAAGAGGGCGGTGAAGGGGTCAGCATGGTCAGCATATGATGCAAGAGAAAGAGGGCAGCTGAGGGGTCACCATATGATGCAATAGAAAGAGGGCGGTGTAGGGGTCAGCATATGATGCAATACAAAGAGGGTGGCAGAGGGGATCAGCATATGATGCAATAGAAAGGGGACGGTGGAGCGGTCAACATATGATGCAATAGAAAGAGGACGGTGGAGGGGTCAGCCTATAATGCAATAAAAAGAGGACGGCGGAGTGGTCAGCATATGATGCAATAGGAAGAGGACGACGGAGGGCTCAGCATATGATGCAATAGAAAGAGGGCAGTGGAGGGGTCAGCATGGTCAGCATATGATGAAATAGAAAGAGGACGGCGGAGGGGTCAGCATGGTCATCATATAATGCAATAGAAAGAGGGCGGAGGAGGGGTTAGCATCGTCAGCATATGATGCAATAGAAAGAGGGTGCTGGAGGGGTCAGCATGGTAAGCATATGATGCAATAGAAAGAGGGCGAAGGAGAGGTTAGCCTCGTCAGCATATGATGCAATAGAAAGAGGGCAGTGGAGGGGTCAGCATGGTCAGCACATGATGCAATAGAAAGAGGGCGGTGGAGGGGTCAGCATGGTCAGCACATGATGCAATAGAAAGAGGGCGGCCGAGGGTTCAGCATATGATGCAAGAGAAAGAGGGCAGCTGAGGGGTCAGCATATGATGCAATAGAAAGTAGACGGTGGAGGGGTCAGCATATGTTTCAATAAAAAGAGGACGGCGGAGTGGTCAGCATATGATGCAATACAAAAAGGGTGGCAGAGGGGATCAGCATATGATGCAATAGAAAGAGGACGGCGGAGCGGTCAGCATATGATGCAATAGAAAGAGGGCGGTGGAGGGGTCAGCATGGTCAGCATATGATGTAATAGAAAGAGGACGTCAGAGCGTTCGGCATATGATGCAATAGAAAGAGGGTGGTGGAGGGGTCAGCATATGATGCAATAGAAAGAGGGCAGTGGAGTGGTCAGCATATGATGCAATAGAAACAGGGCGGTGGAGGGGTCAGCATGGTCAGCATATGATGCAATAGAAAGTGGACGGTGGAGCGGTCAGCATACGGTGCAATAGAAAGAGGATGGCGGAGCAGTCAGCATATGATTCAATAGAAAGAGGTTGGCAGAGCGGTCAACATATGATGCAATAGAAAGAGGACGGTGGAGGGGTTAGCCGTTGATGCAATAGAAAGAGGACGGCGGAGCGGTCAACATATGATGCAATAGAAAGAGGACGGTTTAGGGGTCAGCCTATGATGCAATAGAAAGATGTTGGTGGAGCGGTCAACATATGATGCAATAGAAAGAGGACGGTGGAGGGGTCAGCCTATGATGCAATAAAAAGAGGACGGCGGAGCGGTCAGCATATGATGCAATAGGAAGAGGACGACGGAAGGCTCAGAATATGATGCAATAGAAAGAGGGTGGCGGAGGGGATACGCGTATGATGCAATAGAAAGAGGGCAGTGGAGGGGTCAGCATGGTCAGCATATGATGAAATAGAAAGAGGACGGTGGAGGGGTCAGCATGGTCAGCACATGATGCAATAGAAAGAGGGCGGCCGAGGGTTCAGCGTATGATGCAAGAGAAAGAGGGAAGCTGAGGGGTCAGCATATGATGCAATAGAAAGAGGATGGTGTAGGGGTCAGCATATGATTCAATAGAAAGAGGACGGCAGAGTGGTCAGCACATGATGCAATAGAAAGAGGGCGGCCGAGGGTTCAGCGTATGATGCAAGAGAAAGAGGGAAGCTGAGGGGTCAGCATATGATGCAATAGAAAGAGGATGGTGTAGGGGTCAGCATATGATTCAATAGAAAGAGGACGGGGGAGCGGTCAGCTTATGATGCAATAGAAAGAGGGAGGTGGAGGGGGTCAGCATAGGATGCAATAGAAAGAAGGCGGTGGAGGGGTCAGCATATGATGAAATAGAAAGAGGGCTGTGGCGGGGTCAGCATGGTCAGCATATGATGTAATAGAAAGAGGACGGCAGAGCGGTCGGCAAATGATTCAATAGAAAGAGCGTGGTGGAGGGAATAGCATATGATGCAATAGAAAGAGGGTCGTGGAGGGGTCTGCATATGATGCAATAGAAAGAGGGCGGCCGAGGGTTCAGCATATGATGCAAGAGAAAGAGGGCAGCTGAGGGGTCAGCATATGATGCAATAGAAAGTGGACGGTGGAGGGGTCAGCATATGATGCAATACAAAAAGGGTGGCAGAGGGGATCAGCATATGATGCAATAGAAAGAGGACGGCGGAGCGGTCAGCATATGATGCAATAGAAAGAGGGCGGTGGAGGGGTCAGCATAATATGAAATAGAAAGAGGGCTGTGGCGGGGTCAGCATGGTCAGCATATGATGTAATAGAAAGAGGACGTCAGAGCGTTCGGCATATGATACAATAGAAAGAGGGTGGTGGAGGGGTCAGCATATGATGCAATAGAAAGAGGGCAGTGGAGTGGTCAGCATATGATGCAATAGAAACAGGGCGGTGGAGCGGTCAGCATGGTCAGCATATGATGCAATAGAAAGTGGACGGTGGAGCGGTCAGCATACGGTGCAATAGAAAGAGGATGGCAGAGCGGTCAACATATGATGCAATAGAAAGAGGACGGTGGAGGGGTTAGCCGTTGATGCAATAGAAAGAGGACGGCGGAGCGGTCAACATATGATGCAATAGAAAGAGGACGGTGTAGGGGTCAGCCTATGATGCAATAAAAAGAGGACGGCGGAGCTGGTCAGCATATGATGCAATAGGAAGAGGACGACGGAAGGCTCAGAATATGATGCAATAGAAAGAGGGTGGCGGAGGGGATACGCGTATGATGCAATAGAAAGAGGGTGGCGGAGGGGATACGCGTATGATGCAATAGAAAGAGGGCAGTGGAGGGGTCAGCATGGTCAGCATATGATGAAATAGAAAGAGGACGGTGGAGGGGTCAGCATGGTCATCATATAATGCAATAGAAAGAGGGCAGAGGAGGGGTTAGCATCGTCAGCATATAATGCAATAGAAAGAGGGCGGTGGAGGGGTCAGCATGGTCAGCACATGATGCAATAGAAAGAGGGCGGCCGAGGTTTCAGCGTATGATGCAAGAGAAAGAGGGAAGCTGAGGGGTCAGCATATGATGCAATAGAAAGAGGATGGTGTAGGGTCAGCATATGATTCAATAGAAAGAGGACGGCGAGTGGTCAGCACATGATGCAATAGAAAGAGGACGGCGGAGGGGTTATCTTATGATGCAATAGAAAGAGGGAGGTGGAGGGGGTCAGCATAGGATGCAATAGAAAGAAGGCGGTGGAGGGGTCAGCATATGATGAAATAGAAAGAGGGCTGTGGCGGGGTCAGCATGGTCAGCATATGATGTAATAGAAAGAGGACGGCAGAGCGGTCGGCAAATGATTCAATAGAAAGAGCGTGGTGGAGGGAATAGCATATGATGCAATAGAAAGAGGGTCGTGGAGGGGTCTGCATATGATGCAATAGAAAGAGGGCGGTGGAGGGGTCAGCACATCATGCAATAGAAACAGGGCGGTGGAGGGGTCAGCATGGTCAGCATGTGATGCAATAGAAAGTGGACGGTGGAGCGGTCAGCATATGATACAATAGAAAGAGGACGGCGGAGCAGTCCGCATATGATGCAATAGAAAGAGAACAGTGGAGGGGTCGGCCATTGATGCAATAGAAAGAGGGCAGGGGAGGGGTCAGCATGGTCAGCACATGATGCAATAGAAAGAGGGCGGTGGAGGGGTCAGCATGGTCAGCACATGATGCAATAGAAAGAGGGCGGCCGAGGGTTCAGCATATGATGCAAGAGAAAGAGGGCAGCTGAGGGGTCAGCATATGATGCAATAGAAAGAGGACGGCAGAGCGGTCAGTATATGATGCAATAGAAAGAGGACGGCAGAGCGGTCAGTATATGATGCAATAGAAAGAGCGCAGGGGAGGGGTCAGCCTCTGATGCAATAGAAAGAGGGCGGCGGAGTGGATCAGCATATGATGAAATAAAGGACGGCGGAGCTGTCAGCATATGATGCAATAGAAAGAGGGCGGCGGAGGAGATCAGCATATGATGCAATAGAAAGAGGGCGGCGCAGGGGTCAGTATATGATGCAATAGATGAGGACAGCAGAGCGGTCAGCATATGATGCAATAGAAAGAGTGCGGTGAAGGGGATCAGCATATGATGCTATAGAAAGAGGGCAGCGGAGGGGTCAGCCTATGATGCAATAGAAAGAGGACGGCGGAGCGGTCAGCATATGATGCAATAGAAAGAGGACGGTGGAGGGGTCAGCATATGATGCAATAGAAAGTGGACGGAGGAGCGGTCAGTATATGATGCAATAGAAAGAGGACGGTGGAGGGGTCATCATTGGTCAGAATATGATGAAATAAAAAGAGGATGACAGAGGGGTCAGCATGGTCAGCATATGATGCAATAGAAAGAGGCTGGAGGAGGGGTTAGCTTCGTCAGCATATGATGCAATAGAAAGAGGGCGGTGGAGGGGTCAGCATGGTCAGCACATGATGCAATAGAAAGAGGGCGGCCGAGGGGTCAGCATATGATGCAAGAGAAAGACGGCAGCTGAGGGGTCAGCATATGATTCAATAGAAAGAGGACGGTGGAGGGGTTGGCCGTTGATGCAATAGAAAGAGGACGGTGGAGGGGTCAGCATGGTCAGCATATGATGCAATAGAAAGTGGACGGTGGAGCGGTCAGCATACGGTGCAATAGAAAGAGGATGGCAGAGCGGTCAACATATGATGCAATAGAAAGAGGACGGTGGAGGGGTTAGCCGTTGATGCAATAGAAAGAGGACGGCGGAGCGGTCAACATATGATGCAATAGAAAGAGGACGGTGTAGGGGTCAGCCTATGATGCAATAAAAAGAGGACGGCGGAGCTGGTCAGCATATGATGCAATAGGAAGAGGACGACGGAAGGCTCAGAATATGATGCAATAGAAAGAGGGTGGCGGAGGGGATACGCGTATGATGCAATAGAAAGAGGGTGGCGGAGGGGATACGCGTATGATGCAATAGAAAGAGGGCAGTGGAGGGGTCAGCATGGTCAGCATATGATGAAATAGAAAGAGGACGGTGGAGGGGTCAGCATGGTCATCATATAATGCAATAGAAAGAGGGCAGAGGAGGGGTTAGCATCGTCAGCATATAATGCAATAGAAAGAGGGTGCTGGGGGGGTCAGCATGGTCAGCACATGATGCAATAGAAAGAGGGCGGCCGAGGGTTCAGCGTATGATGCAAGAGAAAGAGGGAAGCTGAGGGGTCAGCATATGATGCAATAGAAAGAGGATGGTGTAGGGGTCAGCATATGATTCAATAGAAAGAGGACGGCGAGTGGTCAGCACATGATGCAATAGAAAGAGGGCGGCCGAGGGTTCAGCGTATGATGCAAGAGAAAGAGGGAAGCTGAGGGGTCAGCATATGATGCAATAGAAAGAGGATGGTGTAGGGGTCAGCATATGATTCAATAGAAAGAGGACGGGGGAGCGGTCAGCATATGATGCAATAGAAAGAGGACGGCGGAGGGGTCATCTTATGATGCAATAGAAAGAGGGAGGTGGAGGGGGTCAGCATAGGATGCAATAGAAAGAAGGCGGTGGAGGGGTCAGCATATGATGAAATAGAAAGAGGGCTGTGGCGGGGTCAGCATGGTCAGCATATGATGTAATAGAAAGAGGACGGCAGAGCGGTCGGCAAATGATTCAATAGAAAGAGCGTGGTGGAGGGAATAGCATATGATGCAATAGAAAGAGGGTCGTGGAGGGGTCTGCATATGATGCAATAGAAAGAGGGCGGTGGAGGGGTCAGCACATCATGCAATAGAAACAGGGCGGTGGAGGGGTCAGCATGGTCAGCATGTGATGCAATAGAAAGTGGACGGTGGAGCGGTCAGCATATGATACAATAGAAAGAGGACGGCGGAGCAGTCCGCATATGATGTAATACAAAGAGGTTGGCGGAGCGGTCAACATATGATGCAATAGAAAGAGAACAGTGGAGGGGTCGGCCATTGATGCAATAGAAAGAGGGCAGTGGAGGGGTCAGCATGGTCAGCACATGATGCAATAGAAAGAGGGCGGTGGAGGGGTCAGCATGGTCAGCACATGATGCAATAGAAAGAGGGCGGCCGAGGGTTCAGCATATGATGCAAGAGAAAGAGGGCAGCTGAGGGGTCAGCATATGATGCAATAGAAAGAGGACGGCAGAGCGGTCAGTATATGATGCAATAGAAAGAGGACGGCAGAGCGGTCAGTATATGATGCAATAGAAAGAGCGCAGGGGAGGGGTCAGCCTCTGATGCAATAGAAAGAGGGCGGCGGAGTGGATCAGCATATGATGAAATAAAGGACGGCGGAACTGTCAGCATATGATGCAATAGAAAGAGGGCGGCGGAGGAGATCAGCATATGATGCAATAGAAAGAGGGCGGCGCAGGGGTCAGTATATGATGCAATAGATGAGGACAGCAGAGCGGTCAGCATATGATGCAATAGAAAGAGTGCGGTGAAGGGGATCAGCATATGATGCTATAGAAAGAGGGCAGCGGAGGGGTCAGCCTATGATGCAATAGAAAGAGGACGGCGGAGCGGTCAGCATATGATGCAATAGAAAGAGGACGGTGGAGGGGTCAGCATATGATGCAATAGAAAGTGGACGGAGGAGCGGTCAGTATATGATGCAATAGAAAGAGGACGGTGGAGGGGTCATCATTGGTCAGAATATGATGAAATAAAAAGAGGATGACAGAGGGGTCAGCATGGTCAGCATATGATGCAATAGAAAGAGGCTGGAGGAGGGGTTAGCTTCGTCAGCATATGATGCAATAGAAAGAGGGCGGTGGAGGGGTCAGCATGGTCAGCACATGATGCAATAGAAAGAGGGCGGCCGAGGGGTCAGCATATGATGCAAGAGAAAGACGGCAGCTGAGGGGTCAGCATATGATTCAATAGAAAGAGGACGGTGGAGGGGTTGGCCGTTGATGCAATAGAAAGAGGACGGCGGAGCGGTTAACATATGATGCAATAGAAAGAGGACGGTGGAGGGGTCAGCCTATGATGCAATAGAAAGTGGACATAGGAGCGGTCAGCATATGATGCAATAGAAAGAGGTTGGTGGAGCGGTCAACATATGATGCAATAGAAAGAGGACGATGGAGGGGTCAGCCTATGATGCAATAAAAAGAGGACGGCGGAGCGGTCAGCATATGATGCAATAGGAAGAGGACGACGGAGGGCTCAGCATATGATGCAATAGAAAGAGGGCGGCGGAAGGGGATACGCATATGATGAAATAGAAAGAGGACGGCGGAGGGGTCAGCATGGTCATCATATAATGCAATAGAAAGAGGGCGGTGGAGGGGTTAGCATCGTCAGCATATGATGCAATAGAAAGAGGGTGCTGGAGGGGTCAGCATGGTCAGCATATGATGCAATAGAAAGAGGGCAAAGGAGGGGTTAGCCTCGTCAGCATATGATGCAATAGAAAGAGGGCAGTGGAGGGGTCAACATGGTCAGCACATGATGCAATAGAAAGAGGGCATTGGAGGGGTCAGCACGGTCAGCACATGATGCAACAGAAAGAGGGCGGCCGAGGGTTCAGCATATGATGCAAGAGAACGAGGGCAGCTGAGGGGTCAGTATATGATGCAATAGAAAGAGGACGGTGTAGGGGTCAGCATATGATGCAATACAAAGAGGGTGGCAGAGGGGATCAGCATATGATGCAATAGAAAGAGGACGGTGGAGTGGTCAACATATGATGCAATAGAAAGAGGACGGTGGAGGGGTCAGCCTATGATGCAATAAAAAGAGGACGGCGGAGCGGTCAGCATATGATGCAATAGGAAGAGGACGACGGAGGGCTCAGCATATGATGCAATAGAAAGAGGGTGGTGGAGGGGATACGCATATGATGCAATAGAAAGAGGGCGGTGAAGGGGTCAGCATGGTCAGCATATGATGCAAGAGAAAGAGGGCAGCTGAGGGGTCACCATATGATGCAATAGAAAGAGGACGGTGTAGGGGTCAGCATATGATGCAATACAAAGAGGGTGGCAGAGGGGATCAGCATATGATGCAATAGAAAGAGGACGGTGGAGCGGTCAACATATGATGCAATAGAAAGAGGACGGTGGCGGGGTCAGCCTATGATGCAATAAAAAGAGGACGGCGGAGCGGTTAACATATGATGCAATAGAAAGAGGACGGTGGAGGGGTCAGCCTATGATGCAATAGAAAGTGGACATAGGAGCGGTCAGCATATGATGCAATAGAAAGAGGTTGGTGGAGCGGTCAACATATGATGCAATAGAAAGAGGACGATGGAGGGGTCAGCCTATGATGCAATAAAAAGAGGGCAGTGGAGGGGTCAGCATGGTCAGCATATGATGAAATAGAAAGAGGACGGCGGAGGGGTCAGCATGGTCATCATATAATGCAATAGAAAGAGGGCGGAGGAGGGGTTAGCATCGTCAGCATATGATGCAATAGAAAGAGGGTGCTGGAGGGGTCAGCATGGTAAGCGTATGATGCAATAGAAAGAGGGCGAAGGAGAGGTTAGCCTCGTCAGCATATGATGCAATAGAAAGAGGGCAGTGGAGGGGTCAGCATTGTCAGCACATGATGCAATAGAAAGAGGGCGGTGGAGGGGTCAGCATGGTCAGCACATGATGCAATAGAAAGAGGGCAGCCGAGGGTTCAGCATATGATGCAAGAGAAAGAGGGCAGCTGAGAGGTCAGCATATGATGCAATAGAAAGAGGGCGGTGGAGGGGTCAGCATATGATGCAATAGAAAGAGGGCGGTGGAGGGGTCAGCATATGATGCAATAGAAAGAGGACGGCGGAGCGGTCAGCATATGATGCAATAGAAAGAGGGCGGTGGAGGGGTCAGCATAGGATGCAATAGAAAGAAGGCGGTGGAGGGGTCAGCATATGATGTAATAGAAAGAGGACGTCAGAGCGTTCGGCATATGATGCAATAGAAAGAGCGCGGTGGAGGTTATAGCATATGATACAATAGAAAGAGGGTGGTGGAGGGGTCAGCATATGATGCAATAGAAAGAGTGCAGTGGAGTGGTCAGCATATGATGCAATAGAAACAGGGCGGTGGAGGGGTCAGCATGGTCAGCATATGATGCAATAGAAAGTGGACGGTGGAGCGGTCAGGATATGGTGCAATAGAAAGAGGATGGCGGAGCAGTCAGCATATGATTCAATAGAAAGAGGTTGGCGGAGCGGTCAACATATGATGCAATAGAAAGAGGACGGTGGAGGGGTTAGCCGTTGATGCAATAGAAAGAGGACGGCGGAGCGGTCAACATATGATGCAATAGAAAGAGGACGGTTTAGGGGTCAGCCTATGATGCAATAGAATGTGGACGGAGGAGCGGTCAGCATATGATGCAATAGAAAGATGTTGGTGGAGCGGTCAACATATGATGCAATAGAAAGAGGACGGTGGAGGGGTCAGCCTATGATGCAATAAAAAGAGGACGGCGGAGCGGTCAGCATATGATGCAATAGGAAGAGGACGACAGAAGGCTCAGAATATGATGCAATAGAAAGAGGGTGGCGGAGGGGATACGCGTATGATGCAATAGAAAGAGGGCAGTGGAGGGGTCAGCATGGTCAGCATATGATGAAATAGAAAGAGGACGGTGGAGGGGTCAGCATGGTCATCATATAATGCAATAGAAAGAGGGCAGAGGAGGGGTTAGCATCGTCAGCATATAATGCAATAGAAAGAGGGTGCTGGAGGGGTCAGCATGGTCAGCATATGATGCAATAGAAAGAGGGCGGAGGAGGGGTCAGCCTCATCAGCATATGATGCAATAGAAAGAGGGCGGTGGAGGGGTCATCATGGTCAGCACATGATGCAATAGAAAGAGGGCGGCCGAGGGGTCAGCATATGATGCAAGAGAAAGAGGGAAGCTGAGAGGTCAGCATATGATGCAATAGAAAGAGGATGGTGTAGGGGTCAGCATATGATTCAATAGAAAGAGGACGGCGGAGTGGTCAGCTTATGATGCAATAGAAAGAGGGTCGTGGAGGGGTCTGCATATGATGCAATAGAAAGAGGGCGGTGGAGGGGTCAGCACATCATGCAATAGAAACAGGGCGGTGGAGGGGTCAGCATGGTCAGCATGTGATGCAATAGAAAGTGGACGGTGGAGCGGTCAGCATATGATACAATAGAAAGAGGTTGGCGGAGCGGTCAACATATGATACAATAGAAAGAGAACAGTGGAGGGGTCGGCCATTGATGCAATAGAAAGAGGACGGCAGAGCGGTCAGTATATGAGGCAATAGAAAGAGGACAGCATAGTGGTCAGCATTCGATGCAATAGAAAGAGGGCGGCTCAGGGGATCAGCATATGATGCAATAGAAAGAGGGCGGCTCAGGGGATCAGCATATGATGCAATAGAAACAGGATGGTGGAGCGGTCAGCATTTGATGCAATAGAAAGAGGACAGCGAGCGGTCAGCATATGATGCAATAGAAAGAGGGCGGCGGAGTGGATCAGCATATGATGAAATAAAGGACGGCGGAGCTGTCAGCATATGATGCAATAGAAAGAGGGCGGCGGAGGAGATCAGCATATGATGCAATAGAAAGAGGGCGGCGCAGGGGTCAGTATATGATGCAATAGATGAGGACAGCAGAGCGGTCAGCATATGATGCAATAGAAAGAGTGCGGTGAAGGGGATCAGCATATGATGCTATAGAAAGAGGGCAGCGGAGGGGTCAGCCTATGATGCAATAGAAAGAGGACGGCGGATCGGTCAGCATATGATGCAATAGAAAGAGGACGGTGGAGGGGTCAGTATATGATGCAATAGAAAGTGGACGGAGGAGCGGTCAGTATATGATGCAATAGAAAGAGGTTGGCGGAGCGGTCAACATATGATGCAATAGAAAGAGGACGGTGGAGGGGTCAGCCTTTGATGCAATAAAAAGAGGACGGCGGAACAGTCAGCATATGATGCAATAGGAAGAGGACGACGGAGGGCTCAGCATATGATGCAATAGAAAGAGGGCGGCGGAAGGGGATCCGCATTTGATGCAATAGAAAGAGGGCGGTGGAGGGGATCAGCATGGTCAGCATATGATGAAATAAAAAGAGGACGACAGAGGGGTCAGCATGGTCAGCATATAATGCAATAGAAAGAGGACGGTGGAGGGGTCAGCCTATGATGCAATAAAAAGAGGACAGAGGAGCGGTCAGCATATGATGCAATAGGAAGAGGACGAAGGAGGGCTCAGCATATGATGCAATATAAAGAGGGCGGCGGAGGGGATCAGCATATGATGCTATAGAAAGAGGGCGGTGGAGGGGTCAGCATGGTCAGCATATGATGCAATAGAAAGAGGCTGGAGGAGGGGTTAGCCTCGTCAGCATATGATGCAATAGAAAGAGGGCGGTGGAGGGGTCAGCATGGTCAGCACATGATGCAATAGAAAGAGGGCGGCCGAGGGGTCAGCATATGATGCAAGAGAAAGACGGCAGCTGAGGGGTCAGCATATCATGCAATAGAAAGAGGACGGTGGAGGGGTCAGCATATGATTCAATAGAAAGAGGACGGCGGAGTGGTCAGCATATGGTGCAATAGAAAGAGCGCGGTGGAGGGTATAGCATATGATGCAATAGAAAGAGGGTGATGGAGGGGTCAGCATATGATGCAATAGAAAGAGGGCGGTGGAGGAGTCAGCATATGATGCAATAGAAACAGGGCAGTGGAGGGCTCAGCATGGTCAGCATATGGTGCAATAGAAAGAGGACGGTGGAGGGGTCGGTGGTTGATGCAATAGAAAGAGGTTGGCAGAGCGGTCAGCATATGATGCAATAGAAAGAGGACAGCAGAGTGGTCAGCATTTGATGCAATAGAAAGAGGGCGGCTGAGGGGATCAGCATATGATGAAAAAGAAAGAGGGCGTCGGAGGGGATCAGCATATGATGCAATAGAAAGAGGGCGGCGGAGGGGTCAGCATATGACGCAATAGATGAGGACAGCAGAGAGGTCAGCATATGATGCAATAGAAAGAGGGCGGTGGAGGGGATCAGCATGGTCAGCATATGATGCAAGAGAAAGAGGGCAGAGGAGGGGTTAGCATTGTCAGCATATGATGCAATAGAAAGAGGGCGGTGGAGGGGTCAGCATGGTCAGAATATGATGCAAGAGAAAGAGGGCAGCTGAGGGGTCAGCATATGATGCAATAGAAAGAGGACGGTGGAGGGGTCAGCATATGATTCAATAGAAAGAGGACGGCTGAGCGATCAGCATATGATGCAATAGAAAGAGGGCGGTGGAGGGGTCAGCATAGGATGCAATAGAAAGAGGGTGGTGGAGAGGTCAGCATATGATGCAATAGAAAGAGGGTTGTGACGGGGTCAGCATGGTCAGCATATGATGTAATAGAAAGAGGACGGCAGAGCGGTCAGCATATGATGCAATAGAAAGCGGACGGCAGAGCGGTCAGCATATGATGCAATAGAAAGCGGACGGCGTGCAGTCCGCATATGATGCAATACAAGAGGTTGGTGGAGCGGTCAACATATGATGCAATAGAAAAAGAACAGTGGAGGGGTCAGCCGTTGGTGCAATAGAAAGAGGACGGCAGAGCGGTTAGCATATGATGCAATAGAAAGAGGACAGGGGAGCAGTCAGCATATGATGAAAAAGAAAGAGGGTGGCGGAGGGGATCAGCATATGATGCAATAGAAAGAGGGCGTTAGAGGGGTCGGCATATGATGCAATAGAAAGAGGACGGCTGAGCAGTCGGCATATGATGCAATAGAAAGAGGACGATGGAGGGGTCAGCCTATGATGCAATAGAAAGAGGACGGCGGAGCTGTCAGCATATGATGCAATAGAAACAGGACGGCGGAGCGGTCAGCATTTGATGCAATAGAGAAAGAGGACAGCGAGCGGTCAGCATATGATGCAATAGAAAGAGGGCGGCGGAGGGGATCAGCATATGATGAAATAGATAGAGGATGGCGGAGCTGTCAGCATATGATGCAATAGAAACAGGACGGCGGATGGGTCAGCATATGATGCAATAGAAACAGGACGGCGGATGGGTCAGCATATGATGCAATAGAAAGAGCGCAGTGGAGGGGTCAGCCTATGATGCAATAGAAACAGGACGGCGGAGCGCTCAGCATTTGATGCAATAGAAAGAGGACAGCGAGCGGTCAGCATATGATGCAATAGAAAGAGGGCGGCGGAGGGGATCAGCATATGATGCAATTAAAAGAGGGCGGCGGAGGGGTCAGCATATGATGCAATAGATGAGGACAGCAGAGCGGTCAGCATATGATGCAATAGAAAAAGGGCGGTGAAGGGGATCAGCATATGATGGTATAGAAAGAGGGCGGCGGATCGGTCAGCATTTGATGCAATAGAAAGAAGACGGTGGAGGGGTCAGCCTATGATGCAATCGAAAGTGGACGGAGGAGCGGTCAGCATATGATGCAATAGAAAGAGGCTGGCGGAGCGATCAACATATGATGCTATAGAAAGAGGGCGGCGGAGGGGTCAGCATATGATGCAATAGAAAGAGGGAGGTGGAGGGGGTCAGCATGGTCAGCATATGATGAAATAGAAAGAGGACGGCGGAGGGGTCAGCATGGTCAGCAAATAATGCAATAGAAAGAATTCGGAGGAGGGGTTAGTATCGTCAGCATATGATGCAATGGAAAGAAGGTGCTGGAGGGGTCAGCATGGTCAGCATATGATGCAATAGAAAGAGGGCGGTGGAGGGGTCAGCACATGATGCAATAGAAAGAGGGCGGCCGAGGGGTCAGCATATGATGCAAGAGAAAGAGGGCAGCTGAGGGGTCAGCATATGATGCAATAGAAAGAGGACGGTGGAGGGGTCAGCATATGATTCAATAGAAAGAGGATGGCGGAGTGGTGAGCATATGATGCAATACAAAGAGGGTGGCGGAGGGGATCAGCATATGATGCAATAGAAAGAGGACGGCAGAGAGGTCAGCATATGATGCAATAGAAAGAGGGCGGTGGAGGGGTCAGCATAGGATGCAATAGAAAGAGGGCTGTGCCGGGGTCAGCATGGTCAGCATATGATGTAATAGAAAGAGGATGGCAGAGCGGTCGGCATATGATGCAATAGAAAGAGCGCGGTGGAGGGTATAGCATATGATGCAATAGAAAGAGGGTGATGGAAGGGTCAGCATATGATGCAATAGAAAGAGGGTGATGGAGGGGTCAGCATATGATGCAATAGAAAGAGGGCGGCGGAAGGGGATCCGCATTTGATGCAATAGAAAGAGAGTGGAGGAGGGGTTAGCCTCGTCAGCATATGATGCAATAGAAAGAGCGCGGTGGAGGGTATAGCATATGATGCAATAGAAAGAGGGTGATGGAAGGGTCAGCATATGATGCAATAGAAAGAGGGTGATGGAGGGGTCAGCATATGATGCAATAGAAAGAGGGCGGCGGAAGGGGATCCGCATTTGATGCAATAGAAAGAGAGTGGAGGAGGGGTTAGCCTCGTCAGCATATGATGCAATAGAAAGAGGGTGATGGAGGGGTCAGCATATGATGCAATAGAAAGAGGGTGCTGGAGGGGTCAGCATATGATGCAATAGAAAGAGAGTGGAGGAGGGGTCAGCATGGTCAGCATCTGATGTAATAGAAAGAGGACGGCAGAGCGGTCGGCATATGATGCAATAGAAAGAGCGCGGTGGAGGGTATAGCATATGATGCAATAGAAAGAGGGTGGTGGAGGGGTCAGTATATGATGCAATAGAATGAGAGCGGTGGAGGGGTAAGCATTGATGCAATAGAAAGAGGACGCCGGAGCAGTCAGCATATGATGCAATAGAAAGAGGTTGGCAGAGCGGTCAACATATGATGCAATAGAAAGAGGGCGTTGGAGGGGTCAGCATAGGATGCAATAGAAAGAAGGCAGTGGAGGGGTCAGCATATGATGCAATAGAAAGAGGGCTGTGGCGGGGTCAGCATGGTCAGCATATGATGTAATAGAAAGAGGACGGCAGAGCGGTCAGCATATGATGCAATAGAAAGAGGACGGCGTGCAGTCCGCATATGATGCAATACTAGAGGTTGGTGGAGCGGTCAACATATGATGCAATAGAAAAAGAACAGTGGAGGGGTCGGCCGTTGATGCAATAGAAAGAGGATGGCAGAGCGGTCAGCATTTGATGCAATAGAAAGAGGACGGCAGAGCGGTCAGCATATGATGCAATAGAAAGAGGACAGCAGAGTGGTTAGCATTTGATGCAATAGAAAGAGGGTGGCGGTGTGGATCATCATATGATGCAATAGAAAGAGGACAGGGGAGCGGTCAGCATATGATGAAAAAGAAACAGGGCGGCGGAGGGGATCAGCATATGATGCAATAGAAAGAGGGCGACAGAGGGGTCGGCATATGATGCAATAGAAAGAGGGCAGTGGAGGGGTCAGCATATGATGCAATAGAAACAGGACGGCGGAGCGGTCGGCATATGATGCAATAGAAAGAGCGCATTGGAGGGGTCAGCCTATGATGCAATAGAAACAGGACGGCGGAGCGGTCAGCATTTGATGCAATAGAGAAAGAGGACAGCGAGCGGTCAGCATATGATGCAATAGAAAGAGGGCGGCAGAGGGGATCAGCATATGATGAAATAGATAGAGGACGGCGGAGCTGTCAGCATATGATGCAATAGAAACAGGACAGCGGAGCGGTCAGCATTTGATGCAATAGAGAAAGAGGACAGCGAGCGGTCAGCATATGATGCAATAGAAAGAGGGCGGCGGAGGGGATCAGCATATGATGAAATAGAAAGAGGGCGGTGGAGGGGTCAGCATAGGATGCAATAGAAAGAGGGTGGTGGAGAGGTCAGCATATGATGCAATAGAAAGAGGGTTGTGACGGGGTCAGCATGGTCAGCATATGATGTAATAGAAAGAGGACGGCAGAGCGGTCAGCATATGATGCAATAGAAAGCGGACGGCAGAGCGGTCAGCATATGATGCAATAGAAAGCGGACGGCGGAGTGGTCAGCATATGATGCAATACAAGAGGTTGGTGGAGCGGTCAACATATGATGCAATAGAAAAAGAACAGTGGAGGGGTCAGCCGTTGGTGCAATAGAAAGAGGACGGCAGAGCGGTTAGCATATGATGCAATAGAAAGAGGACAGGGGAGCAGTCAGCATATGATGAAAAAGATAGAGGGTGGCGGAGGGGATCAGCATATGATGCAATAGAAAGAGGGCGTTAGAGGGGTCGGCATATGATGCAATAGAAAGAGGACGGCTGAGCAGTCGGCATATGATGCAATAGAAAGAGCGCATTGGAGGGGTCAGCCTATGATGCAATAGAAAGAGGACGGCGGAGCTGTCAGCATATGATGCAATAGAAACAGGACAGCGGAGCGGTCAGCATTTGATGCAATAGAGAAAGAGGACAGCGAGCGGTCAGCATATGATGCAATAGAAAGAGGGCGGCGGAGGGGATCAGCATATGATGAAATAGATAGAGGACGGCGGAGCTGTCAGCATATGATGCTATAGATGAGGACAGCAGAGCGGTCAGCATATGATGCAATAGAAAAAGGGCGGTGAAGGGGATCAGCATATGATGGTATAGAAAGAGGACGGTGGAGGGGTCAGCATATGATGCAATAGAAAGATGTTTACGGAGCGGTCAACATATGATGCAATCGAAAGTGGACGGAGGAGCAGTCAGCATATGATGCAATAGAAAGAGGCTGGCGGAGCGATCAACATATGATGCTATAGAAAGAGGGCGGCGGAGGGGTCAGCATATGATGCAATAGAAAGAGGGAGGTGGAGGGGGTCAGCATGGTCAGCATATGATGAAATAGAAAGAGGACGGCGGAGGGGTCAGCATGGTCAGCAAATAATGCAATAGAAAGAATTCGGAGGAGGGGTTAGTATCGTCAGCATATGATGCAATGGAAAGAAGGTGCTGGAGGGGTCAGCATGGTCAGCATATGATGCAATAGAAAGAGGGCGGTGGAGGGGTCAGCACATGATGCAATAGAAAGAGGGCGGCCGAGGGGTCAGCATATGATGCAAGAGAAAGAGGGCAGCTGAGGGGTCAGCATATGATGCAATAGAAAGAGGACGGTGGAGGGGTCAGCATATGATTCAATAGAAAGAGGATGGCGGAGTGGTGAGCATATGATGCAATACAAAGAGGGTGGCGGAGGGGATCAGCATATGATGCAATAGAAAGAGGACGGCAGAGAGGTCAGCATATGATGCAATAGAAAGAGGGCGGTGGAGGGGTCAGCATATGATGTAATAGAAAGAGGATGGCAGAGCGGTCGGCATATGATGCAATAGAAAGAGCGCGGTGGAGGGTATAGCATATGATGCAATAGAAAGAGGGCGGCGGAAGGGGATCCGCATTTGATGCAATAGAAAGAGGGCGGTGGAGGGGTCAGCATGGTCAGCACATGATGCAATAGAAAGAGGGCTGCCGAGGGGTCAGCATATGATGCAAGAGAAAGACGGCAGCTGAGGGGTCAGCATATGATGCAATAGAAAGAGGACGGTGGAGTGGTGAGCATATGATGTAATACAAAGAGGGCGGTGGAGAGGTCAGCATAGGATGCAATAGAAAAAAGGCGGTGGAGGGGTCAGCATATGATGAAATAGAAAGAGGTTGGCGGAGCGGTCAACATATGATGCAATAGAAAGAGGACGGTGGAGGGGTCAGCCTATGATGCAATCGAAAGTGGACGGAGGAGCGGTCAGCCTATGATGCAATAGAAAGAGGCTAGCGGAGCGGTCAACATATGATGCTATAGAAAGAGGGCGGCGGAGGGGTCAGCATATGATGCAATAGAAAGAGGACAGCGGAGCGGTCAACATATGATGCAATAGAAAGAGGACGGTGGAGGGGTCAGCCTATGATGCAATAAAAAGAGGACAGCGGAGCAGTCAGCATATGATGCAATAGGAAGAGGACGACGGAGGGCTCAGCATATGATGCAATAGAAAGAGGGTGGCGGAAGGGGATTCGCATATGATGCAATAGAAAGATGGCGGTGAAGGGGTCAGCATGGTCAGCATATGATGAAATAGAAAGAGGACGGCGGAGGGGTCAGCATGGTCAGCATATAATGCAATAGAAAGAGGGCGTAGGAGGGGTTAGCATCTTCAGCATATGATGCAATGGAAAGAAGGTGCTGGAGGGGTCAGCATGGTCAGCATATGATGCAATAGAAAGAGGGTGGTGGAGGGGTCAGCATGGTCAGCACATGATGCAATAGAAAGAGGGCTGCCGAGGGGTCAGCATATGATGCAAGAGAAAGACGGCAGCTGAGGGGTCAGCATATGATGCAATAGAAAGAGTGCGGTGAAGGGTATAGCATATGATGCAATAGAAAGAGGGTGATGAGGGGTCAGCATATGATGCAATAGAAACAGGGCAGTGGAGGGGTCAGCATTGTCAGCATATGATGCAATAGAAAGTGGACGGTGGAGCGGTCAGCATATGGTGCAATAGAAAGAGTATGGCGGAGCAGTCAGCATAAGATTCAATAGAAAGAGGACAGCAGAGTGGTCAGCATTTGATGCAATAGAAAGAGGGTGGCGGAGGGGATCATCATATGATGTAATAGAAAGAGAGCAGTGGAAGGGTCAGCCTGTGATGCAATAGAAACAGGACGGCGGAGCGGTCAGCATATGATGCAATAGAAAGAGTGCGGCGGAGTGGTCAGCATATGACGCAATAGATGAGGACAGCAGAGAGGTCAGCATATGATACAATAGAAAGAGTGCGGTGGAAGGGATCAGCATGGTCAGCATATGATGCAATAGAAAGAGGGTGGAGGAGGGGTTAACCTCATCAGCATATGATGCAATAGAAAAGGGCGGTGGAGGGGTCAGCATGGTCAGCACATGATGCAATTGAAAGAAGGTGGCCGAGGGGTCAGAATATGATGCAAGAGAAAGAGGGCAGCTGAGGGGTCACCATATGATGCAATAGAAAGAGGACGGTGGAGGGGTCAGCATATGATTCAATAGAAAGAGGACGGCGGAGTGGTGAGCATATGATGCAATACAAAGAGGGTGGCGGATGGGATCAGCATATGATGCAATAGAAAGTGGGCTGTAGCGGGGTCAGCATGGTCAGCATCTGATGTAATAGAAAGAGGACGGCAGAGCGGTCGGCATATGATGCAATAGAAAGAGCGCGGTGGAGGGTATAGCATATGATGCAATAGAAAGAGGGTGGTGGAGGGGTCAGTATATGATGCAATAGAATGAGAGCGGTGGAGGGGTAAGCATTGATGCAATAGAAAGAGGACGCCGGAGCAGTCAGCATATGATGCAATAGAAAGAGGTTGGCAGAGCGGTCAACATATGATGCAATAGAAAGAAGGCAGTGGAGGGGTCAGCATATGATGCAATAGAAAGAGGGCTGTGGCGGGGTCAGCATGGTCAGCATATGATGTAATAGAAAGAGGACGGCAGAGCGGTCAGCATATGATGCAATAGAAAGAGGACGGCGTGCAGTCCGCATATGATGCAATACTAGAGGTTGGTGGAGCGGTCAACATATGATGCAATAGAAAAAGAACAGTGGAGGGGTCGGCCGTTGATGCAATAGAAAGAGGATGGCAGAGCGGTCAGCATTTGATGCAATAGAAAGAGGACGGCAGAGCGGTCAGCATATGATGCAATAGAAAGAGGACAGCAGAGTGGTTAGCATTTGATGCAATAGAAAGAGGGTGGCGGTGTGGATCATCATATGATGCAATAGAAAGAGGACAGGGGAGCGGTCAGCATATGATGAAAAAGAAAGAGGGCGGCGGAGGGGATCAGCATATGATGCAATAGAAAGAGGGCGACAGAGGGGTCGGCATATGATGCAATAGAAAGAGTGCAGTGGAGGGGTCAGCATATGATGCAATAGAAACAGGACGGCGGAGCGGTCGGCATATGATGCAATAGAAAGAGCGCATTGGAGGGGTCAGCCTATGATGCAATAGAAACAGGACGGCGGAGCGGTCAGCATTTGATGCAATAGAGAAAGAGGACAGCGAGCGGTCAGCATATGATGCAATAGAAAGAGGGCGGCGGAGGGGATCAGCATATGATGAAATAGATAGAGGACGGCGGAGCTGTCAGCATATGATGCAATAGAAACAGGACGGCGGAGCGGTCAGCATTTGATGCAATAGAGAAAGAGGACAGCGAGCGGTCAGCATATGATGCAATAGAAAGAGGGCGGCGGAGGGGATCAGCATATGATGAAATAGATAGAGGACGGCGGAGCTGTCAGCATATGATGCAATAGAAAGAGGGCGGCGGAAGGGGATTCGCATATGATGCAATAGAATGATGGCGGTGGAGCGGTCAGCATGGTCAGCATATGATTAAATAGAAAGAGGACGGCAGAGCGGTCAGCATGGTCAGCATATAATGCAATAGAAAGAGGGCGGAGGAGGGGTTAGCATCGTCAGCATATGATGCAATGGAAAGAAGGTGCTGGAGGGGTCAGCATGGTCAGCATATGATGCAATAGAAAGAGGGCGGTGGAGGGGTCAGCACATGATGCAATAGAAAGAGGGCGGCCGAGGGGTCAGCATATGATGCAAGAGAAAGAGGGCATCTGAGGGGTCAGCATATGATGCAATAGAAAGAGGACGGTGGAGGGGTCAGCATATGATTCAATAGAAAGAGGATGGCGGAGTGGTCAGCATATGATGCAATACAAAGAGGGTGGCGGAGGGGATCAGCATATGATGCAATAGAAAGAGGACGGCGGAGCGGTCAGCATATGATGCAATAGAAAGAGGGTGGTGGAGGGGTCAGCATAGGATGCAATAGAAAGAAGGCGGTGGAGGGGACAGCATATGATGAAATAGAAAGAGGGCTGTGGCGGGGTCAGCATGGTCAGCATATGATGTAATAGAAAGAGGATGGCAGAGCGGTCGGCATATGATGCAATAGAAAGAGCGCAGTGGAGGGTATAGCATATGATGCAATAGAAAGAGGGTGATGGAGGGGTCAGCATATGATGCAATAGAAAGAGGGCGGTGGAGGAGTCAGCATATGATGCAATAGAAACAGGGCGGTGGAGGGGCCAGCATGGTCAGCATATGATGCAATAGAAAGTGGACGGTGGAGCGGTCAACATATGATTCAATAGAAAGAGGTTGGCGGAGCAGTCAACATATGATGCAATAGAAAGAGGACGGTGGAGGGGTCGGCCGTTGATGCAATAGAAAGAGGACGGCGGAGCGGTCAACATATGATGCAATAGAAAGAGGACAGCAGAGTGGTTAGCATTTGATGCAATAGAAAGACGGTGGCGGAGGGGATCAGCATATGATGCAATAGAAAGAGGGCGGCAGAGGGGTCAGCATGGTCAGCATATGATGCAATAGAAAGTGGGATGTGGAGGAGTCAGCATACGATGCAATAGAAACAGGGCGGTGGAGGGGCCAGCATGGTCAGCATATGATGCAATAGAAAGAGGACGGCGGAGCGGTCAACATATGATGCAATAGAAAGAGGATGGTGGAGGGGTCGGCCGTTGATGCAATAGAAAGACGGTGGCGGTGTGGATCATCATATGATGTAATAGAAAGAGGACAGGGGAGCAGTCAGCATATGATGCAATAGAAAGAAGGCAGTGGAGGGGTCAGCATATGATGCAATAAAAAGAGGACGGCGGAGCAGTCAGCATATGATGCAATAGGAAGAGGTCGACGGAGGGCTCAGCATAAGATGCAATCGAAAGAGGGCGGCGGGAGGGGATCCGCATATGATGCAATAGAAAGAGGGTGGTGGAGGGGTCAGCATGGTCAGCATATGATGAAATAGAAAGAGTTCAGTGGAGGGGTCAGCATGGTCAGCATATGATGAAATAGAAAGAGGACGGAGGAGGGGTCAGCATGGTCAGCATATAATGCAATAGAAAGAGGGCGGAGGAGGGGTTAGCATCGTCAGCATATGATGCAATAGAAAGAAGGTGCTGGAGGGTTCAGCAGGGTCAGCATATGATGCAATAGAAAGAGGGCGGCCGAGGGGTCAGCATATGATGCAAGAGAAAGAGGGCAGCTGAGGGGTCAGCATATGATGCAATAGAAAGAGGACGGTGGAGGGGTCAGCATAGGATGCAATAGAAAGAAGGCGGTGGAGGGGTCAGCATATGATGTAATAGAAAGAGGACGGCAGAGCGGTCGGCATATGATGCAATAGAAGAGGGCCGTGGAGGGTATAGCATATGATGCAATAGAAAGAGGGTGATGGAGGGGTCAGCATATGATGCAATAGAAAGAGGGCGGTCGAGGAGTCAGCATATGATGCAATAGAAACAGGGCGGTGGAGGGGCCAGCATGGTCAGCATATGATGCAATAGAAAGTGGACGGTGGAGCGGTCAGGATATGGTGCAA